>NW_012116289.1:999817-1037069 GCF_000951035.1 Colobus angolensis palliatus | reverse complement strand
TGTAACAAACCTGCACGTTATGCACATGTACCCTAGAACTTAAAGTATAATAAAAAAAAATAAATAAATAAAAAAAATAAAAGTATTCTCAACTTTTTCATGAAATGGATACATATTCACAATATAATGTTAAATGAAAATAACAAAGATATAAAACTACCTACAGAATTATATGTACATATGGAGGGAAAAAAGTTAGAAGGAAACATATTAAATCATATTAACAGTAGCTATCCCTGAGTTGTACAATTATTTTCATTTCTCAATATATCTAGGCTTTTAAAAATTATCATACAATGCTTTACATGTGGCACAAGAAAGGCTGCATTATGGTTTTATTTTCACAAGTCAATAGATTGTATTTGGCTGAAAAGGAAAAGTGAATTCCTCTTCATTTTTGAATGCTCAGGGCCTAATATAGCGTGTAACACAGAATAGACCCTCAAACATGGTTAAGCTAACAAAGGACTGGCTGGCTGTAGGGGCCAGACAGAGATATAAAGATAGAAAGACGAATGGACAGATAGTTTGAAAAGTCTTCAGCATTTAGTAAAATTCATATCTTTTCTAGGATTTTTAGGGGATAAATGGAACTCATAATTTGACAGACCTTAGAGAAAATAAAAGGATGAGGAAGAAAATTAAAGAAATGATCTTTTCAAGGATACAACGAAATGAGACTTAATCAATTGAGCTAATTCTTCTACCAACTTTAATCCCTTTTCCAAGTTTCACTCACATCTATAAACACATCTACTTCTTAGACAGATAAGAGAAAGTAACTTCAAAAGCAGTGACACAATTTCTCCTTCCATCTACCAGGAGGATAAATTTACATTCTCAGAACCACTGAAAGCTATGTCTAGGTGAACCCAACTCCTTCATAAAATCTCCAAGGAGAGCTATCAAAATTAATGCTTAAACTTCAGTGGACTACTGCAAGGGAGAGTTAAGCTCACTGGATAAACACTTTTTTTTTTTTTTTTGAACCCTTGCTCTGTTGCCCAGGCTGAAGTGCAGTGGTGTGATCTCGGCTCACTGCAACCTCCACCTCCTGGATTGAAGCAATTCTCCAACCTCAGCCTCTTGAATAGCTGGGATTACAGGCATGCCTCACCATGCCCGGCTAATTTTTGTATTTTTAGTAGAGACGGGGTTTCACCATATTGGTCAGGCTGGTCTCAAACTCCTGACCTTGTGATCCACCCACCTCAGCCTCCCAAAGTGCTAGGATTACAGGCGTGAGCCACTGTACCCAGCTGGATAAACACTTATTTTTATCTATCTTTGGACGCAGAGGCAATGAGGGTGGCTCTGCCCAGAAACTATCACATTTTCTTTGTGTATGCATACTTTCTTAGTAAGGAGATGCATTATAGATTATGTCTCAATTTTCCAACTTACCTGAGGGTAACAGATATGTGTTCTTCACCCACACTGGCATTATGGTGACAAAGGCTTGGGCTCAATGCCCAAGGCTGAAATCTGGTATGAGTTTAAACTTGCTTAGACGTGTGAACTTTGGAGAGAGGAAGTGTAATTTATTATTTTATTGTGTTAATATTTCTTGCACCAGATTTGGGTTTTTTCCCGATGTTTGCATCACCATTATTTCTCCCTCAAAATGGCTGGTTGTTCTTCACTCCATAGACTCAAATGCCATTTCCCAGTTTCAACTCTCCACCAACAATTATAGATAATATCTCAAAATTGCATTGGTTGGTGCAGGGAGAGGATAGACAGAGAGAAATGACATGGAGCGTTACAATCAGGCAGTTTAGGGCTTCAGTTCTTGCTAGCTTTTTGACTTTAGGAAGGCTATTAAACTTCTCAGAAGCTTGGGTTTGGTTTTTTTTTAAAAAAAAAAAAAGATGCTAAGACCTTCTAGGTTGCAGAACAATTGTGAAAATTAACATTATATACTATATGTACCTGGTACAGGGTACACATTTAGTAATAATAACTATTATTATCAATAATTCCTCTGTAAATAAATCATTTGTGGATTTCTTTTCAAACTATGCATTTTCATATAAATGCTCAAATGTCAAAGAAATATTTATTTTCCAACGTTTTCCCTGTTGTGCTCGTTTTGAAGTCAATGTCTCCCCATGTAGAAGAATAGCTTTACAGAATATTTCAGCTACAAACAAATTATATAAAGAAATAATCATAAGGAATCTACAAGCCATTAAAATAAAAACATACATGAGGGTTAAAATTTAGGATTTGGCCTGAAAACATTTAAGTCCAGGATGAGGTAGAATTTAAAATATGTAACAATTACTCCCAATATTTTTAATATAAAAAAAATTGAGCCTCCTACTGGTTTCAGGAACTTGCTAAAAGTACTCTACTCACTGAAAGTACAGTCTAGTAACACAGATAACTATGCTCATGAACGTTTTAAGATGTGATTTAAAGCTCTTGCCTTACTGTTTTCTGCAATTCTAAACTAACATACCATGAAATTTTCCCAGTCCAAATCAAGTCCTCACACTGAATGACCCCTCTTAAGCCAGATCCCCTAAAACCTCATCCCAACTTTGCCCTCTTTCTTCCAAAAAGCTACTAAGGCTCTGTCAAGGTAATGATCAATGACTATGGTAGGCAATTAATTCAGCTATGCCTTATAAACAGGTCATTTTGGTGGTATTTTCAAGAAACCAGAATTTGACATCCCATAACAATAGTTGTGCATTTGCGGATTCAATCTAATGACAATGGCATTACAATAGACCTTCCGCTAGAAGCCTTGGCGGACAGGTAAACCACACCTATTCGGATTCTTTCTAACATAAAACACCAAGATTCACAAGCTCATTGTCCAGTCACAAAACAAGCAGAACACCAGCTACTTTTCTAAGCAAGTTGAAGGCCCCTCCTAGTGGCCAAGTGCTATCCAGACCTTTAAGAAAACACTTTTTTTTCCAATTGACTGTACAAAATCAAGACCTTTTTGTCCTCAGGGTGATGGTACATCCATAGTGCAAAATGGAACATCGCAGCAATTACACCAATATTTCAGACTAGTTTTGAAAACTCCTCTGGGGCTTTTTGGCCCACACTAGTTAGATAAACTGCCCACATTGATCTAATTTGCTCAATAATTGCTCAATTCTCCAATTTATTGCCCAGATGTAGCCAAATTTCTCCCTGTGGACAGGGAAGATATAATGACAGCTTATGACTAAAATGCATCAAATTGCACATACTATTGCAAGTAAGGCAGAGGCCATGAGAGAGGGTTCAGGCATTGAAGGTCCCAAGTCCCCAAGTCAAAGGAGAAACAGCACAGTCGGGCACCATGTGACCACAGAAATAATGAGACATCTCTTTGCTTCCTACTACAGAGAACCACTATCTGAGCTGGAAACGCTGGAACAGGAGGTCAGTCATGTCCCCCATATACTTCAGAGCAAGGTCAACTCTGAGGATAGGGGATTCTACTCTTTCAAAAGCTCTGCCACAGTGAGTGGCCCTGATCGTTGGTGACTGCTTCCTGCCACCACAGCTTCCTGTCACCAGATCTTGTGGGGATCTCTGAGGCCTAGGAACACTTTTCAAACAAGACATCCTCAGGGAAGTCATACACATTCCATACCAAACAATTTATCATAAGCTCTACAGCAGCTGAAATGAATCCCTCTTCCTTTCTGAGCTCATCCACGATGACATGCATCTCTCTATTCTCTCCTGACTTGGTGAAGACTAAATGTTTGGGGTGGGTGGGGAAAGTAGGAGAGACAGAAGAGAAGCAGTGGGGGGAAAGAAGGAAAATAAAAACCAGCATCCATTCGTTCATGAATTCAGCAAATTATTATGTATACTCGTTACGTGCCAAGCACGGAAGATACAGTCACCATTTTACCCTAATGGATGGAGTTAAATAAAACCATCACAAACAAAAATATATAATTACAAATCATCTTAGATGTTTGGAGAGTAAAGTATGGGGTGCTATGAAAGAGTTTCCCAACAGGAAGTGATCTGGTCTTGGGAATCAGAACAAGCTTCCCTAAAGAAGGAATGTCTGGGCTTTGCAGTGCCGCATGAGTGGGTGGAGACTATCTAGGTATAGGGTGATCGGAAGGAGAAATGGGAGGAAAAAGAAAAAGCAGCCTAAGTAAAAGCCATGAGATATGAGGCCAGTGCTTCTCAAACTTTATTTGGCAAATGAACCTCTGGGATCATGTGGAATGGCAGATTTCAATTCAGTGGGCCTGGAAGAGGGACAGAGATGTCGCATTTCTAACGAGCTCACAGGTGAGACCCACGTTGCTGGTGGGAGTCCTCCCTTTGTGTAGCAAGGATGGAGAGGTTCTGTCTGAAGGCCAGAGTGGCCAGAGCAGAGAGGACAAGGATGAGGGACAGTGATGAGGTCAGAGAGGTTGACAGAGGCTGGACCCTGCCTGGCTGCTCAGAACATCTTCAAGAATCCAGTCTAAGAGACAGGGAAGCCATGAGGGTCTCCATTTTCTTTGCTTTCTTCAAGTAACCTTCCTTGGAGTTTCATTTTCCCTGGGAGACAGCACTTTGCAATATCTAAAGTATAAGTGAGAGCAAAGGTGTTTATGGACTTCAGGGCTTCTAAGAGCCAATAAAGCACAGCTCCTCCATCACAGACAGCCCATTAACAACCCATGTTTATTGGTAAAACTCCTCTGAACTTAATACGCCTTTGTCAGCAAAAGTAATTGATCTTGGCCGGTTAATTTGGCTGGTTTTACAGACAGAGGACTTGCTGCTCTTTTAAGAGTGTCCTAGCACTCTGTGGGCTATACTCCCTCCTGTAAGCAATTTCCAAGAACACTGAGCCCCTGGGGTTCTTAAAATAGTTTGGTAAAAAGAACACAAACATCTCTCATTGGCACCTTGGTCTTTAGTCTCACAACATTGAAGACAGGTTTTACAGAAATGCCTGCGCCGGCTGCTACCAGTCTGTTTCCTGAAAAGTTGACTGAACAAAGCCACACAAAGCTGTCTGCTGTACAGTTAAGCAGGTAGGAAGCCAAAGTGTGCTTTAACCAACACTCAGTATACTTTATAAACTACTGTTTGCTTCAGTGTTAGGAAAGAATCCTCTTTCCATTTAAAAATGAATATAGTGCTTATGTGCACTGAACACATCTCATAAAGAATGCACTCTAGTATGACTCAGACTGCTATATGGAACAGCTAATGGGACTCAAGCTGTCACTCCCCTGATGAATATCGGGACTCTGAAGAAGTGGTTCTCTTGGCTCTTTTATTTCCATAATGGGTAAACAGGGATGAGGCAGTTTAACAAGTGATAAGAAAGCACCACGTTTTCTAAGTGAGTCATGATGATAGTCACACCTAAAAATGTTAGGTCTGCTTCTGAAATGGATAAGAGCAAAAGGTTGTGAAATCCCCTCCAGATAATCTGTAAATGTTATGTTCTCAATTGTCTGGAATGCCATAGAGATGGACCAGCTGAAACCAGGATGTACAATCACGTGTGAGGCATTTGTTTCATGATCTCAGGAATCCATCTCAATAAGACAGTGTCTTCCTGGTGGTCTGCCTCTCTGTCACCACATCACAAAAACATCAGTAGACAGATTTTCACAAATTCAGAGAGTGTAACTAAGTGGGTTGGACCACAAATACAAGCCACATGGCATATACAAGCCACTTGCCAGTGGGGACACCATGAAGAGTTTGCAGTTCATCCACTGGAGCTGGATAATACCCCCAAGGGATGCTTCACACACACACACACACACACACACACACACAACTCCCTAGGGTGTGCCCCCAAGGCAAACAGTAAGCTAGTGATAAGGGGATATCTGACCAGAGTTACTCTCCCAGGCAAGAATAGGCTGGCCAGCTTGGAAGAGCAGAAGTTACAGGATGGAAGAGGAAACATTACTCTTTCTTAGTGTACTACATCAAAAGACAGCAATAGGAAAGAAGAAGGGGGACAACATTGTTGAGCGCCTGCCAGTGGTGCTAAGCATGGGGGAGGAGGGAGGGAAAGATGGCAGGGAAGCTATAGCAAATGAGAGCCATGGAGCCTCAGGAATACAAAAGAGAAAACATTTGCTTCTCCTTGGGGGAATCATGTTCTCAGGGAGTTGCACTGGGGTGGTGATAACAGACTTGGAAAGGTCAAGATTCACCAGGTGAGCAAGCAGAAGAAAGGAATTACAGACAGGGTAGCAGCATGAGCAAAGGACTGGAGGCGAAAGAGAGTAATAGGTTTGGGGAAAAGCTAAAGGCTTAGTCTTCCAAACGTGTTTATGCATATGTGTGTATGCATATGTGTCTGCATATATACGCATACATATTCACAAACACATGAATGTATAGATGTTTACATGTATATATATGGACACATATGCACACATACATATGTTGTAGCTGACTCTGTTGCTGCCGTACCCACATCCTCTCACCCTTACCACTTGGTGCGTGCACATGCCCATACTTCTAACTTCCAGTCCAGTTAGTCCCTGATGATATTTTGACTTAAACCATATGCATTCAGTAGAATATGTGCTTTTGAGTATCCATACAACTATTCTGCTTTTCACTTTAAGTACAGTTTTTAAGAAGCTTAATGAGCTATTCAATACTTTATTATAAAATAGGCTTTGTATTAGATGATTTTGTCCAACTATATGCTAATATAAATGCTCTGAGCATGCTGAAGACAGGCTAGGCTAAGCTACAGTGTTCAGTAGGTTAGGTGTGTTAAATGCATTTTTAACTTAAGATATCTTCAACTTACAATGCATTTATCAGAGCATAACTCCACTGTAAGTTGATAAATACCTGTTTTTGTGTTTCTTCCTCTTGCTGCTAAAGACCACTCTGCCACTTGAGGGGTAGGCTGGAAATGTTACCCAATCAAGACCCCCGGGAGCAGCCCTCAACCAAAGCCTGGTTGGAGTTGGTGTGTAGACATTTCAGTTATCTCACTCCTTCAGTGAAAACATTCTGAGGCATGAATTTTACACTGGCTTCCAGACTTTCCCCAGCAAGACTAAGCTCTGGTCACACACAATGGTAGCTCACTTGGTGTCAAAGTCTATTTGTACTGTTATAACAAAATATCTGAGAGTGGGTAACTTATAAAGAACAGGAATTTATTTCTCACAGTTCTGAATGCCGGGAAGTCCAAGAGCAAGGTGCTGGCAGGTTTGGTGTCTGGTGAGGGCTGCTCTCTCTGCTTCCAAGATGGCGCCTTGTTGCTGCAACCTCCAAAGGTGAGGAACACTGTGTCCTTACATCGCGGGAGTGACAGAAGGGCAAGAGAGATGAACTTCCTCCCTCAAGCCCTTATATAAGGACACTTGGCCATTCATGAGAGCAGAGACTTCATGGCTTAATCACCTCCTAAATGTCCCACCTCTTAATACCACCACAATGGCAATTAAGTTTCAACTGAATTTTGGGGGACATTCAGACCATAGCACTTAGTGACATTCCCTCAACTGGCTGCTGCTTCATCCTTGTCTCCCCTCCACACTCTTCTGCCCATGCTTTCTGTATCTCCCAAATAAACTACTTACACATACATACTTGTCTCAAGGTCTGTTTCTGGGGCATCCAATCTTAAACATGTGTATGTTAGAAATGTGTTCAGAAATATCTTAGAAATGTGTATGTGTGTATTTGTATTTATAGGCATGTTTATATATATATATATATGTGTGTGTGTGTGTATAGATACATGCAATTATAGATACAGAGATATACAAACAAATACATAGTCATATAAATACTATATACATGCTCCAGTGCATAATAGGTTTGTATTTCTCTATATATACAACTTTCTATTTTTACCAAAGCAAAACAGGTTTTTACATGCAGTCTTCACTTGTACAAGGGAAGGTGCAGCCTAACATTATGAACACCCCTCTAGCAGCCTCCTCAGTAGGGTATGTGGCCTCGCACAGGTCCCGTCTAAACCCCTTCTTCAGCTTTGCCCCCTCATGCAGCAAGACGGCACCCCACACCTGCATGCACCTCACATGCCAAAGCTTCCAAGCTGGCTGCCAGGGCAACACTGGCAAACTCCATGCCTCCTAGTTAAACTCCATGCCTCCAGGCCATACATTGGGAATATATTCCACTCTAAAGTGAACATCTCCACAGTTACCATCCTCAAGAGAGGGCCATTTGCTGCCAAGACATTACTTTTTTTTTAGTGTACTCCATCAAAAGGTAGCAAAAATGAAAGACTATTAAAAACCAGATTATTTTACTAACAAGCTACAAAAAAGCGAGCTTACGCCTCAAATGTGTGTGTTCATAAAAGAAAAGCTGCTCTCATGACACTCCCCATACCCAAGCTGGTACACAAAAGTCCTATCCTCAAGCAAGAACTCCATTGCCTCTCCCATTTATTCTATTAATCTAAAGACTGATCTCAGGAACATAATCAAAGTCATTCGTTGCCCTCTGAGTGCTGAGGGTGGCACTGCAGAAAACTAGACAGAATACAGGAATACACGAAATTAAATATAAGGATATGAGAAAGGAATAGACTCCAGGTCTGGCAAGAACTCACTAGGCAGGAAAACTTGGTGTTTTATTCATCATGCATTGTGTTTAGAAACACATGAAATCAGAATGCCTGCAGTACATTTTGGTTTGTGACCCCTGTACATATCGTCTCTAAGCTCATTTCCAGTTCCAGCACCAGAGAACTCTGGCCAGCTGTCATTGGTACAGCTGCAGGAACTTTCCATTTTCTTTACCACCTTCTAAATTTCCTCTCCAAGGAGGCTCAGCTGCCTGACCTTGGCACACCTTTACCCGGAAAGGCAGTTCATTCAGATGCACATTTACAATTTCCTATTGAAATATGTCTTGTTTTTCCTCAGTCTACTCCCAAAAGCATAAGATTATTTTAAAAAAATTATCAGAAAGCTTCATAGTTTACAGTATGGAAGAAATAAAATTGAGAAATGGGTAATATTTAATGATAAATAGAAATCATTTACATAAAAAAATAAGGCTATTTAGGCCAGGCATAGTGGCGCACACCTGTAATCCCAGCATTTTGGGAGGCTGAGGCAGGCAGATCACTTGCGGTCAGGAGTTCCAGACCAGCCTGGCCAACACGGTGAAACCCCATTTCTACTAAAAATACAAAAATTAGCCAGGCATGGTGGTGCACACCTGTAATCCCAGCTACTTGGGAGGCTGAGGCAGGAGAATCACTTGAACCTGGAGTCAGAGGCTACAGTGAGCTGACATAGCACCACTGCACTCCAGTCTGGGAGACAGAGCAAGACTCTGTCTGAAAAAATAAAAAATTAAAAAATAAAGCTATTTAGTCAAAATTAGCAGGAGAGGAACAACATGGCGTTTGAGTTGGAATATGCAAGCTCATGTCTATTTTCATGAGCACTTTGTGTTTCTTATATATTACTATATACATGATGTATATTATGTATATTGCGTATGTTTTATATCTAGATATATAGACACATACATATATACTCTCTTCCTCCCTCCCTTTCTTTTTACCTCCTTCTCCCCCATGCAAAAGCCATCACACTTGGTCATATTTCCTCTAATCTGTATTCTCTAGGTTGGGTGCATGTGTGCTGAAGGGAGGAGGAAAGATTTTCGAAAAGACATGTAGAGAAACAACAAATGCTATGATTTATGATGATCCACATATGATTCTGTTTTGGTGAAATTAGGATGCTAGAGTTACCCATGTATTTTCCTTTTAGTATTCTGAGATGCAGACTGAGTCACAAGTGACTTGGAAAATGTATGTTCTTTATTATAACAGATTAAAAGCTTAAAAAATAGATGGTTGTACTAATTCCCTACTGTAAATAACTTGGAGCAGCTGGTTAAGACTAGATTCCCTGTCACTACCACCACCACTGACTTCACCCTAAATTTAACATATATTAATGAAAAAGATCCCTTTAAAATAATAGCACATGCCAAGTTCTTTTTTATATCTAAGCTTGTTGGAGAGATCATTAGTATACGGCTTAGAATTCAGTAATGCTTGGAAAGACAAGCCTATGACTTTGTCTGATTCCTCCTCTGCGCTGAATCCAACATTTCAGGCGATTTCCTCCTATCCACTCTGCAACCTGTAAATGATCAGCCCTCAAACCAAGTTCTCACCCCTCAGGATGCACAGAAGCAAGCTGTGTTTGCCCCCATCACTTCTTATTTGGCTGCACTAAAAAACCAAGCAGCTGCCTCAGCAAGAAGCTCCTCAACTCCTGAGGAACAGAAAATCCATGCTTTCCCCAAAAAAAGGAGGCACGTGGAGGAAAGGTAGCCTCTCTTCCTCACGCTTCAGAGTGGAGTTTCTCAATCAGGAGCAAGTTTGCCCTCCATGGGCCAATGGGTGGTCTGCAGACATTGGTGGTGGTATAGCTGGAGGGGTTTACTGGCATCCAGTTGGTGGAGCCAGGGGACCTTGCTAAACATCCTGCAATGCACAGGACAGGCCTATGAAGAAGAATTTCCCAGCCCAGAATGTCAGTTGCGGGGAGCCAGGTGGATGAGCTTTTCCCTCGGCTCCACATCAGGAGGGACTGACATTTCCCCAGAAAGGATTCAAGGGAGAGGCTGTAGAGACCGGGGGTGCTCTTGGTGAGTACAAGCAGCGCTTAATCCAAAGGACACCCTGCAAACATCCACAGCAGGACTTACAGTGCAGGAACACTTGGTACATTTGCTTCCTTCCGGCTGAAATTCCTCTCCTTCTTGATACTGCACACCCTCAAACACACACCCTAGAAAGCAGAGAAGAGTTTAGAATTAGGGCAACAACCACCGTCATTCAACCTGACACAATCCTTCTATCCACAGTTCATCCATTGCCTATCTCCACCCAGCCGAGTGTCCTCTTCAACCAGTGGACAAGATTGCTGCATAGTGTGAAAAGAAAAAAACAGAGGCAAAAGATGGGCATGGGACCGAAACCCCAAAGATTCTGGAAAACAAATAAGACATTGGAACCCAGGACAGCCCAAGGGGCGGCAGTGCACCACAGAGAGCCATGCAGGGAGCTGTGTGGTGATCATGCTGCCCACTGCCAAAGGGACCAAACCCAGAGGGGCCAGAGGAGGCAGATGGAAGGCCAAGGGAGAGAAGTCAACCATGAGCTCAGAGCGGATGACACCAGGGGCCCCACTCGATGAGTACCTAAGAATGGCACAGCCTCTACCGCATCCTAGGTACCCCTACCTCACTCCATATCCCCAACGACCCTACAAAGTAGGGACTTTCATCACTCTTGTCACAGATAAGGAAAATGTGGCTCAGAGGGGAAAGTAACTCACCCCAGCTGGCAGGTGGCAGAGCTAGAATTCAAAATCAGTTCTGACCCATCTGCTGCATTGTTCAGAGGACCAGGTACAAAGGCAAGAAGGGGCAGAGGCAGGACAGGAGGTATCACATGGGTTTTCAGCCCCACGCTCTCTGTTAAAGGGCCTGTGGCCCCCTCCAAGTTCGAGCTAATAATAGGACCAAAACCCAAGAGGTGTTCCTTATTCAGAAAGATGCCCAGGACACTGCCAAATTCCAAAGAGAGGTCATAAATGGCAGGACGCACAGACCAGACAGGAACCCTATGTCACACAGGCCATGGGACAACTATGAGTTAACAGCAAAGCCACTTTCCTCAGGACTGACCTCACAAGATGGTGGGCCAGGACAGCTGAGGTCACTTTCTCCATGGAAGACAGTGCTGGGAGCAGAGCTAGCCGTGGGCAAAACTTAGCCAAAGCGGGGTCTTGTGGAAGACTGCTCCACGCCCCTGAGAATGAATGTTCAAGGCCTGCCAGCTAAAGCCATCTGCAGAACCCACCAAGCTCTTGGAGCTGCTGGTTCCTGACAAAGAAGAATGGGCATTACCCCCACCTGATCTGGCCACTGACCTTATTCATCTTAAGCTAGATACAGAGCCCTTTGTTAAATGGAAGACATGCAGACAAGTGCTACTGAGCCTGAAGTTGCATTACCAAGTGAAACTGTGGTTTAAAAAAATGCCCCAGGCATAAGATCTGTATGCTACTGGCATGCAGAGTTAGCAATCAAGCAGCTCCTTGGTATTCTCAGTGATGCCAGAAGGCTTGGTAAGTGTGGGGCCCTCCTAGTGGCTGTATCTCAGCACTGTTACTATGGCAGATACCCAGTCATCTCTCTTTAAGGTGCACTTCCAAAAAGGCAGCTTTAATTCTTTCATACAGGTTTGCACCATTGATTTTGTCATACAGATTGCCAGATTAACTATAACAATCTACACTTGACCACTTGAAGGAATTTTAAATGAAAATTCTATGCAAATTGTTTCCATCACAACCCACCATTCCTGAGCAAAGAGCCCAGCGAAAAGGAAGGAGCAGTCGACCAAGAATGCCCTAAAATCTGCTTCGGGAAGAAACTGACCGTGGATTACGTGTTTGTCATTACGCAGAATGCCATTTCCTGATCTATGCCAGTCCTTCCAAGTGACCAAAGAGGATATCCAAGGCTTCTCTTGACTCTCCCTCTCTAGATTTGCCTGAAGACTCCCTCACAAGACAAAAGATAATGCCTTGTGGATACAGTTCCTTCTGGATCCTCCAATTTGCATCCCAAAGCCTGGCCTTTGAAATTAAGGAGAGGGAATGAAATTGATTCATGACCCCATAACTGAGGACGCAGAGCTTGCCCAGGTGTCAGGGGGCTGGTGGGTGACACTGGCACACCAATTCTTAAAGATTTGCCTCCCAGAGCACCTGGACCTAAGCTTCTCAATTCTTGCAGCATGTACGGGCATGGGAGGTAGTGCCCTATGGTGGTCAGAAAAGAGGAGGGGCTGGATCCCAACCCCATCTTTGGCCCTTACTCACTCACAGACCTCAGGCAGGCACTTATTCTTGGTGGGCCTAATTTCTTCTTGTGTAAACAGTGGATGGCTGTGAGGACTTAGCACTGTAATATGAGCAGTCATGGAGTTCAGCCCTTTCCTTCCTAGAAACCCAACGAAAAAGAGAGTGGAAGAAGCAATGGCTCAAACATAACTTCAATTGCTGAAATAGATCACTCTGCTGTTTGTGTACCCACAGTTTCAAAGGCAGCCTGAAAATATGACTATCTCCTAAGTGAGGAGAATGTTCTATAGGGTGAGAGGTCTTGGGCTTCAAGTGTTCCATTTCATTATTGTTGGTCCATGACGGATCCCATGGTTATGAGGAGGGGGCAGCTCTGAGTTGATTCTGTGTCAATAAAGCAACAGTCGGCCGGGCACAGTGGCTCACACCTGTAATCCCAGCACTGTAGGAGGCCGAGGCAGGAGGGTCACGAGGTCAGGAGATCGAGACCATCCTGACTAACAGGGTGAAACCCCATCTCTACCAAAAATACAAAAAAATTCGCCAGGCGTGGTGGCGGGTGCCTGTAGTCCCAGCTACTTGCTTGGGAGGCTGAGGCAGAAGAATAGCATGAACCCGGGAGGTGGAGGTTGCAGTGAGCCGAGATCATACCACTGTACTCCCGCCTGGGCAGCAGAGCGAGACTCCATCTCAAAAATATAAATAAATAAAATAAATAAATAAAAAATAAAGCAACAGACTACTCAACACAACTGAATTCATATTTAAGAGCTATGATATTTTAAAATCTATATGGTATATAAAATATGCTCTGTTATCAATGTCAGGGTTGGCTGTGTATAGAAATTATCTGGGAGATCTGAGACCCCAGAGTTCCTCAGATATTCTGATGGAATTGGTCTGGGATGCAGCTTGATCATCAAGACTGATTTTTTTAAGGATTTCCAGGTGACTCTGGTATGCAGCCTGGACAACTACTGATCTCATTGAATAAAGATCCTGTAGGCATTTAAGGATACAGTTAGGCGATACAAACTTTTCAACGCATTCTAAGGGAAAAGCACTCAAGCAATCTCGGCTTGATAGACACAAAATAAGTGGATAATGGAAAAAATAATTTTACTTTCAACCAGTTTTTGGCTTTCATGTAAGCTCATGAACAATACAAGCTTTGCAGAAATCCCAGTGTGAAAAAGAAGCTGAATAAAGACAGCCAGGGGAGCTGAGAAGGGTTAGACATAAGTGGAAGCTGGCTATCCTTGTCATTCAAGGGTGAGAAAAGGCTGAACTCTGAAAGGGACCATGCTTTTCAGACCGCATGGAGGAAAGCGACAGGTGCCTGAGAATGGAGCAGGAGCTCATTTCTGCAGAGTGTCCAGTGGTGCCTTAGGCACTTCACAGGAAGTTTCCAAGAACAGAAGGCCCTTTGGAGATTAACCTCAAAAGCAGAGCAGTAGTCGTATTACCACTCTTGAGGAAAAGCACTCAGAAAAAAAACAACAACAACAACAACAAAATGCAGAACACCTGTCGGAGACTATCGGCCAGTGGCTTAAGAGATCAGGAAAAATCTCTCACCTCAAATCCCCAGGCTTGTATGTAAGGGCAGGAAAAGATGCAGGAGGCCTTTGTAATCCTGTTCAGAAAAGTAAAAGGAAACGTTCCAGCCACTGCAAAGGAAAGATCCTTTTGCTGTCAGCTAGAAAGCAGGTCCCTCTAAAAAAGACAGAGGGTTCACATTGTTGAACCACACAGAAAACTGAGACTAGCAAAACCCTAAGCTAAATTCACTTAGGAACACAGCTCTCAGTTTTCAGAAAACATCTGGTCACCTCATCACCATGGCGAGAGCTCTGGCCAGGATTTTGCAATATGAAGCAGTAAAAAGACATTTCTGGAAGCCAGAGAAAGCCACAGCCTTTTCTTCCAAAATAAGCATTACCTGTAGCTCTGTGGAGTGGAAAGCAGACCTCAGAGCCCGGAGAACCTGCATGCCAGGACCTCCAGCACATTGCATTCATGCTGGGCACACCAAGGAGGCCAAGCGGATATTTCTATGCAAAGGAGCTCGCTCTCTAAACCCATTAGGTACACAGATGTAAAGGGAAGAAAATTTCCAACAAGAGGGGTTGGGAGATTCATGCATTGCTGAGGGAACACACAGAGATTTCCAGCCTCCCCTTCCTGAGAATGTTACCTGGACATGTGGGGCAGCACATTCCCAGACGCTCCAAAGGGTTTTTACAGTGAACAACACAGCGCACCTCAGACTCTGTGACAACGCCCTCCTGAAACACAGAACACCACAAGCAAAGTCAGCCCAGAATTCCCATGGAGTTACTACTTTTGGAAAGTGACCTTTGTAGGAGAGGTGTCCAAGCACAAAACCCGCAAAGCTTGGTGGGTGTCAGGGCAAGAGGTATGAGACACCAACGAGGTGAGATCCAGGCTCACCCCAATCAATGCTCTAGAACTCAGTGCAAATCTGTCGCCTCTTATTTTCCCTGTCTTTGCTTTCTCTTTGGCCCTAATTTCTTGCTTCCTTTTAAATCTAGTTTTTAAGACCTTCCTGGTGTCAGTAAGTACCCAACAGAATCTAGCTGCTTATTCACAGTTGTTTTAGGTTTTCCACACTCCTATACTTTCTGTCATTGTTATTCACGTCAAGCCGTTAATGGTGAGGCACAGAGTATAAGCACCTTAACCCAGACTAGCACCTGGAGATCCTAAATCCTTACCAATCCTTACCTTCTAGAAATAACTAGACCAGCTCTGCAATCTTAGAAAGGTCACTCTGCCTCACACAGATCCTGGGTCTCAGTTTTCCTCAAGCATCAAAGGAAGGGATTAGACAAAACTATTTTTAAGTTCATATTATATATGTCAAAATAGAGACTTTAGGGCTTAATAATAAAATCAAGTGAGTCTCAAATTGATATTGGGACTGTAATATCACCTTAATGTCAATTGAAATATTTTTAGAATTAATTTTCAGAGTTGGCCTTCGAAGGGCTTTCTCCAGATTCTCTACCCATTTTGTAAATGGATTTGTGTTTTATTTTTGGTTTGGTTTTTCTTGTTGTCTGTGATGGGAGGGGTGGCACAGGCTGAAAACAAACATAACAAATTGACAACTAGGTCATTTTCTTCATCGTGTCTGCTACCACATCATCTCAACCCAACAAGAAGGGCTACACCCTAAATGTTTTCATATCATGTCAGGCCTGAGGTTTCCACTCACTGGAGAATTTGTTATGGCTTAAATCACATGGGAAAGAAAAAAAACAACTAAGGTACCAGCAATATATAACATCACAAAAAGATCCATGCTTTAGTTATGTAACTGAAGCAATGCAAAAAGCTATGCATGGCCCCAAATCAATTTTCCTTCAGTATCTGCAATCCAGATGGAGGATTTAGGTTAGTTCCCAGCATGAATTTCCTGTCCGTGATCTTCAAATGTTCCTCTTCCCATAAGAAATTAAAAGCAGGAAAATAAAGGTAAATTTCTCACCATCAGAGCTCCCTTGGTAGGAAGATATAAGAAATAGGTAGAATTCAATTCAAATGGATCCAGGCCAGATCATTAGACTTCCTGTCATCTGTCTGAGACCTTGTTGTACCCAGTCCATGCAGGCGCTCTACCAGAAGCATTTTTAATAACAGTTTGGCTTTCTGCTTACAACTACCCCTGAAGAGAGTACTATTTCTGTTTTATAGGTGGTTAAAGTGAGGTACAGCAGGGTTAAGTAGCAAGTTATGTGAGTGTCAGAATCCATATTTCACCTATTGCCCTACACTGTATCCTCTGTTACTGATTTTGTGCCCTGAGAAAAGAAGAGCATGCAAAGAGAGGTTGCCATTTTGTCATTCTGCAGAGAAGCAAGAAGACTTCCCTGACAGGTGCCAGTAAATGGCAATTTCCTGCATTCCAAGATAAGGTCTCATACCTAAAGAAGGAAACAAGTCAGTAGAGAGAAGGTCCCAGGTGAGCAAAGGGGCAGCCTTTGGTAGGTCCCTTCACCGTAGCTTGCTTTTCTGCATATTAAATAAATATTATCCTAGCTAGCAGGGCACAGACAAGGTTTTAGAAAGGAGGAAAAATGAAAGGCAAAGTTCCTCTTAGGTAGGTAACATCCACTTTTTGTGCCCCATCTTACAGGTCAGCATCTCCTGACTCCCAAGGCTGCTGGTCTTTAAGATCTCTTTCAACAATAATTAGAGATTCCTGCATCACTCTTTCTGGGCCCTACTGACCAGAGATGCTAGGCAATTGGAGTTGCAGGGTTAACAATGGATAATGGCTTAATGTGTTATTCAGTCAACAAAATAGTCCCTCCCATATAATAGCTTCCACTTAATTTAAACAAAGTCTTCACCCAAAGGCAGCAAAATTCACCCATGGCTGGTCCATGCAACTTGAGGATCTTCAAAACCTCTGACTGTTACATAGGAATACTATGCTAGATTCCAGAGGATATGTGATTATCTTGTTTAGCATTGTAACCATGGCTTTGGTTTTCTGAGTGCTCTATCAAAGAGTGGAAATTTTGCTGGTCAAGAGTCAGGGCATAGGTGAAGTGGTATAAATTTTGGAACAAATGTGGGATTTTGGTGTTAGGGAAACTTATTGCTCTCATCCCTTTGCAGCATGACACTGATGGGACCTGCAACCTGGAGTAAAAATCCAGCAAATATTTGTTGATTTAATAACTTATTATTTATATTTGTTTACCTACTGCTTATTTTAACAAGTAACAGATTTTCTACATAAATAAGCTGAATATTTAACTAAATAAATAGCTGAAGTTCTTATGAATGAACATACCTATCATGGCATATAATAGGAGTGTAACTATATAAAATTTAGATTTCAGTAAACTAAATGTCACTATGCTTAAGATATGAGCAAGGAGAAATATCCATTATTATATTAACCTTTCAATCTCCTTTAAATGCAAAAGCATATCCTTGGACAACGAAATAGGGTTAGGGATAAAATGATTTAACAGCATCTTCTCTACAAAGAGGAATTTTTTAGTTTTGTCAAAATTAGATGAGCATAATTTTTAACAGATTACGTACAAAGAGTTTTTGTGTGCTTGTTTTTTTTAAAGGAGGAGTTTGAAAATTTAGGCTTTTCATTTCTGCTTTAGTTTATCTTGCTGTGTTTAACACCTGACGGGGTTAGAACCATGTGGAATCACTGCTCTTTTCAGAGTTCAGTAAGGATCAGCCACAGTGGACTCTCTAGTTGCTGAATTCGTGGTTTTTTAATTTGTCAGGTTGAAATCATCGAGTTACGGTATACTAATTGCTTCAATGTAATAGTTTACAGATTGGATCCAGTTCAAAATCTTTCTAAATCAAAGAAGGGAAACATACATCCTTTAACAAAACCCCCTTTCTGCTAAGAGGAATTCATGTTTTGCTCAAAGATGACTTCACAGGAAGACATGAATTTTCCCCAAGGACATGTGCATCTTCCTGGAGTTTTTCCAGGCACAATTGAACAACGGTGGACAATTCCGCTGTGTGTTTCTGGAAGCAAGTTCTACACAATATCTATGCTGCACCTGTCTCGTTATGATGAATGTCACAGTAAGTACACACAATAATACAGTTGCTTTTTCATTGGTTTTTCATTTTTGTTTAGCCTTTTTAGGGTTTTGTTCTGTGTTGTGTGAAGGGGTGACTAAAGAGGACTCTGTGGATTCCTTTTTACTACAGAGAGAAATAGTTGAACTTTACCTGGCACTGGCGTAGAACACAAGGCTCAGCCGGGCTCTGCCATTTGAAGGAGCTGTTATAGGTATTTCCTTCATAGGTGCAACCTAGACGGGAGACACAGAAGCAGGAAGAAAGGCCAAGATGGATATGGGTTTCCTTTACTGTTTGGAGCAAAATAAGTTATGTTCTCTAAGCCCAAATTAGCGATCACAGGAACCACCATGCTCTTTGGCTACTTTTTCCCAAAACACAACTAAGCCTTCTAAGTATCCACTTGACATTCACTTATATTAATTCATTGACTACTGAAAAGATTAACCTCCTGGATTATATCATCAAGTGCAAAGCCATAGATTGAAGAACTCTCATGGCCAAAATGTATAACCTTATGACTTGACTTATGCCTAATGACATATGAGGAGTAACAGAGCTAAAAACACCACTATGAAAAGGGATCTTACATGAGATTAAGTTAACTCAAGATCAAGAGTGAAGCTTAAAACATGATAGAAAATAAAAGCAGAAAATTAAAATAGAGGAATTGAATGCAAAATTCTATACCCGTCCAAGATTGTTGATGAGCTACTGTCTCCACTGGATAAAACGTTCAATTCTTACCTCTATTTCTAAGAGCTACAATTTCATATTTTTTTTTGTATTACTTTTAGGTAGTAAATTAGATTAAGCAAATCTGAAACTACCCAAGTATGGATTATCACATGTTTATTCATTGGCAAAAAGAGAAGTCAAAGGCCAGAGATCCTCAAAAGAAGAAATAAGCCAGTTAGCTTGAGTCTCTGTGGAAAAAGGCCAAAGAAACAATAGTGTGGAAATCACAGCCTAGGTCTTGAGTCAGTTTGTACAAATACCCCTCCACACTGTGGGTTACACAATCTAGGAAGATGCACCCGGCAATGCCTATATTCACTGTATCCTTAGAAGCCCATTAGGCAAAGAGATTTACCAATACATAGTCTGGATTGCTTAATACAAAAAGTACAGAAGCAGGAACACACACATGTGATAATGCAGAAATAAAAGTGCCTGGCTCTCTGTTGCAATGACTGATTTCTGGCAAGCTAATCAACCTCAATTCACATCACGTTTTTCTTGTCCAAGATGCAGAGAAGAGACTCACTCCTTCCATGAGAACTTTTAGATAATGCTGTGGTTAAAAACAAAAATCCCTCTTAATACATTCAAGCAGAATAACAAAGGACTTAGAAAAAATTCAATAGATGTTTTCATAAACTTGGAACTATGATCTGAATTCCCAAAGAATTATGAATGATTGAAAAGGGCTCATTAATACTCTGCCTTCTAGTTCCTACAAATCAAATTACTAAAGTACACAGCCGATTGGAAACACATTAGGGAAATGCTTTCACTATATATTTTTTAATTTCCTTTGCATGAAGTGTTGTAGAGATAAAATGTTCAACCACAGGAACCCCTAGCACACTACAAATACTTAGGCCAAACCAAGAATGAATACAGTAAATTTTCAACAATGAAAACCAATATAAAACAATTTGGTCTAGCATAAATCTTACTGAACAAACGCACTTACAAGAGACGTGCCATGTGCATGTCTGATCCACTAACACAGACTCATTCAGATAATAAATAACTTGCTCCGAGAGATGGAGGCGGGGAAATCAGAGAACCAAAGCCAATTCATGTTAAGTCTAAGTAAATATGAAACGTCTGCCAAGTCTGCCAGTGGAGTTTCCAAATATGTTATATATTTTCATCATCTGAATTAAAAAACTGAAAGAAAGGGTAACTTTTTGCTGCTAATAGTGCAGGCAAGGATATTGCCTTTTTTGTTTTAGAGGAGGAAGTGTACCACAAAATTCATGTGGGCCAGGGTTAAGAGACTGTTCCCAAACAATGCCAGGTCATGTGCAAAGGGCTCCCAGGAGGAGCACCAGGCTGTCTGAATTATTCCACTCTTTACAAGATAAAAGGTATTGGAATAAATGGTCCACAGTGCAAGGAACCCACCAGTGTTTTCTGCTTCAAATAACTGTCACTGGGAAGCCTTGTTCCTCCACCATATTTTACCACATAAAGAAAGATTGGACAATAATACTGGAAAATCAGACGAAGGGCACTTTCTGAAGTGCTCCATTGCTTAACCAATCTTGTTTACATGTCATTCTATCACATCTGAGTCCATATAACAGATCTTCTCAAATGATGGATGAATCTGAGTGACTGAATAGACTCCAAAACATCTGTGAAAATCTCTTTAGTAAATGTAATCCACATCTTTTCCTTCTTCACCTACCCTCACTACCATCAACTGCTTATGGAGACTTCAGTACATCAAGCATTAGAGTGGATTTCATATGTAAGGACTCTCAGAAAAAAAAGGTAATTAAAGAAAGGACATTCTCATCGCTCTTTGGGTTTATGTTCTAAGATAAACATGTTATTTTAATTCATGAAACTAACTTGAGCTAAATGAAGACTCAGATATACATACAATCAAAGAAAACATTATATGTACTCCAAAAATAAATGACTTCTTAATTTCTGTTAGATAACTTTCTTTACAATTAATTCTATTTGCCACCAACTTTATGCTACTAATAGGGTAAACAGACAGTATCTTGCCCTATTTTTATTTAAATTACAGAGAGATGGAATATACTATCACATATTGGCCATGGTAGAAAGAGATGCAGACAAAATTTTCCATCATACATCCAGGCATTGCTTCTCAAACTCCCTCTAGTGAGAGACCAGATTTGTTTTTGTTTTTATTTGTTTGCTTTTTGGTTTTTGAGATGGAGTTTTGCTCTTGTCTCCCAGGATAGAGTGCAATGGCACGATCTCGGCTCACTGCAACCTCCGCCTCTCAGGTTCAAGTGATTCTCCAGCCTCAGCCTCCTGAGTAGCTGGGATTACAGGTGCCTGCCACCACGCCCGGCTAATTTTCGTATTTTTAGTAGAGACGGGGTTTCCCCATGTTGGGCAGGCTGGTCTCGAACTCCTGACCTCAAGTGATCCGCCTGCCTCTGCTTCCCAAAGCGCTGGGATTACAGGTGTGAGCCACCGCGCCCGGCCTTTGTTTTTGTTTTTTAATCCAGTGTGGACTGATACTTTGATAAAATATAATAAAAGTGATTTACCAGAAAAAAACTGAATTTCAAAGAGACAAAATATAAGCCTAACTTTTATTATTACATGTAATAGGTACAGAATACACTACCAAATTGTATTAAACATTTCTGTTTACTGTCCATTTCTGTACTCATCTTATTGTAGACCAGCACCAAGGACCACATTCTGGGACACATTCTGGGTTTAATTGCATTGAGAGGTAGATTATGGGAGCAGGAGGAACAACTCAATGAAACAATATAAATATATTCAAGTGATGATGTTTAGAATAGAAGCAAACTTACAGATATTATAGTTTATCTCCTTCTTTTTACAGATGAGAAAATTTGCACAAAAAGGCTAAAGGGCTTACTCTAAATTAGAAGAAATTAGATTTGGAACTAACACTAGAATCCAAGTGCCATGTGGAAATTACATTTTTACAACCAGGTCTAAATTGCTAGTACTATTTTAGCATTTTCTAACTCAGCATAATACTCTTTGCTTTGAGGACTTCATGGCCCAGGAATAAAACCAGCATTTGTCCATATAAAATTAAATCATAGCAGATCTAGTAATTAAATAAAAGAGTAAGTGACTGGAATAATTAGATGACTGGTCAGGTAAATATGCAGCAACCAGTAAAATAGCTTTTTTTTTTCTTTAAATATTTAAAAGAAAATCCCTATAAGGGATTTATAAACATTCACGAGTTTTCTTCTAGTGACAAAAAGCATTTGAGATTTTATAAGCTTCAATAAAACCATCAGTACTGCAGCAGGAGGTGTGTTAATTTTCTGATAAAATCACTACGATATCTTTAAACCAGCAGTTCTCAAGTGAGAGCGATTTTGCCTTTCACCCTAACCCCTACCCAGGGGACTTTGGGCAACATTAGGAGACATCTTGGGTTATCACAGCTGGAAGATACGGAGTGCTATAGGTATCTAATGGATAGAGGCCAGAGATGATGCTAAACATCTGACAATGCGCACCAAGGATCAACCAGCTCAAAATTTCGATTGTGCCAAGGATGAAAAACCCTGATTTAAACCATCACGCAAAGCTCAATGGTTCTTCCTTACATATAAAATAATACAACAATGAGTCTAAATCAGCTACGCTTTTCTTTTGTATATATTTTGGGTTTCTTATGTTAATTCTTTTCAGGGTGGGAAAGAACTCCAGAGTATTTGTCCTAACATTCATATTCTTGTGGAGAAGCTTGGCTTAGCCAACTAGTCAACTGAGAAAATGGGGTAATGAAAACAGGAAGAGCACAAATTAATTGAATCCACAGTTAGGCAATAAAACTCATTTTTCCTATTAGTTGTGACCTTTTTCAGTGGCCACATTATCCCCAGGGAGAAAGAATACCACACATTTTCATCATTCTGTTGTTAAAATAGCTGTTAAAAATCATCGGGACCATAAAAAATGGCATAGGCCTTCTAATGAGCCTTAGCTGTGCCTAGTTTCTCCCATTTAGTCTTAATCCTCTCATTTTTCACATTAACATCAGTCAAATGGCAAAGAACTGGATCTTACCATTATGTATAACTTACCCCCTGGTACCCAAAGCCTTCACAACATGACCCCAACCTACCTTTCCAGTTCTTTCCCTTCATCCCTAGAACTCCATGTCATTGCCTGGGGTTACCTTCACAGTGAATTCGCAAGCTTCTGAATGCATGTTCAAGTTCCTCAACTAAGGCTATCTGGCTTCTGACCCTACCATCCCTCCGCTAAAACTTTACTCTCTTGTGCTATAGCTGCCTTCTAAGGGTCCAAGAAAAAGAAACTCAGTCATTATTGTCTGGAGCCTCTTTTTGGAGGGCTGACTGGGCTTTCCTTCTTCAATGCCCTCCCACACCTTCTAGATGCTCTCTCCTAGTTACCTCTCCAACCTCTCTACTCCAGCCTCAGCTAAGCTGCTGGTTATTTCTTGCCTGCCTGGACTATTGCAACAGGCTCACTGACTGTTTCTTCTGCCTGTGGTAGGGACTTTTCTTAAGCCATCCTCCTACACAACTGTCACTGTGTGCTCTTTCTGGCCTGCTCATGCCATTCACAATGACCAGTGGTGCACAGTCTGACTGAGGTATAAACCAGGCACATCCACCCCTAGCCCTTTTATTCTAGACAAATTGGATCAAAGTTTCCAAAAGTAGGAAGTGGAAGAGGAATCTAACACGTAGCCAGGATTGAAAACCATGGACCTTTACTAAACATCAAAGAGATCCCAGGTCTGGCCTCAACTCACCTCTTCATCCTCTCTTCTGCTGCTCCCAAACTTTTACTCCCTCCATTGCAGAGAAACTCTACTTAGAATTCTCCAAAACATGGCCAGAAGATCTCAACCTGAGATTTTGCACATGCTGGTCCCTTATTGAAAAGCCTGGATCTCATCCATTTTCTCCCTCTCCATTGTCCCACAAGGAAACCTAGGTCACCCAAGCTTTCCTTCCTTGCCTAATTCATCCTTTTTTGAGACTCAGCTTAAGATCATAGTCTCTGGGAAGCCTTCCATGAAACTTCCTCACTCAGGGTAGGCTCCTGTGTTCTTTCTCCAGGCACAATGTGAATTCCAAGTCCCTTTGTTTATGGGAAGGACTTGATAAATGTTTAATTTCATTGGTAATAAATAGTAGCCACCAACATACAGCTATTCCTACAAACCACAGAAATAGAACACAGAAAAGGTGACATTCACTGGACCTCCTGTTTTCTCTTGGGTATGTGGGCCCATTCAACTCCTCTTCCAGAAACAGGAAAGCTTTCTTGGAGCTATTCAGATAAGTGAACTTTCAGTAGAGTGCCTTTTCCTTTCAAAAACCTACTTCGGTTGCCCAACTACTGGTTTATTCTTGACTATTTTTTTAATAAGCACACAAACAGTCATATTTATTTAAATTAAACCAAACTGGGAGTCTTAGAAGTCATTTCATGCCACATGGCACAAGGAAACAGAGCAGACGGGTCTGCCATGCTTTGCTGCTTCCAGGCCACCTGATAGGGCACCCCTGCTCCCCTGGACTTGGTCAATAAGCCCCAGATTACCCCAGCCCAATACAATTTTTTTAATGAACCACTTTTCAGACACTGTTCTCCAGAAACATATGGAAGTATAATCAAAAGGGATAAACATAAAATCTGACTATCCATTCCAGGGCTTAAACAGTGTCCTTAAGACTTCATTTAAAACAGGCTTTTATTACTCTTCGAGGCTGTACCTACCATGAATCCTGGAGGCAATTGAGCTTATTTTTGGCTAATGGGAATTTTATAGCCAAACCATTTCCTCAGTCTCAAGAGAAAGAATCAGGCCCATGAACTGAGTTCTTAAATAGTAGTGTGTGCTCCCTCACCACAAAAATTTTTTTCATTGCTTTTTTAGTTTCGCTTCCAATTAGGAATTCAATATGTGATTGAAATGAAATAATTGGCAATAGAAAAAAATGATAGAAAGCTATTTCACTTAATATCCATATCTAGTATGTAGCCTTTTGAGGTTGACTCTTTTCTCTCTGAATAATTCTTCTGAGCTCCATCCAACTTGTTGCATGTATCAGTTGTTTGTTCCTTTTTATTGCTGAGTATCCATACCATTCCTTGGTATGGATATACCACAGCTGGTTTAACCACTCACCCACTGAAGGGCATCTGGGTTGTTTCCAGTTTTTACCTTTTACAAATAATGCTGTGATGAACATTTGTTCGTTGTTTCACTGGCATAAATACTCAAGAGTGCAATTACTGGGTCATGTGGTAAGCGTATGTCTAGTTCTTTAAGAAACTGTCATACTGACTTCCAGGGTGGCCGAACAATCATTTGACATTTTCACCAGCAATGTATGGGAGATTTTCCACATCTTCACCAGCATTTGGTGTTATCACTCTACAGCTGACCCTTGACCAACCTTCTTGAAGTCAAAAATTCAATATAACTTTTGATTCCCCAAAAATGTAACTACTAAGAGATTACTGCTGACTAGAAGCCTTACCAATAACATAGTTGATTAACATGTATTTTGTATGTTATGTGTATTATACACTGTATTCTTACAATAAAGTAAGCTAGAGAAAAGAAAATGTTACTGAGAAAGTCATAAGGAAGAGAAAACGTATTTACTCTTCATTAAGTAGAAGTGGATAATCATACATGTCTTCATCCTCATCACATTAACGTAGGTGGAGGAAGGCGAGGGGTTGGTCTTGCTGTCTCAGGGGTGGCAGAGGTGGAAAAAGTGGAGGAGGTGGAGGAGATGTAAGGAGAGACAGGAGAGGCAGGGACACTTGGGTGTAACTTTTATTGAAAAAGATCTGTGTGTGAGTGGACTCACAGAGTTGAAACCCATGTTGTCCAAGGGTTTGATGTTGATATTTTTAGCAATATTGATAAGTGAGTTAATATTTTCTTGTAGCTTTAACTGCATTTTTCTGATAGCTAATGATGTTAAACATCTTTTCATGCACTTCATTGCCACCTGTATATACTCTGATGAAATGTCTCTTCATACCTTTTGCCCATTTCTAATTAGACTTTTTGTTGTCCTCACAAAGCTTCCATAGAACAAATGGTTGTTATATTGATGAGGTAAATTTATCAATTTTTCGTTTTTATGAACAGTGCTTTTGGTGTCAAGTCTGAAAACTCCGCCTAGTTCTAGGTCATAAATATTCTCCTACATATGTTTTCTACGAGTTTTACAGTTTTCCATTTCACATTTAAGTTTGTGATTAATTTTGACCTAATCATATGATGTATAAAGTTTAGGTGAGGTGTTTGTTTTTTGTGTGTTTTTTTGTTTGATTTGTTTGTTTATGAACAGCTCACTGCTCCAGCGCCATGTGTTTAAAAAGCTAGCCTTCTTCCATCAGATTGCTTTGGCATTTTGTTAAAAATCAGGCGGATATATTTCTGTCTTAGTCCGGTTTCTTCATTCAATTCCACTGATCTGTGTGTCCCTCTCTCTGTCCATTCCATATTGTCTTTATTACTGTAGCTGTACTACACACATTGAAATTGGGTAGACTGATTCCTTTCACTGTATTCTTGTGTTTCAGGGTTGTTTCAGTTATTCTAGGTCCTTTGCCTTTTCATGCAAATTTTAGAATAAGCTTGTCTATGTCTACAAAATACCCCTGCTAGGTGCTTTTTAGACCATTTTAAAAATTGCTTATATGGAAATATCAGGCTTGATCTATGCCTCATTGAGAAGCCTCTTTAACTGTGGAATGAAGCCTGCTTATGTTTGCCAAGTACACTTTTGGGAAGCGTTTTTCCATGAGTAGTCCAAGGACTAAGGGCCTTCCTAGGGGGCCTGTGAAAACACACATTCCTGTACCCATCTTTTTCTTCTTATCTACCACCTCTTTCACCTAGGCTCTTTGCTGGAGAGTCTGAGCTGAGACTCATTTGCTTGGGATGATTTTAGAACTGCGCAGCCAGCAGAAGAGACATCTGATTCAACAGTGCAACACTGTACAGAGTCTTCTGGAAGTCTGTGTGGCTGCCCCTGATTTCATGCCATGAGATCAGAGGGGTTCTTTGTTACTTTTGAAGCATGGGTAGATACACGCATTAGAGAGAAAAATTCACCCATTCTAAAAACAGGGCAAAACTGATAAAGGCCTTGGTCAGGCACGGTGGCTCACACCTGCAATCCCAGCACTTTGGGAGGCTGAGGCGGGCGAATCACCTGAGGTCAAGAGTTCGAGACTTGCCTGACCAACATGGAGAAACCCCATCTCTACTAAAAATACAAAATTACCCTGGTGTGGTAGCAGGCGCCTGTAATCTCAGTTACTGGGGGGAGGCTGAGGCAGGAGAATCGCTTGAACCCAGCAGGCGGAGGTTGCGGAGAGCCAAGATCACGCCATTGCACTCCAGCCTGGGCAACAAGAGTGAAACTCCATCTCAAAAAAAAAAAAAAAAATTGATAAAAGCCTTAACCTGTGGGCAGGAGCTGTGGAAGAGAATGTCAAATATCTGTCAAGAAAAGCAGCTACTGACCTGTGTGATCACACCAGGAGATCACACAATGAGGAGAAACCTTCACACCATAAGCCCACACCTCATCCAAGCTGGAGCTAAAGCAGGCACTCATGGGAGCTGTACTGGAATCTCCCGCACTCCCTGAATCTCAGAGCAACCATTGATTTCTGAATTTTAGTTTATCAGCAAAGGCTTATACTTTTAAATTATATTTCTTTCATTAGAAACTCTTGTTAAAAAGAAGAGAAATATCAAACACCTGGCTTGTAATCAGTGGTGTGCTTCCCATATTTAACAGCCAGCTCTCTAAGAGGAAAAAGCCCTGACTTTGAAACGCATTCTGATTTCCAAGGTATGAATACTCCCACCGTGGTCAATTCCTGGCAACTAAGGTGATATCAAGAAACACAGTGTGGGGAAGATAAGCACATCAGCACATCACAGTTTATAGTACTATATATTTTAACAGTAGGTGCCAATGGCTCTGTGAAACCTTTTATCTTTCTAACAGAAGACCATGAACTTTTGGGTAGAGTTTAGGGTATTTTATTAGCATTCGAGGTCATGCTGTTAATTCCATATACCTAGATAGAAATATTTAAGCATACTGACAGTCACATATTTTCAGTTTATGGCATTATGTCTGGTTCTCCTTCTCCTAAACTTGGTATATACAACACATCGTTTAACCAGGAGAACATTCATTCCAGGGGCTCCCAAGCCTGCTGAACATCAGAACCACCTAGAGGGCTAATTCAGAATATAGACGCCCAGTGGAATCTATACAAATGTCTATCAACAAATGAGTGGATAAACAAAATGCAGTATATTCATACAATGGGCTATTACTAGCCTTTTAAGGAATACAATTCTAATACCTGCTACAATATGGATAAACCTTGAAGACATTATGCTAAGTGACAGAAGCCAGACACAAAAGGACAAATATTGTCTGACTGCACTTATATGTGGTACCTAAAATAGGCAAATTCATAAAGACAGAAAGTGAAATGCAGGCTACCAAGGGCTGAGGGGAGGAGAGAAAGAGGAGATGTTGTTTAATGGGTACAGAGTTTCAGTTTGAGATGATGACAAAGTTCTAGAAATAGATAGTGGTAATGGTTGCTCAACAATGTGAATGCACTTAATGCCATCGAATTGTATATTTTAAAATGATCAAAATGGTAAATTTTATGCTATGTGTGTCTTGCCATAAAAAAGAACACAGTTGCCTGGGCCTCACTCGTTGGGGATTATGATGCATTTGGTCTGGAGTGGGGCTCAGGCTCTGAGTATTTTACAAGCAGTCCTGGCAATTCCGAGACACAAGCTGGTTCAGGACCCACTAATCTAGTCCAGCCCATGCATGATACAGAGGGGAAAACAAAGGTTCTGAAAGAAACGTCTTGGCCAAGGTCAAGTAACTAGAAGTGGCAGAGTCAAGAATTGATTCCCCATCTAATTCCCAGTCCTGTCTTCTTTTCACTTCATTCTTCAAATAACTCAGGGTCTTCATGCCTATTATACAATCCTCAGGCTGTAAGGCTTAGAAGTTCCCTGTCTAGATATCTGAAAATATTAACCGGGCTGGGCTTTTGCCCTCAGCTGCTCTGTGTGGCCTTGCCTCTCGAGGTCTGAAGATGTTTGCCTTGCTTCTGCATTCACAGTCTCATCAAGGTGGTCATGCCACATTCCCCGGAACCTGATATATTAAAAACTCACAGTGCAGGTTTGAAGGATGCCTGGACACTCTCGGACAGTCAGAGGACTGCCTCATGTGTTCAGCATCAGCCAGTCAATGCCCAGGCATGTCTGCAGATAAACATCTTCAGCCCTCCAACCACCAACCTACTAGAAACATAATTAGCTGGCCCTGGCGTAAATAAGCTCATACAGGGAGAAGGAGGCACTCAAGTTCATGAACATACCAATGTACATTGTTCACCTTCATTTATCATATTAGTCTTGTTAAACATCAATCTCTCTAGCAGATAGATTTCTAAGCCAATACACATTAGCTCTAAGATGAGATTCCTCTCCAAAACAAATCTAGAACATTCAATTCTAAAAAGAAAAAAAAAAAAGGAATCAACTTCTGAAGAAACTACAAGAGTATTCTCTGATTAAAGTCCAGTAGGAACATTTACCATTCAGTATCATGATCATTTTTAAAATAACAATCAGATGCCTGCACACTCACGCATCTTCCTCAATAGATGCATGTCACATATATGGACATACTTTCAGTTTCAGAGTTGCCAAATTTAAGCAGCAAATAAAAGAGAACCTACACAGACTGCAGGGCCTTCAGTGTCAAATCATTCCTTTCCTGGGGTTTTTGATGATGCACCCCAAGTTTCTACCTAGAATACCTCACTTTATTCTCTCAGCTTTATGGCCCTCCATGAAACAATGTCATTAGAAGCCTCAGAGGAGATAAGAATGTTTTGGTTCCAAAACATTTTGAGATGATAAACATCACTGTGATTTTATTCTCACAGTAAAATATACTATAAGACAGGGGGAGGGAAAAAACCATCTTAAAGTGCTGAGCAGTTTACTCCTCATGGCAGGTATGCTATAAGCAGTCGCAGAATCATTTTAAGAGCAGCTGCAGAAAACCCAAAGCTACATTAAAGGTTCATTTTATGTGATGTTATAAAAGAAAGCAGATAATCACATCAAAATTATGGTACCTTGGAAATCCGAAGTCCTAATTGCATAATATTACTGGTGGCTTTGCACAAAACAAAGATCTACTAAAAATTACATTTAGGTGATCAGTAAGTTTATTAGTACTATACTATACTACAGCCACTACCATATGAAAATATACTTAAACTGTGGTGGTTTTAATTATCTTTTTAAACCTCTATGGAATTCAAAGAGGGAACAATAAAATATCAAGGACCTGGAACTCGTTGGTAGACATTCAGTCATTTTTCAAATCCCTATTTATCCATTCTCATTCTCTCCCTATCACTCTCACTCAACTTCAACTACCACCCTCCTCCACCATGGCCAGGAACAGTTGCAACCATTTAATGTGAGGCAACAGTACTACACGAAATATGATCATGACATCATGAGACACATGCTGAACTAGGAAGCTTGAAACTTAGTTCCATTTTTCCCATCTTTCTCTTATTCCCTTTTATCCAACATATATTCAGGGGGCAGCCAGTCTGCACCAGGCACAGTGATCAGAGCTGAAAATACTATCATCCCTACCCTCCCAAAACTTCCAGTTTAGCAGGAGCTCCAGAAAATCAAAATGCTGAATCACAATTGAGGTTAGTGTTAAGAAGAAAAGATATTTAATTGTACAGCAAGTACCCATGCATGCCGGGAAGGGATGTCCAAAGTGAAATCTAAAAGATGGGTCAAAGTCAGCTCTATAACATAGGGCAGAAAAGCACTCCAAGCAAAGGTTAGAGTATGTTCAAAATTACACGGCAGGAAGTAAGTACGAAACATTGAGAAAAACAGAAGAAAGCCTCCTGGCCAGGTACAGTGGCTCACACCTGTTATCCCAGCACTTTAGGAGGCCAAGGCAGGTGGATCACTTGAGGTCAGGAGTTCAAGACCAGCCTGGCCAAATGGTGAAAACCCATCTCTACTAAAAACACAAAAATTAGCTTGGCGTGGTGGTGCATGCCTGTAGTCCCAGCTACTCAGAAGGCTGAGGCAGGAAAATCCATGAACCTGGAAGGCAGAGGTTGCAGTGAGCCGAGATCCTGCCATTGCAATCCAGGCTGGGCAACAGAGAGAGAATCCACCTCAAAAAAAAAAAAAATCCTACCAGGAGAAGTGCCAAAGAAGACGGGGAGACGGGGGAGAGCAAGACCCAGATCTTGCAAGGCTTGGTGGCCACCTAACCAGAGGAGGAGAAGGAATGGCCAAAAGCAAGCAAGCGTTTACTAGCTTGTACTGTGTACACTGATGGGCAAGCTATCTTCTAGCTGTATCATTCTCGATAGATGCTTCCACTTACCATGTGTCCCAAAGCCGCTCTGGCTATGGTTGGTAGAATTCTAAGATGTATCCAACCCCTGATATATATACTTTGTGCAATCCTTCCCTTGAGTGTGGGCAAAAACTGTGAATGTGATGGATGTCACTCCCATGATTAGATTGTGACCAGAAATTGTGCAGGTGTAACTTGAGTTATTGTCCCAAGTGGGCCTGACCTACTAAGTGAGCCTTAGAAAGGGTCTACAAGTCATAAAGGTCCTCTCTTGCTGGCTTTGAAGAAGGAAGCCACTCTGCAGTTGCAAGGAACTTAATTCTGCCAACAGCCACATGAGCTTAGAAGAGGACCCTGAGCCTCAGATGAGATCAGCCCTGGATGACATCTTAATTGCAGGCTTTTGAGACCCAGCTAAGCTGTGCCCAGAACCCCAACCCACAGGAACTGTGGGTTAATAAATGTGGGTTAATAAATGACAAACTTTAGGCCATTAAGTTTGTCATAGCTTGTTGTCCATCAATAGAAAATTAGTACGCTGGCCATCAGCAGCAGAAGGAAGATCTGGGAGGCTGGGAGCCTCTGAGACTACCCCCATTCTGATATGGCTGTCAGGCACTTTGCATATGAGACATCAGGGAGACCAGAACTACCACCCTACTCCACCAGGGCCAGGAACTTTCACAACTTGGCCCACTTTAGAAAGTGAAAACGGATGCGCCAGAAGTCCACAGCAAGCCTTAGAAATCTAATCTTCTAACTTAAAGGCAACCACAAACTCGCCCCTTAAACTGCCTTCCAAAAGTCTACAAAATCTAAAAGACAAAGCCCAGGAATAAAAGGGTTGAGACAAATTTGACAAGGAAAGCTGATCTCTGTTTCAAGTTTCCTTACTAATTTTAACAACAAAAACAGCTTTTTGTGAAGTATGATTTTAATGTTAACAAGGTCCTTTTAAACAAATAGGGTCATTTTTATTGAAATGCCAAAATAACCTGGTTTATATTATGGGTAACCAATCTATGAATTGTAACATTTTATACATCTTTTTTTGGTTAGAGAAAAAGAGCAGGGGAAAGAAATCCCTCTTGTTTTTTTGTCTTGTTTCTTTCTTGTCTTGAAAAACATATTAACAACCTCCACTCAAATTTCTGGGGCCAGGTGGATAAAATTATTTAAACTGCATAGGTTAATTTATCTATGCAGGCATTCCAGAATCTAACAACTTTCATCAAGAAGCACATGAGAAATTCTCTTAAGTGCAATATCATGGAAAAAATGTGACACTGGAAGTGAGTAATTCAATAGTGGGGAGGGAATGCAATCTCCAAAGATGTTTTAAGTGGCAGTTTAGAGTCTCAGCATTAAATTAGCTAAGAGTAAAGCTAGAGACTTCTATTTTGTTAGAAATGAAACACACACACACACACACACACACACACACACACAAACAAAGAAATGAAACATGCACGCAGAGAGAGAGTATGCAGAGCCTGGCTCTGGAAGGATCACCAAGAACCTGGTACAAAGACTGTCTCCAGGACAAAGTCGCTGGGGTCAAGAGTGGGAGGGAAACTTACTTTTACTATAGATATATTTGGGTGTTTTTAAGTGTATAATTGCATGACCTATTTAAGATATTGTATGCAGCCAAGCACACACATACACACACAAGAGCAAAACTCATCTCAATTGTCTCACTGGAACATTGCTGCAGTAATAAGCAGTCATGAGTACTAGTGAGGGAAAAAATAATTAAGTTGAGGGTTCCCAGATAAAGGACAATTAGTAAGAAAAGCCACTGGTTCCTAAGCTACATGTTGTCAGTCACCTCCAAAAGCCTCTCTGCCCACATACTTTCTTTGAAATTGTTGGTCCACCCAGACTATAATCAGTCCTGGAGGGAGAAAGGGGCTGTGCCCAGGTGAAGAACTGCCGAGTTCATTTCTTTCTCTCTCTCTCACTGTCTCTCTCTCTCTCTCTCTCTCTTTCTCTCTCTCTCTCTCTCACTTATCTCTAGAGCCATCATAACTCATCTCTCCTCTTTCCTGCTTATCTCACAGGCAGTATGATACTTTATTAGTCCATTCCCATATTATTATAAAGAAACACCTAAGACTGGGTAGTTTATAAAGAAAAGAGTTTTAATTCGCTTAAAATTCCTCTGGCTGTACAGAAGGCATGGCTGGGAAGGCCTTAGGAAACTTACAATCATGGCAGAAGGCAAAGGGGAAGCAGGCACCATCTTCACATGGCCAGTAGGAGACAGAGCAACGGAAGAAGTGCCACACACTTTTAAACAACCAGATCTCGTGAGAACTCACTCACTATCATGAGAACAGTAAGCGGGAAAACCACCTTCATGATCCAGTCACCTTCCACCAGGTGCCTCCTCCAACACTGAAGATCATAATTCAACATAAGATTTGGGTGGGGACACAGAGCCAAACCATATTATATGCCAAGCAAGAAGAATGGGACAGTGGGAGTCAGAAGACCCCCTCTGCCTCTGAGCAATTGTAAAATCTCTGTCATCATGTAAGTTTTCCTGTCTGCTAAATCAGAAGAGTAATCACCACCACCTCAGGGCTGAATACAACTCTGTCTATGAAAGCCTAAGATTGGATCATTGTCTTCTCTTCCAAAGTATTCTCTAAGCCTCTTTCACAGTATAGTTTACATGATTGACAGACCTTTCAGGGAAAGGCAACTCATTTCTTATTTGGGAGGCAAAACCTGGGGCAAAGAGTATCCAGGTTGATTAGATATAATAACTACCAGAGAATTTGGCCATGTCCAAAAGAAAGGAAAGCAGAGGTTGAGGAAAGAACTACTCTTTTGTTTGGGCAGCAGACAATGCATGGTTATGATTGCCAAAATAAGTCTGGTGAAAAGTAACCAACCAGATTGGCACATGGCTAACTCAATCTTTCCATCTTAAAACATTTCAACAATAAAACAACTCACTCCGTCAACACAGAAAGTGTGATTATTTTCATATAAGAGTTTTTTTAAATGTTTATTTCTATATATGGTAAGTAGCTGGTTCCCTCCAAAACAACCACATAGCAATATTCTGAAAGGCATGATCATCTTTCAGGTCATTCTTGAAGCAGCACTGAGAAAAGATCCCTTATTCATGACCTTGTATTATATAAAAGGCAATCTATAGTTAATAATGCTTAATCTATTACCATTATTCATAGTCCCCCTTTACATTGGTCAGTATTGGTCTATAGAAACGAGCTCAATTCTCTTAAATTTCACAATGCATGTTTTGCTCTTTAATTCTTATTTATCAGAACCTAGGGCAGTTGACCTCATTTTGGAAATCAATGTGCAAATATTTATATTTTGCATTTTTCTTTTCATGAGACATCATAGGATTTCTAAAATCAAATATAAAAGTTAAACTATTAAAAAATGCAACCTATGGGATCATAACCAACAGAAAAACAAGAAAAAACACAGAAAAATCAAAGACAAGAAAAGGTTATGGAAAATAAACCCCCCTTGACAAATGAAAGACTTTTTTTTCAATCCTTCATCAAACTCTTGCGGACAATTAATATTTCAAGCTCTATATGAAGAAAGAAGATGGAATTTGACCTATAAATGTCCGAAACACACCTTATTCATTTATGATCTACTAATAACAAACATATATTCAGATAACAAGCACATTATTGTTCATGAAAGAACCCCACATTAAAGGGTGATTTTCAGTCCAAGTAAATACAGAAAAGCTGCCAAAACCATCTGTTTGACTCCCGATGATCTCATTTGTTTTCATCAAACAATATCGAGTTTTTTCAAATTAGATTAATCTTCTGCCTAGTTGTTAGGCTATTTGGATAAAAATGCATAACTATTATTAACATAAAAATAATCTCAAAAGCACACTGAAATACTTGCCTGAGAGAAATTAGTTATAATTTACTTACTTTTTTGTTTTAAAGAATATTCTGGCTTCATAAAAGCTAAGGACAATTTGGTAAGCAGCACTATTCTATAAATACCTGGCCAGTGAATTCATAAATAATTGTTAAATTAATGAACGAATGGAATATATGAGCAACGCAATTAAAGAAAACAGGAACACAAATGCATGCACACACAAAACCTTTCTAAGTGTGCGTTTGAACTATGACTTTTCACATTTCTGTCCTTAAGCAGATGTTCTCTCCTACCATTGCCTTTTCAAAATCAGCATTTTTTCCGGAGGAAAATAAGTAAAAGTCATGATAGGATTCTGATATCTTTTTGTGTGACCCCTCTACTCCTCCTCAAACAATCAACAAACAAACAAAAACTTATTACAGATTTGTTTTAAATCAGATTTGTTTAATTCAAGGAAGCCTAGAAACTGGTACCTTAACAAGTTCCCCAGGTGATTTTGAGTGGCAGGCAATGACTAAGACCTATGTCATGCCTTTGTGTGTGCCAGAACCTTCACCCAGGAGCCTTCTGCAGAGCAGCCCTTTTTGAATGTGATTACCTTTCACTTGTTCATATAAACACACTGATTTCTGGAAAGCCTTCCCAGGCACATCCCTGATTCCGTGCCTGCTAGCTATCCTCCTTCCCTTCTGATATGGTTTGGCTGTGTTCCTATCCAAATCTTATCTTGAATCGTAATGCCCATAATCCTCACATGTCATGGGAGGGACCCAGTGGGACGTAATTGAATCATGGGGGCGGTTTCCCCCGTGCTGTTCTCATGATAGTAAGTTCTCACGAGATCTGATGGTTTTATAAGTGTCTGGCATTTACCCTGCTGGCTCTCATTCTCTCTCCTACTGCCCTGTGAAGAGGTGCTTTCTGCCATGATTGTAAGTTTCCTGAGGCCTCCCTAGCCATGTTGTCAACTAAACCTCTTATAAGATACCCAGTCTTGGGTATTTCCTTATAGCAATGTGGGAATGGACTAAAACGCCTTCCCTCTGCACTCAGGCATGCCTTCCCCAGAGAACTTTCCAACCAGATGGTACTTTTCTGTGTCCCCTTAATGAAGCAAGCTCCTTGAGGATATGGTCACCCTCTGCTTCATCCTGGGTCACTAATGCCTTGGCAAATGGATGACTGAACTTCTCCAGGCCCTCATTTTCCTATAACATAAGATAGAAATCATCTCACTGTTGTGATGACTTAGTGGTAAGCATAAACCAACTAACTTGGTATCCAGCAATGGGGAACATAAGTCCTTCTGGTACTTCCATGAAGATAACAGATGGAGGTAAAGGTCTTAAAATCAACCAGATAATTACACCTCACAATCTGCAGTGCTTCAACAATACTACATGGACAGGCAGATGGCTGCCACAGTTTTCATGAGCCTCAGGATGAGAGCTCTTGGTAGACAAAAGCAGTAACACTGGTTAGGCACGGTGGCTCCCAGCACTTTGGGAAGCTGAGGTGGGTGGATTACCTGAGATCAGGAGTTCAAGACCAGCCTGGCCAACATGACGAAACCCTGTCTCTACTAAAAATACAAAAAAAATTAGCCTGCTTGGTGGCGGGCACCTATAATCCCAGTTGTTTGGGAGGCTGAGGCAAGAGAATCACTTGAACCCAGCAGTCGAAGGTTGCAGTGAGCCAAGATTG
>NW_012116289.1:978501-999501 GCF_000951035.1 Colobus angolensis palliatus | reverse complement strand
AGGAGGCAGAGCTTGCAGTGAGCTGAGATCGCGCCACTGCACTCCAGCCTGGGCGACAGAGCTAGACTACGTCTCAAAAAAGAAAAAAAATAGTAACACTTTCCATCACACTAGAAGGTGATCAACATATAAAATTATGTTTTCCTGCAGGAACAATGTCATCTCTGGGGAGCTGTATTCTGATCGGCATCCTGGCCTTAAAGAATAGGAACTACCCGTGAAGACCCATCAAGAATAGGTATAGTAGTAAAGACCAACTTACAATATATATAAACTTCTGTAATTATTTAAAGGAATAAAATGACATTCCACATAATTATAAATAACTATGCACATTAATTACAGAAGTAGCTCACAGAGATAAAGTACACATAGAATAAACTATAAATAGAAACTATAGAGTAATTTGAGGAATTTTAAATAACCCAAATTTCTTAAGAGACTAACCAAGCAAAAAATGAGATGATAACATGCCTTCTTCTCTCATACTTTCCCTGTATTAGAAGTTTCAAAACTAACAAAAATAATAATAATAATTTCTGAACTATTTCAAAGGTTTCTAATGCAGAATATGTTTTATGATTAGGATGACAAAAATGATAACAATAATATTTCCCATTGAGAAAATCATTTTTAGGCTGGGCACTGTGGCTCATACCTGTAATCCCAGCACTTTGGGAGGCCAGTGCAGGAGGATCACTTGAGGCCAGGAGTTGGAAATGAGCCTGGCCAACACAGTGAAACCTCATCTCTACTAAAAATACCAAAAAAATGTCCGGGCATTGTGGCACACACCTGTAATCCCAGCTACTTGGGAGACTGAGGCATGAGAATCACTTGGACCCAGGAGACGGAGGTTGCAGTGAGCCGAGATCACACTGCTGCACTCCAGCCTGGGTGACACAGAGAGACCTGTCTCAAAAATAATAATAATAATTAATTTAAAAATAAATAAAAATAGAAGAAAAAAATCATTCTTCAAAATAAGAGGCCAGTAAAACATTCCCCACATTTTTCATCTGGCCTATATTCTAAATTTAGTCCATTCTATCACTGAAGTTCTGCAATACTGGACCAAATTCTGTGATAACACTACCATTTAAGTGTTAACTTGTTGACAACTGTCAGTGCTTTCTACACTTTATTGTAGAAAACACAACAGCAATTGATGACACTCAGGCCCTTTAAACAGAGCTTGATACCACTTCTCACCAAACCACCAAAAGGGAGAGGAACATATCCCCGGTAATATGGGGAAATCCAGAGCAGGAGAGAACTGGGTCAGGAGTGTGAATGTACGGTCTGAAGTGGGGGAATTCGCTAGATGGAATGGAAATCAGGGAAAGCAAGGATATCCAAACAGGTCTAAATTTTGCCACGTGTGAAGCCAGCTTTCCCTCCTAAAGTCTATCATCTTTTATGGAGAAAGGGCTTAAAAACTCTCAGGGAAGAGGGAAAGAGAATAGCCTTGTCTTTTTCGGAGCCATTTAGTAAAAATGTCCATCATAGTTTGACACATGCACACCTCTTCACTCAACCCTGTGATTTCTAGGTCTCTGTCCTTGAGGAACAGACACACATAGGCCTGACAGGAATGACAAGCTGGTTCCCTGCAGCTTTGCAAAAACTCAAAATCTAAATGGCTATCAATAGGGAGGTGCTAGATGAATTACTCTATATCTATACTATGGAATCCATACAAGAATTGAAAAAGCATGAACTGGCCTGGGAAAATTCCTAAGTCACATTGTTGTTGATTTTTGGGTTTTTTGTTCTTTGGTTTGGGTTTTTTTTTTTTTTTTCTTCCTGGCCAAAGCAAACTGCAAAAGACCATTTCTTTCCATTTATGTAAAAATAAGAGTACACAGACAAAATTACATATACATGTAATAAACTGAAAAAGGTCTGGAAAACACACAATAAATTGATAACAGTTGTTATTTCCGAGCAGAGTGGGTTTCACAGGCTCAAAAAGAACTTCTTTCTCCTTTCTTATTTAACTTTTTTAGTACAATAATATATTAATGTAGTGTTTAATTAAATTTAAAACTAAATATAATTGTGCCGAGGAAGGAAAGGAGAATGAGAGAGAAGTCAGAAGGGAAAAAGAAAAGAAAGTTCCAACAAATCATGGGAGGACGTGAGCCAGTTCTTGGGGTTCAAGTCCCCCCACTCCCATTTACTTACACAATCAAAGAACTGGGAAAGACTTCCGATAAGCATTCCCTAGCACTTCAACATCAGAGTGATGTTTTCTTGGTCATTATCTGCTGTTTTCATTTATTTCTTTTTTAATCATTCTAGTGATTTTCAAAATAGGAAAAGAGCAAAGGGTCAAAGAGAAAACATGGTCTCCCACTACAAAAGGTAAAGAGATTTTTCATGCCTACATGGTCTTAAGCTTGATTTTTCTCAAGAATATTGACCAGGACAGGTAATGACTATCAGCCTCTAAAAGCTGTGGGATGTGGTTCTCATTTCTCCATTAGGAAGGCCAATCCTCTCTCTTTTTTTCCGTTGTCTGGTAGCTGTAGTCCTCAAGCCTGTCTGCATAAGGGTCTCAGTGGAAACTTAAAAACACTACAGTCAGGGGCCCAGGCTGGGTGCTGCTGATACAGCAGGCCTGCAAGCCTAATGGTGAGACCACCTGGGTCTGTCTCCCATCTCTGTCACTTACTAGCTCTGTGACATTGGGAAAGTCACTAAGGCTCTCAGTGTCACCATTTTTCCATCTATAAAATGGGGCTGACCTTGTGAGGATTCAGTGCCTGCCTCTAAGTAAGTACCACCAGGAGTACTACCTGCTGCTGTTTTGATGAAGAGGATGATCATCTTGCTGACCTGGCAAGCCCCAGGAATCTGCATTCTAACTGCTGCTTCTGTGATCCATTACATTTTGAGAAACACTGTGTATACACATTCCCTCAGGTAAAAGGAAGAACAAACAGGAAACAACATTCAAGGGTAACTTGCAGCATCTAGTAAGCTTTCACTATTGGTCATCCACTAACAATACTAGATTTCACCTTCCCATATGCTTGCCAATAGAGCCACGCCCTGCACCCGTTCTGCCTGGCACCCACTGCACTATGTTAGGTACAAGCTGAATGCACCTCCTCAAGAGGCCTGACCACACAGCCTGGTGAGCAGCTTTAAAAACTGCAAAAGGTAGTACCTCTGAAAGCAGATACCGTTCAAAATACGGAGAATTCAGTCTATCAGCACTCCCGTTACAATGTGTTAAATCAAGGGTGCCCAACCCTGGGCCACGAACTCCTACGGGTCTGTAGCTTGTAAGGAACTGAGCCACACAGCAGGAGGTGAGAAGAGGGCAAATAAGCGAAGCTTCATCTGTATTTACAGCTGCTCCCCATCACTCACATTACCGCCTGAGCTCCGCCTCCTGTCAGATCAGCTGCAGCATCAGATTCTCATGGAAGCACAACCTCTACTGTGAACTGCACATCCTAGTCATCTAAGTGTGCACTCTATGAGAATCGAAAGTCTGAGGATCTGTCACTGGCTCCCATTACCCCTAGATAGGACCATCCACTTACAGGAAAAGAAGCTCAGGGCTCTCAGTGATTCCACATTATGGCGAGTTAGATAATTATATTACATATGACAATGTAATAATAACAGAAATAAAGTGTGAAATAAATGTAATGCGTTTGAATCATCCCCAAACCATCCCCCCACCCCGGTCCATGGAAAAATGGTCTTTCATGAAACAGGTGCCTGCGCCAAAAAGGTTGGGAACCACTGTGTGAAATGATCTGATAAACGAGTCTCCATTTCTTTGCTAAGGAGACTCCATTGTGTATTATGTTACATATATATAAATATATATAACATAAACATATATTTATTTATATTAAAATTCTATTTTTACTTCTAACATACATAAATTATATTATATAAATATATATATTAAATTATATATATAAATTCATTGACCCTGAGGCAATCATGCCTAGACATGATTTAGTTATAAAGTATTATCAGCAAACTTCTGCACTACTATGATTCCTCACTAAACCACTCTCATTGAGCAAGAACAGTCAAAAGCTTCAGCATGAGCATGCAGGCTCTTGTTAGAGGACTTATCAGAAATGCAGCTGCTACTGCTGTCTCAGAATTTCTGCTACCCACTGATTTGTTGTTGTTTTCCCCTATATGAATGCAGAATGCAAAAGAGTTACGGAGAGGTTTACTGGGATTCCTTGGGAGGCCAAACCCAGGTTGGGTTAACACTCAGATCTGAGGGGCCTTGGGAATGCCCTCCCAAGGGTCTCCCTCCAGTCCTTATTCCTTTACTACACAAGGCTGTTTGGTGTTAGCTTCTTGGCTTTATTCACATTCAAAGCTAAAACCCAAGGTACAACCTAACTGCCCAAAGATATGGTCAGAAATGACCAAATGAACTTTGGTATGCTCTTACAACAGAATCTTATGCATCTATTAAGGTTAATATGTCCAAATAACAGAGATGTTATGCCCTAATGTTTAAGTAGGAAAAAATGTAAATAATGCAATGTGAGTAGTAAAATATCAACCCTGTAAACACTTTTACATGGGAAAATATGGAAATAAATATATCAAATGATAACAATTGTTATTTCTGGATGGTGAGATTATATTTTTTTCCTGCTTTTCCACAGTTTAGACTGTTTTTTGAGGCTTCTCCTATGAGCATAAGTTACAATTCCAAAAAAAAAAACTCACCAAAATACTGGGAGTCTCCAGTATTTAAGAGTGAACAGGACTGTATCCCTTAAAACCCTTGAGACAAGCACTGTATTATGAGGTAGAAAGAGAGAAAACAAAGGGTGCATATTAACATCCACCCCAAGGCCCCTGAAAAGTCAGACTCACTGTATTAGTTCATTTTCACACTGCTACATAGAACTGCCCAAGACTGGGTAATTTATAAAGGAAAGAGGCTTAATTGACTCACAGCTCAGCATGGCTGGAGAGGCCTCAGGAAACTTACAATCATGGCAACAGGTGAGGGGGAAGCAAGGTACCTTCTTCACAAGGTGGCAGGAAGGAGAAGTGCCAAGCAAAGGGGGAAAAGCCCCTTACAAAACCATCAGGTCTTGTGAACAGCATGAGAACAGCATAGGGGAGAACCACCCCCATGATTCAATTGCCTCCACCTGGTCTCTCCCTTGACATATGGGGATTACAGGGATTACGATTCAGGAAGAGATTTGGGTGGGGACGGAAAGCCAAACCCTACCACCCATTCAGGAGTCCCTCTCATGAAGGTCCGCCTTAGGGCAGGGCAGGATTCTTGACCTCCCCCCAAATGCCTTGGGATTTCCATCAGAAAGAGAACTCAGGACACTGCACTCGCTGGCCTATCCTTGGGTCCAGTTTGGTGAGAAGAGGCTTATCATCTTAAGCCCAAAAAGAATGTTCAGGAAATGTGTTTGTCTTGGGTATCTCTTTCCTTTGAAATACTAAGATATGACGAGGAAAGGGTGGTGATAAAGGAACTAGCAGGTCAAGAAGGAAAGAAGGCTACACACTACAGCATGAGAAAGCTCCCTTCTGCACGACCAGTCGTGGAGAAGCAAACCGAAAGCCTGTCAAGCATGCGAAGGGCATCAGTTATACTTCCATTACCTGAGAGATGTTGACATGCAGTACGGTGAATACATCTTCCCATGTTAGTCCCTCGAACACAATTGTCCTCGTTCTTTGTTTTTTTGTTTTTGTTTTTTGAGATGGAGTCTTGCTTTGTCACCCAGACTAGAGTACAGTGGCGCAATCTTGGCTCACTGCAACCTCTGCCTCCTGCATTCAAGTGATTCTCCTGCTTCAGCCTCCCCAGGAGCTGGGATTACAGGCACCCACCACCACACCTGGCTTTTATATTTTTAGTAGGGATGGGGTTTCACCATGTTGGCCAGGCTGGTCTTGAACTCCTGACCTAAAGTAATCTGCCCGCCTCAGCCTCCCAAAGTGCTGGGATTACAGGTATGAGTCACCACGCCCAACCTGTTGTCCTCACTTAACAAATGAGGTGATGAGATCAAGAGAGGATCCACGTCTCCCCCTGCTCATATGGAAATGTGGTGGATGAGCTTCCCCAGGCTTAAGACAATAGACATTGATTGTCTCACAGTTCTGGAGACTGTAAGTCTAAGATCAAGGTGTCGGCAGGGCATGCTCCCTCCGAAGGCACTTGGGAAGAATCAGTCCTTGCCGTTGCTAGATCCTGGCAGCCCTGGGTGATCCTAGGCTGGTGGCAGCATCACTCCAGCTTCTGCCACTCTTTGTGTGTCTCTGTCTATCTCTGTTTCCTCCTCTTCTTATAAAGACACCAGTCACATTGGATTTGGGGCCACCCAAATTCAGTATGACTTCATCTTAATTAACTATACCTGCAAAGGGCCTAGTTCCAAACAAGGTCACATTCTGAGCTTCCACATAGATGTGAAATTTGGGAAACACTCTGCCAGCCAGTACACTTGGATTCAGACTCGGCAAGGTGACTCCAGAGCCCACACCCTGAACACTGGGCTAATGTTGCCTCCTGCATGGCCCCACACTGTGAAGCCCTGTTGACATATAGACAGTGTGAAATCCCCAGGGAGCTGACGATCTACATGAAACCGCAGAGAGGGAAAATCACACCACTGCGGTATCCACGTGGGCTTCTGGACGCCATAGAAATCTGAAGGGGATCGTGGCAGATAAGGGCTGGGCACCTTGAGCACAGGCAGCACCCGGACAGGTTGGGGAAAAAGACCCGCACTAAGGCCAAGAGAGAGGTGAGACCAGGAACAGCACATTCCTGAGGGAGCATGGGGCTGGAGGGCAATGGAAAATGAGGCTGGATTAAGGAGACGTTAGAGATGCTTCCAAGACAGGCGGAGAGACTTAGATCTAATTTGGAAGGAAAGGAAAATTTTAATGAGGACCAAAATGATAAAATACAGGCATAAAGACCTCTCCAGGAGAGGTGGGCAGGGTAAGTGTGGAGCCTGGAAAAACTGAGTGTTGAAACTTGTTGACAAAATATGCTCAGGTGCGTGTGTACAAATATGCAGGGGCATGATGGTTGCCTCTTCGCTACAACATTTTAACAACCTGCCTTAGAAAATAAACCAAATATGCAGATGCTCACATACTTTCATCCCTCCTCCAGGAGAGTCCCCTTCCTCCCAGCCCCAGACACACACATACACACAAACACACACACACACGCACACACACCCTACTTCTCCTCCCCACCCATGTGCACCCCAGCCAAGAGCTGAGTGAAAAGAAAGGTGAGAGAAAGAGAAATAAAAATGCCTGAAGCAGCAGCCAGGAGAGAAGACGGCCAAGATATCAATCACCTTTGCACTGTTCACAACAGGCTCCCCTCTGCTTGACGGCCAGGGCACAGTCTCGGGACAGCACGGGGCACTTCTCTCTCTTACATGTCACTTCCTTGTTCTAGGCAAAAAGAGACACGAGACATTTGAAATAAACATCAAACAGAATTCCCCAAATCCTAACACACCACGGAGGTTTTCCCAGCGCCCCTCTTACATCGCCTTCACCTGGCAAGAAAACACTGTGAGAGCAAATAGGATTTTGCTGTCTCTGAAACAGAAACAAACACTCATCCAGGAACACAGGACTTTGGAGATCAGAGTCAGATGAGAGGAGATGAAAAGTTCCTTCTTTAAAAAGCCAGCTTCACCTAGATAACCGATTGCCAAGGGAGAAGTTCTCTCCCGCTCCTTCAGATTCTAAGGTTTCTTTTTAGTACACACTGCAGAAACGATAATATTTGTGTGAACCATATTTTGCCTGTTGGGCTACCTGGGCCAGGACTGCATCGTGAGAACAAAAATATTTTCACATGGCCGTCCAACAATCCTTAATGGTAGAGTGCATTAAAATGCAGCAATCTAAAGTTCCAACTCAAATAATGACAAAGTTGAGTATTGGATCGGCTTGGTAAAAGAAAAAATAATATTCTCCATGCCAAGCAGAGACACGGACGTCAGTGCTTTATAGCTGTGGGACAGCTGCATTATATTAGCACTTATGCTAATGAACGTGCGGTGAACATTTGCATCTTTGGTTTTTTCCCGAAAGGTTAGCTGTTAAAATGTCTTAAAGAAGATACAAACGTGATGGATATGCCTGTTTATATATGGATTGTATGCACCAGAACCAAAAATACTGTCTCAAAAAATTCAACAAAATGTGAGATTTACCAAGTGGCGACCACATGCTAGGTGCTGTGGCTTTCATTCTCACTAAAATTCTGTGAGGTCAGTATCATTATCCCCATTTTGCAAACAAGAAAACGGCTGCTCAGAGAAGGTAGCTGACTTTTCCAAGATGACCCAGCTTTCCAGTGGGAGGGATGGAACTCAAGATGAAGACATCAATGTGTGCACACCTATGCCCTTCCCTGGATGACAGCAAGCACTACCAGTGCCTCATCTGGGGGCAAGTTGGAGAGGAGCAACTGGCCGGCTCTGCTCACCTTGAAATGAACCTAGAACTCTCTTGGAATACGTATTAATAAAGAAGAAATCCAAACTCAGCCCTGACAACAAATTTGAGAAGATTCTCAAGTGTACCCAGTACGCCTCCATGCCACGAGACTAAGAAGATCTCACTATTTCTTGCTCAGAACCAAGGAGACACATGCGAGCCTGCAGGAGTGTCTGTGTGCATGTGCATATGCATATGTGCCTGCGAGCTTGTGTGTGTGTACGTGTGTGTGTGTGTGTGTGTGTGGTGTGTTGGAGTCTGGGAACCCAAGCAAAGCTCATGCACCACAGTCCAACCCCAAGGCAGTTCCAAAATAAAACGTGTCACCTTCTATGCTGCCCTGAAATTCCCTGGGAGTTCCAGAGTGTAAGATGCTCCCAGGGTCTAATTCTAAAATAAATCCAGGTTGCTATCCCCTCTCCTTTCAAAGATGAGAACATCTGTGAGTGCCAGAACCCCACTCCCTCCGACTCACAGTCACAACTGCCTGAGAGTGAGTTCTACGGGGGAGGGTTGGGCCTTGCCTTGCCCGGAGCTGTTTCCACATCAGTCCTGTTATTTCCCTGCCCTCGTGGCTTTTGCAAGGGCAACTGAGGCATAGAAATAATGAGCCACAACCGGCGTTGCTCAAACTCATCCGCTGAATGGCACACATAGAAAATGATGCTCATTTCAGCTAAGGAATGCTGGGATGAATGTGGTGAATATTCCTGAAACTGTCCCAGGACTTGTCCAACACCTAGAGAAAGGACATCAATCCACAGCCACCTGCACCCCACACCTGCAGGGGCTGCTGCTGCTGTTTTGTTTTTTCATTTACTGGTTGTCCTTATGATGGGAGGGTGACCTGAGTCATACAGTCTCTCTCTCTCTCTCTCTTTCTCTCTCTCTCTCTCTCTCTCTCTCTTTCTCTTTCCTTTTTTGGGATCTGTTACATGGTACATGCCCTCAAGGGACTGACCTCATTTACTCCTAAAATCCTGTGAGACAGTGACCCTCATCCTTAGCTGCACATTAGTACCTCCTGTGGGATTCTTAACAAAGACTGCCACGGTTTCCCACTCCCCGCAGCTCAGATCTGGTTAATCTAAGGACCAGGCATGGGTATTTGTTCAAGCTCCCAGGTAATTCCAATGTTCAGCTAGGGCTGAGAACCACTGCTGTCAGGGGAGAGTATTTCTGTGGCTGCCGGGGCTGAGCTGGGATAAGGAGCTGTCCACAGTCCCTTTGTGAACAGCAGACCTACAATCTGAAGCCAAGTGTGCTGGCCCCACGCTCCCCAGAACTCCTTCCCTCACCCCCTCTTCTCCATGACAATGGTGGCATCAAGGCTAACTATAAGGCACAGCCCTTAGATTGATTTTTATAATTTTTTCTTAAATTACAAAGGTCATACAATGTTATGGTCACCCTTCAAATTAAAGAGACATTTTTTTAAAAAATTAATAACCTCCCCCAACTCCCACCAAAGTCATCAAGGATAGCCACCAGGTATGTATGCTGCTTGGCATTGTCGACAGAGACTTCATTTTGAAAAGCATAGTTCTTGCAAGCTATATTTTATCCCGACTCTCCTACCCCAGGAAAATTGTGAAAGAAACTTCATTAACAGAGCTTCTGTTACCAGGACTTTATGGCTTTATGCATTCGGCAAACCTGGCTGCAGCCTTAGCCAAGGGCCACTCCCAAGCACATCTCCTTTCTGAAGGGAAGGATCTTCAGATACAGAGAGTTCAAAGCTCTCAGGGCAGTCAAAGTAAAGACACAATCTGGGATCTGATAAATAGGAAGGCACACACTCACTTAAATATAGGAACTCTTTGCTGACTTAGAAACCTGGGAGCCAGTCAAAATCCATAACAGGATCCCAAGATTCATAATAAATAGCTTGTAATTACAGTCCAGCACAAAAGTTATTCCAACCAGATGGTTTGTAGATTCACATCTGGCTTTTTTTTTTTTTTTTGGTACACACACATAGAACAAGCCTAAACCTTAGATGTAGATTTAGTGGGATTTTCCCCCTCTTATTCCACTGGGAGTTTTTAAATATTCTATCAACGGTCACATTGGTACAGAACTGCCATATCTGATCATTGCCCTGGTGTCTGATTGGTGTGAACGTGGAATATGTCTTTGGAATCCCAGGCCTTGCAAGAAAAAAATTTAAAAGCTCAGGGAATTGCTGGTGAGAGCCTGATTTCTCCATTTCCTTAATTGAGTCCAGCAGCTACAGAGTAAATTCAAACACAGGTTAATTAAGACCACTCCATTCGCTTTCCCAATTTTGCCAAGAGACAAAAACACTTGTCCTCAAGCCAGTGACTCTGGTGAGAAGTGACACACGCAAAGCCATGCCTTCAGGACTGCCTCACCCCTGGGCTGCCTCATCCCCACATGCACTACGTGTTACCACTCTGACTCGGGGTCAAGGCTCATTCTGTTCACATCTTCATTCGAGAAACATTTTCTAATACAGGCTCACACTTACTAAACTCGTTCTCTGTGTGTTCAGGCTCTGTGCTAAGAATCTTATGTGCATTTTTCTCACCAAAAATTCCTCATGATCTCCATCTTACAGAGGAGGGATCAAGGTTAGGAAATTTGCCCAGAGTCACCCAAGAGACAGATCTGGAATACAGATAGAGGTCTGTCATTTAAATGCCACACTTTGCTACTTCCCAGGCATTCAGGATGCAGAAAAGAACAAAATAATGTTCCTGCCCTCAGGCTGCAGGGGAGATTGGTGCCTTCCTGGTGGCTCCAGACAGGAATTCTCTAACTAGAGCAGAGCAACTCCAGGGGCCTGTGTCATGGCCAACCACGGGAAGGTCTGCAGACACCAGCTGTTTGCTGGTAACAAAGAAAGTTGTTCCAATTTGGATATCAACAGGGATGAGACTATCATGCCTCTGAAAGCCAGACTGGCATCCTCAAACACTTCTCCCCAAATCCCAGCTTGGGTTTGAGTCTCTCCGAATCTAAACAAGAGAAATGGTGGCAAAAATACACTCAAGGAAAAGGTCAGAATACTCAAAAAAAAAAAAAAAAAAAAACCCTAACCAATGAATAAGAGCAATAAACCCCACCGCATCTTTCAGTCTCAGTCTCCCGTGAGTCCCTCTTTCTAGGGTTGCCAGCCAGCGGTCTACCTGTTGTCAAAAGCGTCTGTCTGCATTACTGCCTCCTTTAAGGAAGATAGTTAACCGATTCTCTAACATTGGTCAAATACATCAAAACCCAAAACGTAGCCTCTGGAGGCACATTAAATGAAGTGCCAACATGAAAAACTACAAGGGGGGCATAGGGAGTAAAACATTTTTTAAAAATCAACATGACTGGCAACAAAGCTCTATAAGGATGTGAGCCAAACCACAGCTCCCGCCGCAAGCCAAGTTCAAACAGGATTCCGGCAGTCAGCTTGCTGTGTCTGAGATCTGCCACGAGATGGCAGCACAGAGTGCCCGGTCTCAGGAATTGCAGCCCTGAGACCGCCAGCGCCGCCTTGGGAGTGTTTCCCAGTGTCTGGTGGGGAGCGGCATGAACTTTCCCATGAGCATAGGGCGGAGGTGTACAGAGAAGATAGCAGAGCACCGCTGTGAAACGTTCCTGTGTGCTTTCCTCGACCAGAAAAACATGCTTTTGAGACGCTTCTGTTCTATTCCAAGCCCCAATGTCTTGAACGTATTTTTTTTTCAAAGATTCTTCCAGAACCAATCCTATTATGGAATACGAAAAGTATTCCTTGACCTTTCATTTATAATAAAAAATAATATAATCAAAATCTGAAGAGGAAAACACAGCAGCTAATATGATGAGGGTAGTGGAGGGAGAAATGTCTGCGGGCAGACCTTTTATTTTTAGGCTATGAAACACCATCACAAATCTCTCGAAATAAGAGTGAAAATGAAAAGACCTCGTGCCTGCCTGCTGATCGTCCATTTGGTTAGCCATGCTATGAAGGTGGCAGATCAACACAAGACCCTTCCCCTAGATGATGGCATTATTTTCCCTCCATCCCTGTCTCTGATGACAGCAAAGCCTGCCTGGGAAGCAAACAGCTGTCATTTGGCAAACTAGCAAATTCAAAGTGACAGATTCTTTTTCAGGAAACCAAGAAGGCTGTGAGGTTGTGGTATGTTTTTCTGCCCGAGTGAACAATACTCAATATGTCAATGAAGCACATGGGCCAGGTAGTGTGACTGCAGGGAATAAAGCGGCAGAGTCCCGTTATTCCATCGCGGTAGTCTTTTTTGGGGAGGAGCTTACAGATTTTGCTACCTTCAAGAATTCTCCACCAAAACACAAATATCCCTGGGGATAGACCCACATTCATCCCAAATAGCCCATTTCTTGGGATAGATGCCCCACCCTGGTGACTCTGAGAGGAAAAGTTGCTTAGCAGTGGAGGCTCCAAAGCTGAAAAAGCCCTGGCAGACGTATCACTATACTCAGTGCTGCAGGAGAGAGACAGAAATCATGTAGCAAGGTTCCTAGTCTCCAGAAACCTACAAGCTCTTGGGGAAAATAAGACAACAGACATCAGCAGAACACACAAACACTACGGTGTAACTTCTGGCACAGTGAGAAGCACGAAAGAGAACTTCACCTTGATTCAAAAGCCATCATCGTTGCTAGGCACAAATAGGACACTTTGATGCTTACTCAAATTTTTATTATCAAAGAGCTTACACAATGGTGTTCCATGTGGAGAGTCTCAAGATGGCTCAAATAGGAATTTGTTGTTAGGAATATGGATGTCTTGTTTCAAGTGTCCCAAGGAGGAGGGAGCAGGGGAAGCTGATCCCACATCAGCGTGTATATTCTCATTGGAATTTCTAGTCTCTCTATGTATGAAGTCAAAGAGGTCAACTTCCCTTGAAGTATCCCCATTGTAACCCAATTCCAGATCTCAAAGAGTCAAAGGGAAATTTTTAGCACTTTTGAACACAGGTCATGATTTCTCCCAGGCAATATTATACCACTTCTCATAAACAGAAGAATAATACTTCAGGTTTACATAGCACTTTCTTCTAACGATCTCTGTAGACATTATTTCATTAATCCTCACAGGTTTATTAAGATTTGCAGATGGAGAAATGGCACACAATGAGGTTGTCTCAGATCCCTCAAAGAGGCAGCTGGCAGTGGACCCAGGAACAGAACCCAGTTCCCAGCCTGGCTTATGGGACCAGCTGGGAAGGTTAGTTTGTAAGGCACACAGCACTAAAATGTACAGGAGTGTCATATCCAAATTAGGTTAGCAATAGGCTGTTGAGATTTTAGAAATAGACTAGCATGTAAGTTAAGCTAGTCTGCAGATTTTCTGGACAGGCCACGTGGGCCAAACAGGTGAGGTCTCCTGCCACGTTTCTGCCCTGGTACAAGGTAACCTATGAGAGGTGCCGTGGAAGGAAGGGATTACCCAGGACTTGGGCAAGCAGACCAGACTTTAAGCCTTCAGGGTTCTAGAATGAAGAGATGGAAACAAAAGCTGAAAAAAGAAGTGTGTTGGCAGCAACCAAAGACCCAAAGGGGCCAGATTTCATTGCTTTTCTTTGAGACAGGGTCTTGCTCCATCACCCAGGTTGGAATGCAGTGGCACAATCATGGCTCACTGCAGCCTCAACCTCCCAAAGTCAAACGATCTCCCATCTCAGCCTCCAGAAGGAGCTGGGATGACAGGAATGCACCACCACTCCTGGCTACTTTATTTATTTATTTATTTTTTGATTTGTAGAGACAAGCTTCCCAGTCTGATCTCAAACTCCTGGGTTCAAGTGATCCTCCACCTCAGCCTCCCAAACTGCTGGGATTACAGCTGTGAGCCACTGCACCCAGTGAGATTTCACTGCTTATCAGCAGTTCTGATCATTGGAGATGGTAAAATGAAGCGATGACCTCTCTAGAACATTCGGTCAGGGGAAATCCTGAGCAAGTGAGCATGAACTCACAGAGGAGAGAATGCAAGCTTGTACCTGCTCCAGCCTGTCCCCTTTGGACAAAATCTGTTCTCAGTCTCTTGGAAAATAATAATGGAGCATGGGTAGGGGGGCCCTGAGATAGCCCAGTGGTTGCCAATGGCAGTATTAAAATTGATTGATAATTTATTACTTTAATTAAGCTTTTGTTTGCTCATTCTTCATTACTGATAGTAAAACTGACTTTCTTATAACTCTTACATAGAAATATCTGGAAGAAAAAAAATAAAAGGCAGTTTGGTCAGCCACAAACCGTAAGTGTACAAGTCCAAGGCTCTGGGTCATGTCTCTTAACTCAACAGAACTTGGGGAAAAAACAGAAAGACAACATGAAGAAATCCATTTCTAAGATGAAGAACATGAAGCTGAAAGGGAAAAGGACCCAAACTCCCCAGATGAAATAAGTGGCTTCCCCCAAGACCTCTTTCCCAACGGAGTTTAGTCCAAGAGATGGGAGGTGCCAACTGTAGCCTTTGCACAATATACCTCACGCCGTTAACATAAAGTGGCATTTCCAGACCTTTCTGCAACCCCAGCCTCCACTGCTTTTGCAAATCCCTTCCACAGTCAGGGCCACAAACAAGCTGATCCATCTCTAACCAAACAATGAAGTAACATACTGTTTTCCAGGCAGGTTGCTGAACTATGAAGAAGAATAACACCCGACATTTATAGAAAATCTATTATATGCCCCACCATGCTGAACATGTTTTGTGTATTTTGTCATTTAACCCTTGCAAACAAGCCTGAAGAACGTACTGATTTACCTCCCACCCCATCTTATAGGTAAGTAAACTGAGGCACGGAGAGGTTAAACGGCTCACCCAGGTTTACATAGCTGGCCAGGGCAGAGATTCAAACCCAGGACTCTGATATCAAATCCTATGATTTCATCATTATGCTATACAGCTTCATTTAGAGGCTAAGGGAGCCGCCTTCCCCTTGCAGCTAAGAATTTAAATGTTTGCCTTTGTTAAGCACCCCATTTTCAGACCTTTATAAACCTTGGTGCTTTACGGTTGCATTTTGAACACACAAGTAAAAATAGTGCCTTTTAGGAAAGACAGATTAAGTCTCTGACTTAAAAACTCAAAACAAGTCCCAGTCTCTGAGTGCCTGGTCATTTGCAAGGCTGACCAAAACCTGGACCCGAACCTGCCAAGTCCTCTCATTTCTTCTTTGATTTGAACAGAAGGGTGTACTCTCCTGGGAGACTTGCAGCATCTCACGCCCATAATTTTGTAGACTTAATGTTAAACTGCCTTGCAAGAACATCATGCAATTCATTGCGCTCCATCTGGGAGTGTTATTCTTTTTCCCTCCCGTCTAGGCTCAACGAGTCTTTACCCCAGAGACCCAGGCCCTGGCAAACACCGCCTCCTCCAGCCCAGCTCACAGTGCAAACTCCGAACAAAGCTGCCCTTGAAGCCCGGCCATTTAAAAAGACTTTATGAAGCCCACTGGGGCCCCCCGATTATTTTGCAACAAGTCATATCCCATGAAGAAATTCACTTCTCTGCAACACAAAACAGAGGGAGATTAAAGAAAAAGGCAGGGGGGTGGAAGAAAGAAGTAAGACCCCCTGCGGTTCTGTCTGGCCAGAATCGTGTCTTTTAGTACCCATATCCCCTACAAAGACAATGTTCTGATGATATATGGCCCTAATACATCACTAAATGACAGTGTTCTCCTGATCCCATACCTTGAAAATATGACACGTGCCAGCAGAGGCAATGGGGGATTAATAAGGAGGCCCTTCTGATATTTATGTTACCTAACATTTCCATTTTTTAAATGGGTTTTAGTTTGTTGGAGGGATTGTTTTGGGTCCTATTCTGTTTAAGGGTTTAGGTCTGGCTTTTTTTTTTTTTTTTTCGGCTTTTTCAAGAAACTCACAGAACAAAGAAACATAGTCCATTAGAGTGTCCCAGCTGCTCAAGTAGAAGTCTGATTTAAAACAGGGCAGTGTCAAATGGCTCCTCATTCTGTTTAATCATATTTTGAAATAGAACCAAAACATTAGGGATGGCAGAACACAAAAAAACAACCACCAAATAAAAATAGTAGCCCAAAAGAGAGTAGCACTGCCTGTTTTTTATTAGACTGCACGTCGTAGAAGCAAAGGGTCTGCTGGCAACAGCACATTCGTGTAACAGGAATGGAGGGAACATACAGAGCCAGGGATCGAGCCCCATGGGCCCTGCCACAGATGCAGCTCTGCACTGTGCTCAGTTCCCAAAAGCAAACCAAAAACCCAACAGGTAGGTTGCATCTCACTCTGCCACGTGTGTGAACCCAGAGGGATCATGGTGGTGTCCTGCCTTTATTTGGCCCAAATGCCTCAGTCAACCCTTCTCTCTTCCTAACAGAAGGGACTCCAACAGCTGGGATGTGGGATGGGGTTGGTGCTGCAGAGAACACTTCCAAAAGACTCCTGGGAAGAATTTGCAAGCCAGGGGTGAGGGAGAAGGAAGCCCTGCAAAGCAGAGCGGCTTTACGCGCAGGAGGCCTGGCTGCCTCCTCAACACCTCTGGTTATTTTACACTGCTGGGCGCCCTTCAGCACATGACGAATAATAAATCTGCTTCTTCCTCTGCCCCAAAGGAAAACAAAAAAGAAAGGGGTGATGAAATTCTATGAATATTTTTATACCTTTCGGGTGAGTTCTTTTGAGGTAGGTAGAAGATGACGAACCACATTTTCGGGGTCCAACTCCAACTACCTGTAGGATCCGGGGCTCAGAAGGCATTAGTGGGGCTTTCCAGTCCCAAAGGGACAGTGCAGAATCTTCTGGCCAGGTTGGTGGGGGTTTTGGAGAGAATGGGGAGTGGGAGTAAAGAGTTTAAAAGCGGTAATAAAATTAGGTAACTCCACAGGAAAGCGCGAGACCTGACATTAAAGAAAGTGATAGCTGGAGACGTGATTTTGACACAGCCCCTTTCTTGACTTACTGCAATACAGGAAGTTGGGCTGTCTGGTATCAAAAGACAGATGACTCAGTGGGCCTTTTAAATATGCACAGAAGGCCGGGCGCGGTGGCTCACGCCTGTAATCCCAGCACTTTGGGAGGCCGAGGCAGGCAGATCACGAGGTCAGGAGTTCGAGACCATCCTGGCTAACGCGGTAAAACTCCGTCTCTACCAAAAATACAAAAAAATTAGCCAGATGTGGTGGCGGGCGCCTGTAGTCCCAGCTATTCGGGAGGCTGAGGCAGGAGAATGGCGTGGACCTGGGAGGCGGAGCTTGCAGTGAGCCGAGATCGCACCACTACACTCCAGCCTGGAGGACAGAGTGAGACTCTGTCTCAAAAAAACAAACAAAAAAAATTAAATATGTATAGAAATAACTCTGTCAAGGGTAGAAGAAGAGTGAGCACGTACAAAACACAGAAACCAAATGTCTTAGATTCCCTTGGCAATTGGTGGTGGCAAAGCCACTTCTTTGTGAGGCCAGCCCTGGAAGGTTGTCACTCTTGTCACAAGTCAGCACATGTCTCCTTCCTGGATCACATACCTACAGTGAACCCACCAGGTCCTCAGGTGTCCCTCATTCCTGTGGGTCAACAACAAGCCACAGAGCCAATGAAACAGATTTTTCATGGATTGCCCTGTGAAAGCCCGCGCGCTGTTGGGAGTTACAAAAATACCTGATGTTGACAAGTAAATGGAGCTGACATCCATGGGAATAGGCAGGGTGGAGGAGCCGCTCACAGCCCATCTGTCATTTTGACAAAGTAACTTTCTGGTCACCAGTGAGACACTCTTAAAGACATCTGCACAATTGACCCCGACCACCGGCAATCACAGAGCCTTTCAAAGGTACCCCAGGGACGAAAAGCCAATCAGCTTTAGAGCTGGATCCTGTAGTCCTCCCTCCGGGTAACAGTAAGAGCAGGGTGACACCTCAGTTGCTGGAAAGATCTCTGCTCCCAGGCTGTATTTACATTGGTGCCAACTACAGAGGTTGTCCAGTTAGCCCAAGTAACGTCAGGTAGGGAAGCAAGGGAATAGGAGCTCTCTAGCTGGCTAGAAGTTCGCAGAACTGAATATGTCAGCCTCAGACAGCATCCCCCATATGAAGGCAATTCTGTGAGCTAAGGTTTGTCTGACTCATTCACGAAGGCCATTAGCACTGTGTTCTCTTCACCAAAGCTTTCCCAAGGGTCACATGCAGATGTCAGAAGAAAACTGGAGAAGCCACAGATTTATTTCCTTGGTTTAGAATGTAATTTTAATCTACTAGTGTCCATTTGCAAACTCATTAAACCATCAAAGAAAGCCAGATTTGCAAATAATCCCTTTCTGAGATTAAGGTGTTATAAAGAAACGAGAGTGGTCAATTACACACAAAACATTATCAACATAAACGTTGCTGAAGGGATTCACAGCATGTGCCCATTTTTAAAAGGAAAATATCAACCATAATTAGAATCCTTAATCATTAATTTTAACAAGCGTTCCATCACAAAACAGCTTCCAGAAGCTTTCACATATCTAAAATAAGGCAAAAGTATCTGCAGAAAAACAAACGGCTATTAGAAACATGTGACATTGGGGCTATAAACTTGGATTTTTCTGCAGGTTAATCACTGCAGATTTCAGATCTATCTGACCAAAAATCCACAAATCTGTTTAACTAATATTTTTGAGCCCCTGCGGCAGGCCAGGCACTATGCCAGGTTTTCATGGAAACAGAAAATATGAATCAGACACATCTTCTGCCCTAGAAGAGCTTACAATCCAAGAGGGAGAGAGACTAAAGCATAAACACAGCACAGGCACCTCCCATGTTGCAACACGAGGGGCAAGAAGTGCCGGTTACCAACTCAGAGAAGCTCAGAAGTGAGGCGGGAACGGTCAGTTTTGACCAAATTCCACTGCCACAAACTCCTAAAAATCATCCAAAGTCTCTTGTTTCTTTAGACGCTACGTGGCCCACTGAAATGAGCCTTTAAAAAGTTCTGTTATACAATTATCTCACTGAGACAGAATTTGACCTACATCTGTCAGCATTTTGGAACTGACAATTCACAAATGAATCTTCTTCTATGATGACATTCCAGTGCACTCCAAGTGAAGTGTAGCAACCTCACTTGGTATTTTTGAGTAGAACAGTTTGTTTCACATATATCACAGGAAAATAAGGGGTGCTTATCTTGTGCCATGATTTTCTTGCTCTATGAAACTGTAATATTTAACACACTTTGCTAGTCTTTCATCTATGTTTTAGGTAAAATATAAAACATAACATACTGGAGTTTAACTTACATTCTAAAACCAATAATTATCACGCTGTCAAGTCCACCAGGAGTGGTAATATCTATTTTTCAAAAACAGTTTTCTATAGGAAAGAATTTTATTCTAGAATGATATTGCTCATTGCACAGTTTGTTATGATAGCATTAGTGCTCATTGGAGACAACTTTTCATCTTTCAGTGGATTTGTTTAGTTTTCGCACCATCAAACATGATACCCACAATAATGTAAGCTACGAAAAGGGCAAGTCATCATGACAGAAGCAGCAAAGTTTGGAGTAGAAAGAAAAGTTCATCATTTATTTTGGGGAAGGGAAATAGTTAGATCTTCCAATTGCCAAATCAAAAAATGAAACTCAGTGGCACAGATGAATTTGCCCAACGAATATGCTCTGAATGAGCCCAGCATTGTCCCAGGTACAGAGGGTACAAATGAACATGGGAGGGCCGTGTCCTCACAGAGCTGATGTTCCAGCAGTAGGATCTCATGGGCACTGGGGAGGGCTCTGAGAAAATAAAGCGGGATAAGGGAACAGAATGACAAGGTGTGAGGCTGTTGGGGACAGTGATCAGAAAAGGACCCTTTAGGCAGGGTGCAGTGGCTCACCCCTGTAATCCCAACACTTTGGGAGACAGAGGCAGGTGGATCACCTGAGGTCAGGAGTTCAAGACCAGCCTGGGCAACATGGTGAAATCCCATCTCTACTGAAAATACAAAAATTAGCTGGTGGCGCTTGTCTGTAATCCCAGCTACTCGGGAGGCTGAGGCAGGAGAATCGCTTGAGCCCAGGAGGCAAAGGTTGCAGGGAGTCAAGATTGTGCCATTGCACTCCAGCCTGGGTGACAGAGCAAGACTCTGTCTCACAAAAAAAAAAAAAAAAAAAAAAAAGGAAAAGACCCTCTAATAAGAAGAGGGTCTTATTAGACCTATACCTCAGTGAAGGAAGGAGAATACGTGAATATATTGGATGTGTGTGCTCCAGCCACAGGAAAGAACAAAACCCCAGTGGAGAGGGGGTTGGGTATCCTGTAGGAGTGAGGAGGAGCCCAGTGCGCAGCTAGTGCGCAGCTGGAGCACAGTGAGGGGTGGATTCCGGGTGAGATGAGAAGCCACGGGAAGATTTTGCTCAAGTAAGTCAAATAATTTGTATACTTTCAAATGGTCACTGCTTGATAACATATTGTCCGAAGTCAAGAGCAGTAACAGGTAATTAGAAATAATCCAACATATTTTCTTTTTTCTTTTTCTTTTT
>NW_012116289.1:975913-978160 GCF_000951035.1 Colobus angolensis palliatus | reverse complement strand
TATTTTCAAGACTACTGACAAGAGCTGCTAATGAATTGAACCTGGGATGCAAGAGAAAGAGGAATCCAGGACCCCATGGTTGATGGATGGCCTAAAAACATGGATCCATGCAGCTGATGTCACTGGCTGGAGCAAACTAAGTTTAAGGAGTGGTGACAAAGGAGATCTCATTCAGGCCATTTTCAGTTTGGCCTATTCAACATCCACGTGGAGACACCAGGTAGACATGTAGACAGATGCAGCTGGACTGGAGGTGGGGTGCGGGAACATCAATGTGGAAACTATCAGCATACCGGCAGTTTTAGGCCATGGATCTGTATAAAATTGCTTAGGGTATGAATATAAATAGAGAAAACATCTTGGCTGAATCCTGGGACCCTCCAATATTTAAAGTTTGAAAAGATAAGGAAGATCCACCAAAAAGAAAAGTAAGCCAATAAAACAGAATTCTTATAAGTCTATCACACAAACGCTGAGAGAGTGCCATATGTATGAGTCCTTAGCCACAAAGACACATAAATATGTGCATGGACAACTGGCTGTGATCATTACATTAATTCAGTGATCACCAGAGGTCACCTTCTATCAGTACCTGCCACTGTGCCAGGTGTTTTAGCAACCAAGATACCCCAGGATGGGAGGGTTGCTACCCACTATTTGAGGCTCACAAGAGAGGCTGCCTAGACCACTGCTGCCCACTCCTTACTCCCACTACTACTAATTATCATACCTGCCAACCTGCATCTCAGAGGAAAACTGATTTGATTTAAGTTTAGGAAAATTCTGGTTGGCTAGAAGAGCTAAGAATCCCAGGGGAAAGGTCTAGGACCAATGTTCCCACCCAAGAGGGCACAAACCCACTAGAGCTTAGTGACCAAAGGCTGGGTGAGTATTACAGATGGGTGTGTGTGGCAGGTGGGGGGAGGGGGGCGGGGACATTAAACACTTGGAAGTAATAGAAAGAAAGGGAAAGGGAAAATATCTCAATTTAAGTTTTTCTTCTCTGTTATATGGAGCCCTGAAGCCAAAGCCTGGGAGTGAACAGAGTCCACAGTCAGAGGCCTCTTTTAATGTCTCATGCCAAAAACTGTGGCTCAATGCTAGGACCGTGATACTCATCTACAGCAGGGTAACTAGGATCCAAGGATCTAGGGAAGAGTCTACACATACAGGCAGGCACTGGCCAAGAAGCAGAGAAGCCAAGACCCCACAACCATCTTGGGACTCACTCTGGAAGCGAGTATGAGACAGAGGTCAGTGGAGAAACAAGCTAGTAATGTGTTGCAATTTTGGGATTAATACTCCTCTCTGTACTTTCAACATAATATTTCCTTCCCACATATTAGAAGGCTGTTAAAGTTTCCCCTGGGCATCATCTTCACCAGGCTAAATTATATCAGCACATCATCATTAGTAAAAAAAATATTTACTAACCCCCACCTGAACACTTGACACTGCTCCAAGCTGGCCCGTTAGCTCACCCCAGCAATCCTTCTCTTGAGCCTTTGATCAAGATCACAGGTGGGTCTCCACCAGCTGTCCACCAGATCATCCAGTTTTGCCTAGACAGCAGTTCCACGTGGCACACTGAGAGATGTCCAAGGGAGAGAATACAGTCGTGGGTTCTTAGTTTCTGGTTGGGCCAGTAAAGCCCCTTCCTCATCCCTCTTTTCTGCTTATCACTAGAGACCGAAACTAAAAACCACGACTTCAGGATTCTAAAAGCCTAACACAAAACAAAACAGAACAACAACAAAATAAGGTGAGTTGGACAAGCTTGTGCCTACAAATGTCTGAGCCATGCTGCATGGAGGAGGAACAGCCAGCCCACTGTAATGCCTTTTGTACATTTCAGTATCGGGCTGAACTCAAGAATTAAAAGCTGAGACAGAGAAAAACTAGACACGAAACTTGGGGAATGGTGACATCATGGAATTTCTGCGCTAATGACAAAGAAAGAAAATAACATGGTAAAAAATAATAAGGATGGCCGGGCGCGATGGCTCACGCCTGTAATCCCAGCACTTTGGGAGGCCGAGACGGGCGGATCACTAGATCAGGAGATCGAGACCATCCTGGCTAACACGGTGAAACCCCATCTCTACTAAAAAAATACAAAAAGCTAGCCGGGGAGTTTGCGTGTGCCTGTAGTCCCAGCTACTTGGGAGGCTGAGGCAGGAAAATGGCGTAACCCCAGGAGGCAAAGCTTGCAGTGAGCCGAGATCGCACCACTACACTCCAGCCTGG
>NW_012116289.1:958925-975851 GCF_000951035.1 Colobus angolensis palliatus | reverse complement strand
AAAATAATAATAATAATAATAATAATAATAATGGAGATGAATCCCTGGAACAATGGAATGCCAGGCTAATTTAAAAAAAAAAAAAGGTTTAAAGGATTCCCATTTAAAGTATGAGAAATTGTCCAGCAACATGACCAGAATTCTGTGAAGGTGATGGGAATCAGAGCCTGGTCAACTTGACTTTACACTCTCCCTCAGCAGGGAAAGAAAGGTGTGGGCAGAAACAGGTCAGCAAAAGGGAGAGAAGAAAACTAAGATTTCCCAGAACGGCTTTACTCTGCGCAAGGAAGAAACGTGCTGGCTCTAAGTTGCCAGCCGAAGGAAACAGCTTCTTGCAGAGGTTTTGAGGAGTCGAAGGGTTTGGGGTGAAGTGGGGAGCTGGATCCCGCTTCACCTGGCCCTCAACTCTGCGTTGTTTGCGGCTGGTTCCTCCAGATGCGGCTGGATCCCACTAGGTCAGTCATAAAACCCTGGGTTTTGTGTTAGATTGCTCCATCTAGTTGGCTCATGCTGAAGAAGCAACAAACATAACGTCATGTCAGCTTCGTCCTGCAGCTGCTACCCATCCCAGAAAGACCACAGGAAACAGAGTGCATCCCTGTGGGAATCTATCCCATGAAGAGACTGGCAGCAGCCCAGCGGGTCAGCCTCTCCCACCCAAAGGCGCCAGGCAGGACCTTACCTAACTGGACTGCAAGGACTGTTAAAACATAATCCCCAGGGAAGCTATTTGCTGGGTCTCTCTCACTGACCCCGGGGGGTATTCTCTCAACGCTTGTGGTTAGGTGACATTCTCTGAAAGAGAGCTCTGTGGAGTGTGCCCCGGATGGGACAGGAATCTGGTACTTGAATTGCAGTTCCAACTCTCGTTGATTGTGGTGGGACTTTCGCCTTGCTTTTCCTTTTCTGAGCCTTAATGAGCTCAACTATGAAACTGGTTTCTTTGTTTTTTTGTTTTTTTTTGTTTGTTTGTTTTGTTTTTTTTTTTTGAGGCGGAGTCTAGCTCTGTCGCCCGGACGGGAGTGCAGTGGCCGGATCTCAGCTCACTGCAAGCTCCGCCTCCCGGGTTTACGCCATTCTCCTGCCTCAGCCTCCCGAGTAGCTGGGACTACAGGCGCCCGCCACCTCGCCCGGCTAGTTTTTGTATTTTTAGTAGAGACGGGGTTTCACCGTGTTAGCCAGGATGGTCTCGATCTGCTGACCTCGTGATCCGCCCGTCTCGGCCTCCCAAAGTGCTGGGATTACAGGCTTGAGCCACCGCGCCCGGCCGAAACTGGTTTCTTAAGAATGCCGGCCCTACCTCACAGGGTGTCTTTGAGGAAAATGAACTTTGGACTGTCCCCAGCTTATGAATAGTGTCTGTTCGCAAAATATCTATTAAGACTTAAAGTCTGCAAGGCGCTGTTCTAGATGTTTTGATCATGAGAAGAATTAGATGCTACTCCTACCCTGAAGAAGCTTCAAGTCCAGTAGAAGAGAAAGTCATGTAACTAATTAATAAAAATTTAGAGGAGAGAGGAAAAGTGACCAATATAAAGTCTTCAAGGAACAAGTGATTTCATTCTGATTGGGTGACTAAAGGAGGTTTGATAAAGATGACATGAATAGGAAAAGAACACTTCAATAAAGACAGCTAATGTGCAAGAAAATTGTGTAAAAGTTCCATGAAAGCAACATTATGTAAACGATAGTTGATCTATTATCAAGTTTTATACCAATAACAGAATTTCAACTGTACCTAACCAAGATTTAAATATAAACATATATGTTTATGTTTATATTCATATACCCTTCTCTTTCCATTACATGTCAGGTGGAAAGAATGCTTCAAAAATTGGCCCCTGCATAAAAGTCACGGGAAGGGTTTATTAAAAATGGAGCTTTCTGGCCAGGTGCAGTGGCTCACGCCTGTAATCCCAGCACTTTGGGAGGCTGAGGCGGACAGATCACAAGGTCTGGAGTTCGAGACCAGCCTGAGCAATATGGTGAAACCCTGTCTCTACTAAAAATACAAAAATTAGCCGGGCATGGTGGCACGCATCTGTAATCCCAGCTTCTCAGGAGGCTGAAGCAGGAGTATCACTTGAACCCGGGAGATGGAGGCTGCAGTGAGCTGAGACCACACCACTGCACTCTAGCCTGGGTCATAGAGCAAGACTCCATCTCAAACAAACAAAAAAATGGAGCTTCCCTGGTCTGCACAGGAGCCAGCCAGACCTACTCCATCAGGATCTCTGGACCAGGACACAGGAAATCTGCATTTTTTAGCAAATTCCCTGGTGGTTCTTACACACATTAAAATCTGAGAGCCACCACTGCTGGGCCCCTGGTAGGAGAACAGAAGAAACTGAAGGCAAAATTCTAACCACTGACCTGTTAACAACTTACAACTGTGTAAGAGAAGACAAGTAGCCAAATTGAAGTGTGTGAGGGAGGAAGGGGCAGAGGCCCAGGGAAGGGAACACATCGGGCAACAGAATTGCATGCCCCTTGTCACTAGTGTTCAGGCTCCATTCTATGGGCCCCCAGCACATATATACAAGTATCAGTTTCATCACACATTAATTCACACACACACGCATATATATATATGCGTGTGTGTGTTTGTGTGTGTACACATATACATAACCCTATAAAATCTAGCACAGTCAAGGACTAACAGGTTGCTCTGACTAATCGAATATTTCAAACAAGAGTTAATATCTCTGGCTTGCATAAGTTAATCAATTTTCAAAGAACTTTAAAGCAATAAAAGACATCTAACTTCAAAACTATCTCAACCATAATTTAATCCCCTTCTGTTCATGTAAGAAGCGTTGCTCCTGTCTTGCAGTGCCTCAGGATATTATTAACATAACTGCTCAATAAATGTGTGCTGAGTTTAATGACCATCAATCAATCATTTGCGTACTCCAGTCCTGCAATGCCATTCCCACATTTCCTGCGGAGCCCCTACCATGTGCTCCCCACCTAAGCTGGGCGCTGCTTCTCCCCTCCCTCCCCCACTGTCCCACCACCCTCAGAGGGGTCTTGAGGATATACAGAAGACCCCATTAATTCAGAGTTGGAGGTTCACAGATTGAGAGGCGTTTTACTATGCTGCTACATTTTGGCTTTAGTTTATGAACCCAGTGCAAATTCACTGAATTTAAATATCCCCTCATTCAGGCACATTGCAATAACCTGGAGGATAATGTATCCCTTGCAATAACCTGGAGGATAAATATCTCTCTTGCAAAAGTCTGAATGTCCTCAAAGCATACATTAGGTTGAACCACATAAAACTGCTGCTCCTACAGGTCAACATCAGACAACTATCAAAAATTTCATAACTCCAAAATCTGGGGACTCCAGATTTCTATAACATGACCCTTTAGCATGCAAAGTAATTTAAGAAAAATTTTTTTTGCCCTTGGTCAGTATATGGTTTACATGAAACAGAAAAAAAATTCACAGTTTTTAACAATTCTCCTACACACACATGCACCCATGGATGAAAAGGAAGCAACACCATCTGGTACATGCATTTCCAGCACATCCCAGCAGGGAGAGAAAAGGGCTGGTTCCTCCAACAGAAGCCACCCCAGACTAATGAGATGCACGAAAAGGGTAGATTCCCACCCCCTTCCCTGACAGCCAGCTCTTCCACAACTTCTGATTTGAGTCACCTCTAAGAGACAAGGAATTTCATCCTAGTACTCATCTATGTGCTAATGGAGCTGCAGCTAGCTGACCTCTGGTAGGTCCCACTGAGCATCAGAATCATTGTTTCACATGTGCTCAAAAACAGGAAATTACCACAACTCAAGCCTAATGGGCCCCATTCCCCTCAAGGGGCATAAACACAAACCCATGGCAAGACCTTAACTGTTTTGGCATAGTGGCTCCCAAGTGGGAGAATATCTGCTTCATCTTTCATGTTCTCTCATTCAGGAAAATAGTGTTCTCCCGAGACCAAAAAAAACACGGCTATGTGAATGTCTTGATGCTACTGCTTTTACACCATAAATCCACAAAGCTGGAGAGACACAGCAGGCTGTGGGTGTCTCTGGAATTCATGAATTTCTGGGCGGTAAAGGAACAGAATGAGGCAGGCTTTACTGGAGGCAGAAGCTGCAAACCCCACAGGCCACTGATGCAGAGCAGCCTCTGCCCTCTGAGAAAAGTGGGAGCAATTTTAGTATCTTGGCACAAATGGTTCTGTTCAATTAGAAAATAATGGAAAATGAATCCCCCCGTATCTTTTAATAAGACCTGGAGCAATCAACATGGCGAAGAATGAAAATGTCATTCATTAATGTTATTGCTGCAGTCCATAGACATGCCTCAAAGAGGAACCTCAGAAAATAGGTTTTTAAAAGGAGAAAGGGGGAAGAAATTAAGATCAAGATGCTAGCCAGGTGTGGTGGCTCACTCATGTAATCCCAGCACTTTGGGAGGCCAAGGCAGGAGGATCACTTGAGGCCGGGAGTTTGAGACCAGCCCTGGTGATATTGAGACCCTGTCTCTACAAAAATAAATAAATAAATAAATAAATAAAATAAAAGATGCTAAAAATGTCTCTTACAGAGGCCCAAAGAAATGGAAGAGCAGCTTCGGGTTTTCATACCTCCTTTCCATGGGCCAAGCTGTCCCTACTAGAAATAACCTTCCTGAGGTCACCCACAGTCAAAGAGGCCAGCAGTGCCACCAGAGTGGCCAGCTGATCACACAGCATCTACAACTAAAGTGCTTGGCCTATGCCAACAGCATTAGCAACCATGAAAAACTGTCTGGTCAAATACTATATATGTGACCAAGAATACAAGAGTTGTTTTGGAAAGACGTGTTTTTATAAGTTAAAACGAGATGATCATTATCTTCATTATTTGTATTCCATCCTTCTCTTTGAAGTGACTCTGGGTACCATCACTTATCTGCAGATCCTCACTCAGAGTCCTGTTATGTCTATTCCCTTGAAGCAGGGCATTTGGGGGACATGCTGTGGTCAGTGAAGATGCCACCCATCCCGCCCTCTCATTTTCTCTTGCTGAGTTACCTGCGTGAAACCTTAAAATTGTCCGTCAGTTTACAGATCTTTGAACTGCTCATTTGGCAGACGTAGGTTAGTACCACCCATTACCTAACATTAAAAAAAAAGAAAGAAAGAAAGCTCATTACACTACACGACATGTACATACAATAAGGCCTTTGTCCTTAAAAGAAAAACATAATTTTCAACAGAGTCAGCTCCCAGAAGCCAAGGGAGCTAACATCCAAAACCTAATATAAACATGAAGGCTTGTGTCAAGATTTCAGAGTTAGCCTCACTGAAAGGGGCTGGAAACGACTGGAGAATGCCAGCTCCAGGGATCAGGAGACATTTTTCATTGTGACTTTTTGAAAGTGGAAGCCAGATCGTCCCAGAACCTCCCTCCGTCTATACCTCCTGCCTTGTCAGGGACATTTCTGCTTTTAACAACGATCTATTTCTATAAAAGGGAATGTTCCTTTTATCACAAATAAAAGCAGATGTAAATATCAATATGATCTTATATTTTCAAATGCGATTACATTCCCTTCAAAAAACAGACAGTGTTTATGTAATGATTATTTAGGATGTCTTTTATAGAGGAGGTTGACCTTCTGTGATAAACTTTCTAGGAGAATCATGTTTTGGAACTTGGAGTTCCATTCTGGGGGCAGCTATCCCAAGTGTTAACAACCCCAACTATAAACAGGAAACTCCAGTCGAACTCCCACTCAAGTCCCAAGGTTGTGGACCTCTTGCTGAAGCTATGGAGCTGACGGAGACGACCGTGACGAGGTTCTTACACTTTAAGACACCATCCCTTAAGAAGTGAATTCGCCCAACTCACTACACTACAAGGCAGAACATGCTATTACCGAGAAGAAGCAGCAGGCTCTTAGAGGAGTTGGCAGGACTTCTAGTCCCAAGCACAGAAGGCTGTATGAATGTGCAGGGCCCACATGTCCAAATCCAGTCACACCAGTTCATCTGGGCTTGCCCTTTCTAGAAGGAGGCCCGATCCCACAGGTATGCACTAGTGGCTGTGGTTGGCTGGCAAGCAGGAAGCTGGCCACATCACACTCTTCAAAACGGAGAGGACTGAGAAGCTTCAGGCTCAGCAGGCCCGCTGGTCACTAGTTTAACAATTTTGCCTCCTACCTGCCACTTCCTGATTTAATGGCAAGGACTGCAGAGGAAAACTGGGACTCACTGAGAAGACAACACTGTGATTCGTTGTTTGTAAATTGGCACGACTTAAGCAGGTGAAGCTTTGAAAAGAAAAAATTGAGGAGCAACCCATCTTCCTAAGCCCCAAACACTGACAGGGCTTTCCATCTTTAACAGAAAAGCAGCAGTAGCCTCTTTTGACCTTCCATTGTGTACCCTGAGAAAAATTCAGAATAAACACATTTCATAGGTGTTGACAATAAATTGCCATAAATACAGTCCATTTAATTTAAAGTATAGCAAAGGCAGTCATTCCATGATACTTCAATGGTGGAAGCAGCTATCATTTCTAAAGTGTTGACCACGGCCCAGACCATGTTTTGAGAATTTTTCGTGTTGTAACTTACAATTCTGACAAGAGCCTCATGATGAAGATAGAGAGGTTGAGATATAGAAATGTTAGGCAATTTACGTAAAGCCATACAACTATTAAAGGGTAGAAATGAGAACCACTAAGCTCTCATTCCCAAAGAGTATATTCACTGAATTAGGTGCTGAAAAGTGGTTTATGGCATACACTTCACTTTCTTCTATTCAAGTTCTGGCCCTTAATAACAGTTTCATTTACACTGTTTACAAACAGCTTTCACACGCATCTTGGCCTTTAACCCATTCCCGTCACCCCGGTTAATGCCCACAGCCAACCACTTAAGTCTGCTGAAGGGCACATACCACTGGGACTTGTCCCAGACTTCACAATGAAGGCTCAGAGAGGGTAAGGTGTCTGCTCAGTGGTGCACAGCTACCAGGCAACCCAGGTGAGACTCAAAACCATACATTGAGACACAACGGCCCCCCCACACCACAGCTGTACTTCACTGACAAAATGGGCTTTAAACATTTCATGAGAAAAGAAAATATCTTACCTGAAGACCTAGAATTTAAGACATTAAATTATATCATAATATTTTTAAAGCATCATTAACAGTTTAATAGAGCAAACTTAAAAGTTTATAATAGTAAGTTTTTATATTAGTCAGACTCTTTTATATTGTTGCTTTTATTCCTAATAAAAAAAAATCCCTCAATGTGGCCTGGTCCATTTTACATTTAACTATAGAAACATTCCAATGACGTTTGCAAAAAGTGTATTACTGTTATCCGTGAAATTAGTTTTGTTTGGGTACCTTTTAAAATTTCATGTGGTATTTATTCACTTTTGTTAAGATCTTTTAAAGTCAAAGTTTGGCAAATTTGTGATTTTTGCATTAAATTTTCAAAATCCCTATGGCAATCTTAGTTTTGGATTCCTGCCAACTGGGGTTGCACTGAATCTCATCTATGATCAATTCAATCCCATGTGCAAATATGCAGGGTCTGGGGGGAAGGGACCATTGTTCATTGTTTCAAATAGTCCAAGAAGATGAGAAAGTTCCTTCTTTGATATTCTCCTAGAATCTTCCAGTTCTTTGCAATGTTTAATGCCAATAGTCTTTGTCTTCTTCAAACGTCTTCTGCCTTGGCCTGTGCCTTCCTGGTTCTCCTCTTGCCTCTATAACTATAAGTTTTCCATCTCTTTCATAGGTTTCTCCTTTTCTATCCTTCTGTTAGACGTAACGCTTCTTATAGTTAATATTGTAGGCCCATTTTTTTTAAATCTCAATTTAGACCCCTCCTCAAGGCAAATAATTTATTCCCAAAGTTTTGAAGTTTATTTCTATGCAGACAGGTAACAAATTGTTAACTTCTAGTCCTGATTTCTCTATACTGAACTCATGATCTTTTAAGAGCCTACATGGCTTTTCTATCTTGAAGGTCTATCAAGCCCAACACATTACATCTAAACTGATTACTACCCACCCACCCACAGGACCCCTTCTCTTCCTACAGTGTCTATGACATTGGCTAGATTTCTCAAAACTCCCTGCAATTTTTCCCATCTTTCACCTCTGCCATCTATTTTCTTGCCAAGTACTATAAATGTGGGCTCCAAAACACCTCTGCAAGACTGGTGGTTCTCAATGTCATGGCACATTGGTGCACTTTTTAAAGGTGAGCCACCCAATCCTGATTAATGTATAAAAATTGTGCTAAAGGCCGGGTGCGGTGGCTCATGCCTATAATCCCAGCACTTTGGGAGACCGAGGCAGGCAGATCACAGGGTCAGGAGATCGAGACCATCCTGGCTAACACGGTGAAATCCCGTCTCTACGAAAAATACAGAAAAATTAGCCGGGTGTGGTGGCGGGCGCCTGTAGTCCCAGCTACTGGGAGGTTGAGGCAGAAGAATGGCATGAACTCAGGAGGCGGAGCTTACAGTGAGCCGAGATCGCGCCACTGCACTCCAGCCTAGGAGACTGAGCGAGACTCTGTCTGAGAAAAAAGAACAACAACAAAAAATTGTGCTAAAAGTGAGCATACATACTATCATGAACATACCTACCAGACTGAATAATTTACCAAATGAATCATCCAACAGCGTAAGGCAGGGTGTCACTGTAAGAGGAGAGAGCTGGTGCCCCAAAGAGAATTTTGAGAGTGAGTTCTGGGAAGAGAACTACTCTATTCAGGTAGCAGCACCCTACTCTAGAGGCACCAAGTGACAAGCAAAGTGGCTGTGCTACCAATCACTCCACTGTAATTGCTGCTGAATTTTACCAACTGTGTCTTGCTGGGCATGGTTTGGAGTCTTTCTATCGAAATTTTTTTTTTTTCAATACCTTTGGTATTCATGTAAATACTCTAGAACTGGAATGTAGTCAAAGATTCAAAAGAACGAGCAACATTTGTTTATCCCAACACCTTCTTTCCATTCCCACTGCCCAGGCTGCTTGCGTTCACCTGACCACACAATATCCCTGCAGTCTGTTGTTCACACTCCAGCCCCTTCACACTGATATCCTTGTTATTACATTCAAGGTGCTCCCCACGCTGGTTCTCATGGAGCTTTCTAACTCCAGCTCCATCACAGCTTTGGGCACAGTAGACTCTACCATTTCCACAGTCCCAAGCACACTCTCTTTGTGTCTTTCCTCCAACAAGGCTTTGCCTGGATCATCTCTCCCCCCACATCATGGTCACAGATATCCTAGCCAGAATTCATTGGCAGCCTCCTTAGTACATGGGTTTGAGTCTATTACAGTGCTTTTCTGTCACTCCTGTAAAGTTTCTTATGTATGCATGTATTCGTCTCCCCCATTAGGCTATGGGCAAGAATCTGTCCTGTTGGTCTTTGTCTCCTCAAAGGTCCTCAGCCAGCACAATGCTTCAAACACAGAAAGGACTAAAAATAATAAAATAAAATGGAAGAGGGGATGAAGTGTGGAAAGAAGGAAGAAAGAATAATATTATTGAATTTATAACCTGCGATCCCTAGTGCCCTGAGTGGTGTTTTATAAAATTAGAACTGGGAATCAACAGGTCTTAAAATATACACCCAGCTCATTTGCTGATCTTAACTAAGTTCAACAAGCACACTTGACCTCCCAGTGCCATGAAAGGTGGTGTTTGTTACTCATATTCTTTTATAGCACAAAGGACTCAATATATCATCATTTATACAGAAGGGCCATAGAAGAGGGTGTGAAAACCTGATATCCTTTATTTACTCAACAAATTCATATTAACTAGTTTTATTTTTCCATCATTTTGCCTTGCCTGACTTTTCCCATTATCTCCTATTCTACTGCCCTCCCCCTATTTGCATTCTAATCTGGGGAAGGGCTCTCTTTCCTTAACATTATTTCCTACACTTAAAACACAATTTACAGTTGATACCCACAGTCAAGTCCAGTGCCTCAAAACAAAATAAACAGTGTTTGAAATGGGATGGGGAAGGGGAGCAGTGAGTAAGCAGGCAACAAAGACATACTCAGGTCTGGAAAGGGGTCGAGAGACTTCCACAAGGCGGGCCAGGAAAATCCCCATGATGCCAGGCCACTAGGCAGTTTTTCCAGAATTACAGCGCTCCCGAGTCCCAACCCAATCCCTCTGCCAATAAAAGTACAAGTGAAGGTGACCCCACAGGCATAGAGATGTAAATACTCTGCAAGAAAGCAGGCCCCTCTTCCATGGAAAGCTTTTTTTTTTATTTTTTTCTTTTTTCTTTTTGTATGTGTGTGTGTGTTTAATGGAAAGTGAGGGGAAAACTTACACCAGGGCCCAAAGATCACTGGACCAATAAGGAAGCAGCCTAGATCAGCCCAGTCCAAGCCTGGAGGGACAGAAAAACTCACTAAACATTTCTGACAAATCTTGTTCATGCATTACAATGGGTAGGTTTGCCATCATTATCCCTACGTCTTGTCCGTCGTCCCTTCTATCATTTTCTTTTGAAACTTTGCATCCTATTCCATGTGAGGAAATAAGAATTTTTAAAAATAATGCCATCATCAATAACAGCAATAAAAAAATCACTCCAGACGGTTTACTCTATGCCAAGCCCCAGGCCAAACTTTGTGTGCTGCATCTCACTTAATTCACACAGCAACTCTGTGAACTAGATGTTGACATCCATCCCACTCTCCAGATGAAGAAACTGAGGTTTGGAAAGGTGAGGTAGTTGTCTCAACTTCATCACCGGTTTGATTTGAACCCAAGACTCTCTGATATCTGGGCCAAAGTTCTTTGCCAAAATGTTATGATGCCAGCCAAAACCCATGTCTTCCTTGGAAGGGCTCTCCAAATTCTAGACGGTTTGGGTTGCAAGATCAAAACCACTATAACTGCCTCCATAGAGAGCCTACATTAGCTCTGTGCTGGTTGAAAAGACTCTCTGAAGCTCTTGAAGGTATCTGTAGAAGTTTTTAAGTAGTAAACTTTTCCAGCAGAAGGAAACTCTAGTTTAGCAAATAAGGAACTGACTTCACATCCCAGTTCTGTCTCTTAGTAACTGTGTGATCTCACGAGATTTGCTCTACTTCTTTGAGCCTGAATAAAGCAGGAACAAGAATGACTCTCAGAACTAGTCTTTGTGAATTTGCCAACACAATCCTATACATTAACTGTTACCTTTCCCAAAAATTGTTCTGTTGAAAGGTAATTGGTCACATCACCTTCTAAACAGAGTAAAAATAAATAAATCTGATTGCTTCCTTACTGAGCATCCAGAGTCTAGAAATGACCTGAAACAACTTGGAAAAAGTATGGCAATCTATGGATTTGTACATATGCTGAGTGCAGTACCTCTCTGAACACATCTGGTCTACTTTATGGCTTCTCTCTGTTTCATACATGCACACACACATGAACTGAATTCTCAGGCAATGTTATCTCCCTCATCCTCAAACATGTGCTTAACACTTGTTTAGATAATAGATATCTGTTCTTCAGCCAGCTAATCTGAACTATGAAGAACATGAGGATTTTATGGAGATAAGGCACCCGAGAGAATCTAACATGCTGGGAGCTCCTTGTTGAGCGATATTAGATTTTTGTGATCAAAAAAGTAGAAGACAGCAGACAAGGTCTCTCTGTCTTCACTATTTGGTTGGCTCCAAGACAGGTGGGGCCCTGATTCTTGTAACATTGAACTTCACGTTGCTTTTTATGAGCAAAGGGTCCGTTTCTACATTGCACCTCTGGATTTAAAAGAGGAAATTTCAACCTCAGAATAATGTTTTTTGCTGAACAAAATGTATGCCAAACTAAGCTCTGACTTCAGGTTTTCTGAGTCCCAGCCTCCAAAGTTTTCTCAGGTTTCTAGTACTGGGCCCAACTCACTGGCTCCCGCCATGTCCTCCTATTCTACAGTTAGGTGGAAAAGGCTGAGAAGATCAAGCACCACTTCTCATGTGTGCTTGGTGGACCTGGGGACGTCCCAAAGATCAGAGAATGGCTTCAGCTTCATTTATCTGGGTGTGGCTGGCTCCCCTCTCAGCTGTACCCCAGGGCAGGCACCAACGTGTTTTCCTAGACATTATGGGAAAAATAATTCTAGCAGGAAAGCAGGGAAAATACCATACAAAAACAGTAATAAGTGTTGGCCTCCCTTTCTCGGCCCCATAAAAGACCATTTTGTAAAGTTATGCTTTGCTTTCTGACTAAACAATAAAGCACATGCAGTTTAATCTAAACTGCTTACCCAGTTCCCTAGATTTTAGGACCGTGATCCAACTTCTCACCTACCCCCTTAAATAGATGAACTGAAGCTTTTTGGGCCACACACTTTAAAACGAGATTCCATCACCAGCTAACAAACCAGTTATTCTTGGACTGGGACTGGTTCTGGCAAGATGCTCGGGTCTACGCAGAGGATGATAAATGAGAATAAAATAATTCAGCTGTGCTTACGGTGGCCACTGTGCCCACTGTCATCCTCAAAAACTCCACAGAAATGAGCTCACTCCAACCTTTGAAACATTTCACAGCTTAAAAGTTTAAATCAGGCCAAGTTGATTTTTGTGGGGTTTTTTAAGCTTTTACTCCGTAATTATATACGGGACTTTGTGCCACCTATTTCCTCCCAACTGTAACATTTTACATCTTTTTTAAGCATACGTTGACGTTAGCTTTTTCTTTCTTTTTTTCTTTTTTTTTTTTTTTTTTTTAGTACATGTTATGAAATAAGATACGAGCTTATACTCAGCCTTAGGTACCTTTCTGCCAAAAGGCTGGACCAACACAAACTAAACATGACTATTTTCTTTATCCAAAGTACAGTTGAACCTATTACATACCCTCTTAATGTACATACATAAAACCAGCTCACCACTAACGCTCCCTGCAGGTCAACTGAAATCATAACGAGATTTTCCTTTCATATAATGCGATTAACAAATGTCAACTAACCGAACTCTTGAAAGACTCAAAAGAAAAAACAAAATAACCCAAGGAACGCCAAAAGGTAAAATAATTTGGACGTTCTTTCTATTTTCTCCTTATTTTCCCACGTCTTTAACTCAACAAACAGGCTGTTTCTTATGGTTACAGGCATGTGCTCTAGAGGCAGACAAAACTGAGATAGTTTCAGCTCCACGATTTACTCAGATGCAACCTTCACAAGTTACTTAGCCCGCTACATCTCAGTTTTCTCATCTGTAAAACAAAGGTAAAAGCCCTCAGTGGATTTTTGTGAAGATTAAATGAAATAATGCAGGCTTAGATGAGGCCCTACAAGTAAAAATAAAATAAAAATAGTAAACATAAATGTTTACCATTGCTAACACTATCAATTTGCTAAATAGGTCTACCTTCCAGCCTAGGTACAAAAATGCCAAGTAGCTTCCTGGCTGTCTGGAGTACTTTGAAATCCATGAACTGCAGTCGGTTCGTGGAAATGTACAAGAGTGTTATACAAAGAGAGAAGTGGTCATCCATCTATTATTACTCAATTTTACCAAGTCATTACAAATGTTTAGGAAGCAGCAATGACTATGACAACTTGGACCCCATAATTCTAAACCCCTGCAAAGGTCGTGATAACATATCACTGAGCCTTTCAGCCAATGAAAGAGCTCTGTAACGGGTGAAGCTGATTAGCCAAAGTCCTAATATTACATATTTAGAAAGGATTTCTGACAGCGCTCACCCAAGGCAGATACCTACAACTGTTACTTAAATGTTAAAGACATAAATGAAGCTACTGCCCTTCCGAATTTAATTGATACTTTTCTGGAATAAATATCATTCCCACTTGAATTCCAACTGATGCATCTTTTCAGATTTACTGTTTACCTTCAAAACTGCAGGACTCTAACATCTATCTTCTTATCACTACGTCTCCACTTTCAGAGAAAGGCACTATTTTTAGCAGGGGTAGGAGTACTGAAAAGTGGGAAATGCTGTGGCGAGAATTTCTCATAATGTTATTTGGGAACAGTTTACAAAACTCAGACTACATACGTAAACTTTATAAGTAGTAATATTGCTGAAGAGAAAAACAGTATTTTATATACGAAGCTCTCAGTACATTTAAATATTACTTGGTCAGGGTAATTTCCTCTGAAATCTTAATAGATTAAGATAAAATAGTTCGCTCACATCACACGAAAATTTTAAGATAAGAAAAATTTAAAAAGGAAGATTAAACACACATACATACACACTGCATTTGTAAATCTACAACTGAGTCAAAATTTAAACTCAAAGCTTCTTTTCAACAAATTATTTAGTAAAAGATCATCAATGAACACGGCAACCCATAAATACGCAATCATAATACACCCTCTCTCAGCTCTGTTTTACTAGACAGCAATATTTATTGTGTCAGCAAACACAGTGCATTTTTACTTGTTTCTGCTGATTTCCTTAGTCTTCCAAACCTGATAATCATTTGATACAGCCATTTACCTTCACCCATTTATCATTTCAAAATGTTGACCTCAACTCTTGTCATGAAAAAGTTTAGGTAGTATAACCTCAGATGGTTTTGCCTAAACCAAAAGCAATTCCTTCTCCAGTTCCACACAGCACGCTGATCTAGTAACAAGTAGTCCTCTATCATTCTGGGGCTTCGCATTTGATTGCCTTAATGTATCTCCAACAGGGTTTTATAATGTGTAGTTTCTAACCAAATTTTGCCAAAAGTGATTGGCATGTAAAACACTCTTAAGCAAAAATGTTTATGTTGTAGGTCTATATTTCATCTCAGAAATTCTTATTCACATTACTTAATCTCCCCCAAGTGGTTACTTATTAGACTTATCATTGACTACTAAACTAAAATAAATGGAAACAAATTATTTTTTGAGTCTACTAACCACTGATAGTGTTAACTAAGCAGCTGACAGCCAAGTGTCATTCTCTATTAAGGAAGGAATTGTCCTTTCTGACTCATGCTTCCAAGTAAGAAATCAAGACAGTATTTGAGAGTTTAGGGTATAACAGGCAAAGAAACCCAAGAAAGAAATCCAGAATTACATCTTTTCCTTATGTTCATTTTTTGTGACTGTCACCTCTCTTTCCCTTTGTCGCATACCTTATTCCTGACCTTCATACTTAAATCTTATCTCATCATCTTCCCGCTGAGCTTAGGTGACAGAGCCAACGCAGAAAGTTTTGTTGTACCAAGGATTTGGTTGTAGTAATCATTACTGGAAACAGACAATACAAACTGCAATTTTCACTGAGACATCATACAAAGCCTATCTGAAATTTACTTCTATAAGGATAACGTCAAAGATAAGAATTTCCAGCTAGATGAAATGGAAATTGCCAAAGTCCATAAAACTCAGAAATTAACTGGATTCAACTCACAAAGTATGTACAGTTATGTGCAATTTTATAATGACTAAAGACAATTTGTAAGAGCTGGTTATATTATCACATTTAATGGATTCACCTTATCAGAGAGAGCAACTGAGTTCATATTACCTGATCTCCACACTTACCAAGCAGACACACATTATGCAAGGGTTGTCGGTGATAAATGGAATCTGGAGGATTTCACCTTCATTTTCACATTTTGCAACAGAACCTGAAATTCAGGGGGAAAAAAGTTTCATTTAAAGTCAGATTAGTAGCATGATTTCAACATTTAAAATTTTTACACCAATCTTTTTTGAAACCTCTACCCAAACTTCAGAATTCCTAATGTAGTTAAAATTATTAAATTCACCAAAGCAAAACTCCTCCCCCCAACTCCATTTTCAATATTTAAACAGGTTTTAAAAAGACTATGATGTAGAGAGAAATTATCTGTTCTCAGATGGTTTAAGCACAATTTCAAGTATTTCACTGGATTTTTAATAACACTCCTCCTTTATGAAGACATTTCAACTAAGCACACAGCCCTATATGCAAAAAAAGAAAAAAAGGAAAAAAAACTCAAATTGGGGCAGATTTTAAATTGACCAAAACTCAGAACTGTGTCAAGGAACAGGCCTTTCTATGGATCTGTCTCGCATTGTCTTAGGTTTAAATCACTTTTTGAAACGCAATCCTCTTTTCCCTTCTCTTAGAAATTGACTCGATATTTTCTTTTCTGCACCAGGTGTCAGTAAAGTATGTCCTTCAGAATAGCAGCTGAGGTCTTCACCTGCCTGAAAACATATAATTATTATATCTGGCTATTAGTGCCCTTTTTAAATGATAGTTTCTTTCAATTCAAGGTCTTGAGAGCCAGTGCTTTAAAAAGCACTCCTAGCACAGTGCATGTATTGGAACCCCAAAGATGAGCAAGGAAGATGTGCAGAAAACTGCACAAATTTTTTTCCCTGAGTTCTACAGAGGGAGATAAAGATTAAAATAAAAGTTGAGGAAAACATTAAAAATAAAATAATTTTTCAAATTCAAATAGAAGAATGTCTATTACTACTACATTGAAGGAAACAGCCTCTCAGCCCGCAACCTCTTCACCTACTCCCAGCCTTCCCAGCCCTCCCGGGGCTTCCCTTCATCCCCATCGACCAGCTCAGGGCAAGCGCCAAGGTGCGCGCTCTCCACCCTCCCATCCCCGGGGCAAGCCAGCGCCACCTCTCCCAGGTACCAAACCGGCGTCCCGGAGGGCCGGTCCCTCCCGCCCCCTCCCCTACCTGTCAAGAAGGAGGAAGCCAGAGACATGGGGACCCCCGAGCAATTGAGCAGCAGCAAGACGCAGCAGGTAATCCCAGGCGAGCGCCGGCCGTAACGCTCAGCCAGAGCCCCGACGCCGGAGAACCAGAGCATCGTCACCTGGAGGGAATCCCGGGCGACTGCAGGTCCCGCGCCGCCGCCTCTGCTCAGCTGCCGCAGCTCGAAGTCAAAAAGGGCTCTCAGCCGGCGTGTCGGGAGACAGTCCGCTAAGGAGGGAGGAGGGCGCCCGGGAGCTG
>NW_012116289.1:939604-958742 GCF_000951035.1 Colobus angolensis palliatus | reverse complement strand
GGATTTGCTTGCAGTGGCTTAGCAGTCAGCCCCTCCGCGCCGGAGAGGGGGCCGGGAGGAGGGGGTGTTGCGGCAGCCGGAGATAGACGAGGAAGAGCCGCGGTGCTGCCGACTGCGCACTGCCGCTCAGCCGCCGCCCGGGCTGCAGCTACTGTTCCGGGGGCTGTCGCTGTCGTTGCTGCAGCGTCCTCCACTCCCGCACTCCCCACCTCCTGCCAGCCCCGCCGGCTCTCGGCCCGCCCGGAGTGCGCTCGCTCCGCCGCGAGAGACAGGGACTCACCGGGCGCCTCCCGGAACCCGCTGGGGGCGCCCAGGCGCAGGAGGGACTGCGCTATAGCCGCAGCGGGAACCCTCTCGGTCCAGCGTCCAGTTCCCCAGCTCCTCCAGGGAAGCCACGGCCGCGGGGCGCGGACCAGAGCCGGGAAGGCGCGTCTCTACCGCACGGCGAGCGCGGCGCCTCCTCTTTTTCCTGGGGGAACCCGGGGGATGCCGCAGCACTAGAGCTCAGGCCCGGGTGCCCCAATCCTTAGAGGGAGCAGCAAACGGGACGCAGGAGCGCCCCACCACCCTGCTGGCTCCCAGGTTGGGAGCGACACACCCGGGGCAATAGGGCCCCCCGCAACTTTTCACGCCCTGCTTTGTTTCCTTCTGGCGGGGACGCGACAGCGAACTCAGGGGGCTGAGTGGACAGAGGGGCAAGTGGCCTTAGAGATCTGTGTTCTGTGTTTATCTGTCTGCGCGTCCTGACGCTAGGGATGACCGAAGTTGAAACGACACACGAGGTCGATTTAAAAACGTACCGAGGCAAACGCCTTTCGCCCTTATAGAAAAGAACAATCGCTCCGAGACTCCTCCCTTCCAATCTCGGGCGGACCGGGAGGGGAGGTGGTGTTTGACTAATCATTCATTCACCCGAAAAGAGGGAGGGACCCCCGCCCCGCCGCTAATCTCTGGCTGGGGCCGCCGCGCGGCGGCCTCTGCAGTTCGGAGCTGGGTCGCTCCGTCAGCCTGGCTGCGCCCTCTCGCCTCTGCAGCACTGGGTGCCGGAGACTCAGCTCCTGTGATCCCCCTGCTGAATCGCCGCCTCCTGCCCACACAGTGGCACCCTCTACTCAAAAGGGATGCAATCGCAGAGATAATTTTTGTAACCAAAGTACGAAAGCGCGAGGTGGGAGTGAGGGACGCTTGGCAAGTGTTGGGATCTGACGATCAGTTAGCTGTCCTTGAGCTCACGGTGGACCACTACTTCCTCTGTCCAAGAGTTGAAACCGGGTCCCCGCGGAACGGACCTAAGGGTCTCCAGGCAAAGTGGATTGTTTCCATTGTGGAAACTATAGCTTTGAAAATAAATGAGTCTGTTTGCTGACAGGTTTAATCTAGCTTCACCTTAACCCTTCCCTGCCTCGTTGACTGTTTATTTTATTCGTTTTTTCGAGTGATTTGGAGACTTGACATAACTGGTGCAGCATTGCCAACATCGCGACACACCGAGGAGCTGATCCTAGCACGTTGCTCTGACGTGGGAAAAATAAGAGAAGGGAAAGCTGTCTTTAGCTTAGCATGCTCCATTTCCCTCTCAAAATAGATTCTTAGTGTAAAACTTAAATTAAAAGATAAGAAGGGTGATGTGTGATTCCTTCCCTCCCTCCCCCCACCCAAATAAAGCCATGGCCAGGCAGCTTCTCAGAAACCAGTGTGTTTATGTATTTACTAATCATAAAGATAATATGCAAAAAGAGAAAAACCTCTAAATCCAGCCTTACTTCCCAGGGACTCATTAAAAAATAAATAAAATTAAAATTAAAAATCAAATAAATAAAAACCTTTATTGCTGCAGATAAGTACAATCAGTTGAAACCACTATCTCCTCTATCTAAAAAGATTGTCCCTGGATGAGGCTTTTAGATAAAGTTGTTTGTCATAATTTAATTATGGAAAGCTGAAGAATAAGGAAGCTGGGAGACCTTTTGTTGCCTTAGCCATAAATTTGGATAAATGCATGCTATGAAATTGCAAGACATTTGAAGAGTGTGCCTGAGTTACTTTGATATGCCTTCCCTCCCTGGTACCAGCCAAACATCCTCAGAATTTGCATGACAAATTTCTTTATGACAGAATCTAGCTGTGTGTGGCATTTCCATAATGTGCAGCATGGTGCTTTGGAATGCACTGGAACTCTCCCTGTAGGTGCAAACCCAAAAACCACCTGAAAAACATTTTCATCTGCCTGAAAGTTTGCAAAGGGGAAAAATGCACAGAAGCCTTTGGCAAACCTGTCTCTTCTTCCTGTTTGTTATAAGTCTCTGCCACCAGCGATTTCCCTTGCTGCCTTCTTGGCAAATGGGCCCTGTTTCCGAAAGAGCAGCCTTCTCTCCAAGGCCTTATCAAGATGTTTTCCAGTGCATCTACTGCTGCCACCACCCCTTCAAGTGATAGTCTATCAGCTGACAACTGGTCTCTGTCTACACAAAACGGAGATATTCCAGGGTCAAAAAGAAAAAAGAACTCCTGCACTGAAAAGCACATAGATCTGCCTTCACAGTTTAACTAAATAAATAGCGGTACCATCCAAATCCCAAAAATGGCCTTGGCTGAAATCAAAATGAGGGGAAAATAAATGTGTGTTTGGGTCTGCTTATGACATCTTTCAAGGGGAAAGAAGTGATGGGGCCCAAAGACCGATATTTAACTCTGGGCCTGTCCCAGTCTCAATTAGACAAAACTCTGTCTCATCTCTTTCTCTGGAAAATAAACTGTGAAACCCAATCAGATTAAAAGGGGCCAGGCCTGCGGTAAGAGTAACTGTCTTCATCTCGTCTCAAAACTATGATGCTAAATTCTCACTGAAAAATTCAACTGAACGTACAACTTAGTCATGTGGATTCAAGTCTGAAAGATACTTCTAGAGAAATCGCATCAACCCAGCTTCCTAAAAATAGAAACTAATAGACCCTTCCGAAAGGAAACAGGGTAAAGAGATTGTGATACCTACCACTAGGGCAGGGTGCAAGGTATTTCATAAACTTGAGAAAGTTACACCTTAAAAAAGGCATTTAGACTTGATAAAGGATTATGCTACCAAGGATCTTACAGGCTAGTCAGGGGGATAAACTGTGTTTATAATGAATACAGTAAAAAGTAGAAGTGAAGGTAAGAAGAGAAGATAATATGCCATGGAAATTTCAAAGAGGACCTTAAGCTTCCTGGAGAAAGTGGCATATGAAACTGAGCTTTGAATGAAGGGGCAGGCTCCAGTGAAGGAAGGGCAGCCTGGGCACAGCAAGGAGTAACAGCAGAGAGACTCAGGGTTTACAAAGAGAACAGGGAACAGGAATTCTCTTGGCACCATCTGTCCACTGAGCTGGAGCTGTTGGGAGGCTTGGAGATAAGGAGAAATGTACAGGTGGTTCTTGAAGGATTCACTCCCAGGTGACCAACAGGAAATCTACCATACAGTAAGTGCCTAATTTTTCTTTGAAACAACCAGACTGCATTTCTTTAGAATGGAAATTTTTTTCTGCAGGTGTATTCAGCAATCTGAACATGTGGTCAGCATAATACTAGAGAGCACCCTTTCCACCTTCGCGTGTTTGAAGGTGATGGAGTGGATTCTACATGTGAATCATTATTTCTCAACCTCTCTAGCTATGGCTATATGATTCTTCTTGGGTTGAAAGTAGAAATGCCACTTTTAACTATTTAAAGCCCTGGAGATCTTAGACCTCATATAAACCAATTCCCTGCCGTTTCACTTTAAAAGTGAGAAATCTCAAAGCTAAGGGGTAAATGACTTGCCCAGGGTCACACAACTAGTTAATGGCATAATCCATTTAAACAGGGTTCCTCTGGCTCCTTGATCATGATGTTTACCATTATAAATGTTTTGCCTTCTTGGATTATGAGTCATAAGAATTATAGGAAAGGGCTACTGAATATTTTAGATATGATGCAAATTAAAATTACAGAGTTGGTGAAATAAGTACTCAAATATTCATTGAACTAAACTGGTACCAAGAATACAAGTTGTAACACCATAAAAAGCAGGCCACAACTTAGCTCACTGGTTAAACTGAGTTTATTCTGAAGTCACTCGGCTAAAATGTTGAAGAACTGCACTTCTCTTCTAGGCTTTGCTACAGGTTCGCTTAGTTTCAGAGAGGGGTGGGCACCACTGAGGCTGGTGAGTCCTCTAGATTCTGCCTGGGGCTTTAATGCCGTTCCAAAAAATAAGAGTCTCAGAAATGACATTTTTTGGAGGAGATAGGAGGGAGTGGGGACAATGATAAAAGCATCATTCTCATGATATTGTATAATTTATATAAATGATAATTATTAAAATTAAGTTATTAAATCATTAGCCTGATCTTTTCTTACTTAATCATTTTTCTTCATTCTTTGTAACCTTAAGATTCTTTTCATATAATTGTACTCATTACAGAGTTTATCTATTTCTAAAGCAGGGCATTTTGATGAGAATGATAGGAAACTGACATTTTTAAACACAGTTGCATGGATATAACAAAATTACTATGTTTTTTAAAAATTAGTATTGTAATAAATAAAGCCCCCTTCAAAAGCCCCCTTCACTCTTTCCCTGGCCCTGACCCCATCCCAATCCCTGCCTCAAGGACAATGGTATGCGGTGAGTAATGGGGTAATGTTTGCTGTTTCACACAGTACTCGTTCATTTAAATGTCCATGAGCCAAGCTAACTGGTTTGGAGTGTCACAAATTCTTTAGTTATACAACTAAAATAAAATGAAGTTACATAGTTAAAACACAGATTTTAACAATTTCCATCAAAACATCCAAAATATTTATCTGTACTGATTCATCTTCAGAGGCTTGCTGAATACATAAGTCATTTTGATATTGGAAGTTATAAAAATCAGATATAAATTTGGTTTCATGGTCAGAGAGGCACCAATGTTGCCAATTCATAGATAATGATCTTTGAAAAAGAGTTCTCCACATTCCATCCAGAAGTCACTCCCCAAAACAAGCTTACCTAATCACCAGCTTCATTGGCACCAAAGCTGCAGCCCCATCTATCCGAAGTGAGGAATGGCCAAGGAGATCTCAAGACCAACCCAGGGTAACAGAATATTAAGCTAATGCCTCCCTCCTATTTTTCTCGGTTTCACTAGCTCTTCTACTTTAAGCTCTGTTGCTTCAAGACTTTAAGTTGATCTCATTGGAGTAAACATCAACAGAGGAGAGAACAATCAACATTACTGCAGAATTAGTATTCAAGATTATCTATAGACTCAGAAACAGTTCAACTTTACTCATGTAGGGATGTATACTACCAGGTCGATATTTAACATGTATGGCCGCTCTGGCAGAGACTCCTGGCTGTCTCCCAACATCTAGTCTTTCCTTTTTTCTCAAGATAGAGCCCCCCAGTTTGTGCAGTGCATATGGCTCTCAGCAATAAAGATCATTTTTCTTAGTCTTTCATACAAATAGTAGTGTTCCCATGACTGACTTCTGGCCAATAGGAAAGAAATGGAGAAGTGTCACTAAAGGAAGGATATGCTCTTTCTTCTCTTCCTCTAATCTGGTGGCTGGAATACGGACATGATAATGTAAGTAAGGCTCCAGCAAACTCTTTCTCCTGGGTATACCTTGGGGAAAATGTCTCTGGGAAATGGCAAAGCAAGAAATGAGATTAGGCTCTGAAACCATGGAGTGCAATGGCAACCTGGGCTGATGCATCTGGCTTTCCTGAATGTGAGTGGAAAAGTAACATCTACATTATTATTATTTTTTTTTTTTTTTTTTTTTTTTGAGACGGAGTTTCACTCTGTCACCCAGGCTGGAGTGCTGTGGCCGGATCTCAGCTCACTGCAAGCTCCGCCTCCCGGGTTTACACCATTCTCCTGCCTCAGCCTCCCGGGTAGCTGGGGCTACAGGCGCCGCCACCTCGCCCGGCTAGTTTTCTGTATTTTTTAGTAGAGACGGGGTTTCACCGTGTTAGCCAGGATGGTCTCGATCTCCTGACCTCGTGATCCGCCCGTCTCGGCCTCCCAAAGTGCTGGGATTACAGGCTTGAGCCACCGCGCCTGGCCCACCTACATTATTTTAATGCTTGCTTGTGTGTGTGTCTGTGTTCAGGTTTACTTGGCAGCTAAACCTGAAATCATCTGAAGCATTTAGCACATACCAAAGACAAGAAATAAGTGCTCAGTAAATAGCTATGTGTGTTAATTAATTAATATATTTTTGTATTTATTAATGTTTCAGGCACTTTCAGAGTCAAGAAAAAGATCTTACAAGATATAAGTATTTTTTGTAGTTTACATCTATCTTACGAAATTTAGGGGAACTTCCAATGTTCTTTATTTTTTAAAAAAACAACTTGTAGATATCTGTACAACCATGTTCACAGCAGCATTATTCGTGGTAGCCAAAATGTGGCAGCAACCCAAGTGTCCCCCTCAAGGGATGAATGAGTAACAACAAGTGGTGAGGATATGCTATGAAATATTATTCAGCCTTAAAAAGGAAGGAAATCCCAACACATACTACAACATGGATGAAACTTAAGGACATTATGCTAAGTGAAATAAGCCAATCACAAAAAGACAAATACTGCGTGATTCCACTTATATGGGGCACCTACAGTAGCAAATTCAGAGACAAAAAGAAGAAAGGTCGTTGCCAGGAACTGCAGGGAGGGAGGAATGGGGAGTTGTTTAATGGGCAGAGTTTTCGTTTTGCCAGATGAGAAGAGTTCTGGAGATTAGTTTCACAATCGTGTGAAAGTATTTAACAGTACTAATTGCACGCTTAAAAATAGTTAAGATGGGCTGGGTGCGGTGGCTCACACCTGTAATCCCAGCACTTTGGGAGGCTGAGGCGGGTGGATCACCTGAGGTCGGGAGTTCGAGACCAGCCTGACCAACATGAAGAAACCCCGTCTCTACTAAAAAAAATACAAAAATCAGCCGCGCGTGGTGGCACATGCCTGTAATCCCAACTACTCAGGAGGCTGAGGCAGGAGAATCGCTTGAACCCAGGCGGCAGAGGTTGCAGTGAGCTGAGATCACACCATTGCACTCCAGCCTGGGGAACAAGAGCAAAACTCCATCTCAAAAAACAAAAAACAAACAACAACAACAAAAAAAAACAGTTAAGATGGTAAATGTTATGTTACATCTATTTTACCATAATTAAAATTTTTAAAATGTATTTAAATAAAAAACTTTTATATTTTCTTATTTGCTACCAAATTAACATACAATCATTTGGTCAAAAAGTTGGAAATACAGATTAGCAAAAACCAAACATTCTCCTGTTTTATAACCTTATTATCTGGCTTTTGGCTAAACAGTTAACATATATCACCTCATCTCACCCAGCAATTCTATGAGGTAGGTACTATTGTCAGTCCCATTGAACAGACAAGCAAAATTAAACACAAAAGGTAAGAAATTGTCCAAGTTCACACAATGGGGAATTGGTTGAGCTGGAATCAGAATCCAGGTGGGCTAATTCCTGAGCTCCTGCTTTTATTGGTTAAGCTATTGTGAATGTTTTTGTCTTTGACAGTATCATTTTTAACAACTGTATCATATTGTATGTGATGAAGGTACTATAATTGTCTTAAATAATCTCCTACCTAGGTCATTTCCAACTTTTTACTACTGTAAAAGATGCTTTGTGAACATCTTTCTAAGTCTCATATTTATTTCATTAAGAATAAATTCACTAATTAGCAGACCAAAGGCATGTGTATTAAGACTTTTGAATTACATTTTTGTAATTCTTAATTAAAGATTGTTGTCTCTTTCGGACTTAATATTTTTGATGCTAAACTTACATAATGTAGCATAAAAAAGAGAGCCATTAGGACCTCTAAGCTATTTCTTAGTTTCCTTAATAGATATTTGTAGGTGAGAGAATGTACAATTAAAGTAGGTCTTATTAAAAATAAAACACGTTCCATTGACTTTCTAGATTTCATTGATTGTGTGTTATAAATATTTATTTAGAGAAATCCTAAAACAAACAACAGTGACTTATTTGACTGCTGTCAGCTTTGTGGTATAATATCAAGTGTCTGGGAGCTGGAAGATCATAATCAGTTCCTCCCATGTGTTACCTCAGTGTTTTCCTAAAAGCGGTTGCCTTCAGCTTGAATTCTGAGTAGCTTTTCCTCCCCTGAGCCATGCTTTATAGTTATGTCCTGTTAGAAAGACATCACATTAATGAACAACTTCAGAATATCTCAGAAGGCAGCCAAATAATACATTCAAATGCCCAAGATTTAATTTATCAAAACTATCTCATCAAACTTAGCTTACTTTATAGCAGCTAACCACTAGTTGGATTAGTTAGTGGTCATTATGGAATGAATGAAACTAATTTCACTAATGTGGGAAGCATTCAAAGAGAATTCTTTGGAACTAATCCGGTGACTTAATATCTAGTCCTAATTTTGCCACTTGGCATTCTAATGATTTGAGGCCAGTTAATTAACTTTGTGAGCCTCAATTTTCCCACCCAATAGGATGAAACAGTATCACCTCTGCTTGCTTGTCAGGGATGAATATGAAACTATTTTATATGATGTTATATTTTAGAAGGTAACAAAACTAGAGACTTTTAGATATTAAAGAACCCTCAAAAAGCATCTAATCCAACTTCTCCATTTATAAACGATCCTACTGAAGTTCAAATAAATTAAGAACTTGCCCAAAGCTGTGGTGTATATGAATTTTTTTCCAGAAGAGCATACACCTTCTTTAGGAAATATTCCTCAAAATATGTAGTTTTAGTGAGATCTCTGCCAATCATTATACTCCCCATTCCCAAAATCATTATACTCCCCATTATACTCCCCACTTTCAGCAAACACAGAAGTCATAAGGTTCATGCTGGGCCAATCCCAGCCTCTCATCTCTCTAACCACATTTATTGTTCCCGGATTTGGAATGTGACCTCAGCTCTTCCCCTGGATTTTTAAAACTTGAGTTGAGGGGAAAGTACCTTTTCCTGCCTGCCTGAAGTCTGCCACATGGGTGACCCTGAGTAAATGTTGGTCAGCATAAATATTATTGACAATAATAATATTGCAAAATCAATACAGCCAACATCTAGGTACTATAGCACCTGTTATAAGCAATGCCTCCACCTAAAGTACTAAAGCTATATGTAGGCATTTTTTTAGGCACTAGAACGAGAACTGCAGAAGAAGAAAGACAGCAGGAAAGGCTGGCCTTGCTGGATCCCTGAGATCACAGGGCATGGATGTCAGCAACCTCTTTCTCCATGCTGGAGCCTGCCCTTATCTTCACAGTCCATGTCAGTCTTTGCTAGGCAAACCTAGCAATCAATCCTAAGTCCATTCAATTCAATACATACACATTTATTGAAAACCACTGCATGCATGCAGGTACTTCATTCCCATTAAATTTGCCATACATTCATTTTGTTCGCATTAAAGTCCCACAGCTTCCACTTCTCTAATTTGAGACAGTATATTCTCTAAAACATATAAGGCAGCCATTTATGTTTATAAAATGGCCTTTAACCATTTAAATGTATATATTTTTTTATTTGTGCAAATGGAAAGCAGTCGGGGAGAACCCAACACCTTTGCTGAATATTTTAACTGATGGAGGGAAAAAAAAATCAATTTCATGAGAAGGATCTTGATCTATTGCATTTCTCATCCCCAGTGAGGTTTACAATGGAAATAATAGCAGGGCATTAGCTATTGTAGTGAGAACAGATGCAATTAAATGCAATCCAGACAAAACAAACAAGTAAATAGCAGACTATTTGTGGGTCACTTTATTCTTCACTGCTACCAATAGCTTTTGTTCTTTGGGCATCATAATAAGTGTCTGCTCTGTATCATCTGTGAATATTTTACTTTTTGCCTGTGAACATCTGGAGACTGATACGTGTAAGCATTGATGAACCCCCAAGATCTAGGTGATATGGGATTGCTGTCTTGGTTTTAAAGTGGACCACAGGGTCTCCTCCTCTATTCTTCTGTGCAGTTAATTCCCTCAGGGGCAAAAGAATGGGCTTGAAAAACCTGAAAAATTGGAAGTTTAATTTTGACAACTTGTTGTTAGTATAGTCATTACTTTCCCTTATAGTTTGGAAAGTAATTCTCATGGTACCTAAATTACTCTTTGATTGAAGGAGAAATTCCTTCAGGCCACAGAGTTTTTAAAGACAAGACTTGGTAATTCAGCCTAGGTGAAAGAACAGAATGTTCTGGTAACTTCAATGTCCTAATGGGTTAAAAAAAGGTTGTTTTATTTTAACTTTTATTTTAAGTTCAGGAGTACATGTGCAAGTTTGTTACATAGGTAAACTTATGTCATGGGGGTTTGTTGTACAGATTATGTCATCACCCAGGTATTAAGCCGACTACTCATTAGTTATTTTTCCTTATCCTCTCCCTCCTCTCACCCTCCAACCTCCGATAGGCCCCATTGTGTGTTGTTCCCATCTATGCGTCCATGTATTCTCATCATTTAGCTCCCACTTACAAGGGAGAACATGTGCTATTTACTTTTTTGTTCCTCTGTTACTTTGCTAAGGATAATGGCCTCCAGCTCCATCCAGGTCCCTGCAAAGGACATGATCTCATTCTTGTTTATGGCTGCATAGTATTCCATGGTGTATATGTACCACATTTTCTTCATCTAGACTATCATTGATGGGCATTTAGGTTGATTCCATGTCTTTGCTATCATGAATAGTGTTGCAATGAACATATGCAGGTGGAATATATAGTTTACTGACTTTCAAAGCGTTAGAAAACAATAAAATATAATAAATTATAATGTAATTGCTTTCATAATTAACATGCAAATCAATTAAAATTTATTTTGATAATTCAAAAGAACTTCAAGATCTTCTAGCTCCTTGAAACTCAAAATATGTTTCCTGAACCAGGAACGTCTACATCACTGGGGAGACTGAAGAATCTCAGACCCCATTCCAGACTGGTTGAATCCAAATCTGCATTTTAACAAGATTCTTGGGTTATTGATGTGTACTTTAAAGCTTGAGAAGCACTGCTACTCCCACAGGATGGTCAATTTGTAGTACAAGTGTGCCCAGATGTCAATTAATAGACAGTCTGAGTTAGTAAAGGCCAGAAAGGGCACCTTGTTTGGTAATTTGATCTCCAACACTAATTCATTCAAGTTGGCTAGAATAAATAAAAAATACTGTGCTAATGGACAAAGATTTAGGCCCTGGCATAGAAGAAGCTGACTCACTTATGTAAGTGACTATTTCTGCTAAAACATCTTCATCAGAAATGCCTCAGCTTTTAAAGCAAGAGGTCAAGGTAAGAGGCATTTACCATGTGCAAAGATCATGTTTGGTCAACTCAATTATGTGTGCTTTTATACTTAAGAAGGATAGAACAATAATTTAAGTCAGGTAGTGTGTTCTGACATATACATACCTCAGAATTTGAGTGACCCAGGCTCTAAACAATTGTGTATCGGATTCTTTAACCTCCCTTATAGCGTGGATGACAATATCGATGATATCTATTTTGTGGACTAAATGCAATAACGTATATGCCAAACCACTAACTCATCACCCAGCACGTGGTGACATGTCAATGTGCACTTTCTCTTCTGGGTGTGGAACTTTGTCTTCTTTCTTTATATTCCCCCCTTTTAGAAATAAAGTTCAGACTAGTTCAACCATTGTGGAAGACAGTGTGGCGATTCCTCAAGAATCTAGAACTAGAAATACCATTTGACCCAGCCATCCCATTACCGGGCATATATCCAAAGGATTACAAATCTTGCTGCTATAAGGACACATGCACACGTATGTTTATTGCAGCACTATTCACAATAGCAAAGACTTGGAACCAACCCAAATGCCCATCAATGATAGACTGGATTAAGAAAATGTGGCACATATACATCATGGAATACTATGCAGCCATACAAAAGGATGAGTTCATGTCCTTTTTAGGGACAGGGATGAAGCTAGAAACCATCATTCTGAGCAAACTATCGCAGGGACAGAAAACTAAACAGCGCATGTTCTCACTCATAGGTGGGAACTGAACAATGAGAACACTTGGACACAGGAAGGGGAACGTCACACACCAGGGCCTGTCATGGGGTGGGGAGATGGGGGAGGGATAGCATTAGGAGATATACCAAATGTAAATGACGAGTTGACGGAAGCAGCACACCAACATGGCACATGTATACATGTGTAACCTGCACGTTGTGCAAGTGTACCCTAGAAGTTAAAGTATAATAATAAAAAACCTCCCCCCAAAAAAACAAAAAGAAATAATGTTTAGAAATGTGTCCCAGAACTGTTGTGTCTAGGGGCAGATGCATTCAAAGCCTGTGAGAGAAAGGAGCTAAAGGCATGGCTGGTGAAGAGCCTGTTGGTCCTGCTCTTCCTGCCCAGCACCCAGACTCCCGGGAGACACGAGGGCGGCGCGCTCTGCCTCGCAAACCCTGTAGGTGGCAGCACTGGGACCGCCGGAGACGCACAGCCCTGGTTGCAGCAACTCAAGCAGCGCCCTGACGGTGGTTAAGCCGGGGTCATCTGCCTGAACGTGCAAGTTTTGCTCCCACGCGTATAAAAACTGTGCTTTCCAGTTCCTGGAAAGATATCCTCTACCATTCCCTTCGAGCTTAATTCCTCTGCATTTTTTAGCATTTCTGTGGCTTCTCTCCCAGCTGCCACCCAAACTGGAGTGCAGTGGTGCAATCATAGCTTACTGCAGCCTGGAACTCCTAGGCTCAAGTAATCCTCCCACCTCGACCTCCCAAAGCACTGGGATTACAGGCTTGAGCCACAGTACCGGGCTATCAATTCCTTTAGATTCACACCCAAATATTGTAAATGGTCTTTTGATAGTTGCTGCTTCTTCCCCCCTTAGACTACCCCTGCCCGTACCCCACTGCAAACTGGTAGGTCAGGGCAGGTATACAAATAATTGCTGCCTAGTAATAATAATGATAAACCTGTACGCAGTAAATGTCTTGCACAGTTCTAAGCACTTTGGGTACCTTAACTCACTGTCTTTAAAACCAGACCGTGAGGCAGGTGGTAATGTCAGTAACTTGCACAAACTCAAACAGTAAGCCAGGGTTCCAACCCAGGCAGCCTGATTCTTGAAGTGCTCCTCAAGAGAAGATTATAAAAGGGGGGGTGGGGAGGAGGCAGCCATCATGTAATTGCCTGCAAACTGAAGAGATCTCAAGGAGAAAATATATCTCTACCTTTCTGGAGAGCTCCTCAAATGCAGACAACAACTCTATTGGTCCACAAATCATCAAGCTACTGGGCTCTGCAATGGCATCATTTGGCCTTTCATCAAGGCAGTAGGAAGGTAGAAGGCTTTGGGTCTGGAAACAAAGTAGGGGGTCTCATTCAGAAATGCATGTGGAAAGAAAAAAGAGTCCTATCAAATCATGAGAAAAGCCACATCCAGCCAGATTAACATCAAGGCCTAATCTAGGTGTCAGCTCTGTCATCTATCTCATTACACCGCCAGAGGAAGCCGGCTTTCCTTTCTTCCTCCCAGGAGACCTAAAACAGTGGTATAGTGAAGGCAAATACATTTTTAATGGGCTTTGCCCATTAAAAAACAAAAATCTTGATTCCTATTTTTATTTTTATGCTTACTTGAGGGCATGCAACTTAACCAACAATAAACCAGCTAGAGCTGTTTGCAGGATGCCCAGCACACTGTGAGAGCTCCAACTTGGTTTTTGTAGTAAAACTCTTAAGGGTTTCCCTTTCCAACCTCTATCTGGTCTCATCAGAGAGACTCCACTCCCCTACCTCCTGCTAGATTAACCACACTGAAATAGGGCCATATGGTGTAACTTCCTTGCTCACAAACCCTCTGTAGCTCCCACTGCCTAGAAAAGAACATTTAAACTCTTTAAGGTGATAGAATTGGCCTCACATCTCTCTCCCGCTGCCTTCCCACAGCCAATGCTTCAGCCAAGCTATATCACCTGCAGGTGCCCCATGTCTGCCCCAGTACTTTCTGCTCTTATGATTCACTTTTGCAGTTTCCTCTGCCTAGTTTTGAGATGGTCAATACTGCAACCAACAGCCACACGTGACTGTGTGCGTTAAAATTAAATTTTAAATTCTCTCCTCCACCACAGTAGCCACATTTTAAGTGCTCAGTAGCCACGTTTTGGATAGTACAGATTTTTGCACATTTCCATGATGGCAGAAAATTTAGTGAGATTGTGCTGGCCTCTAGGGGATGTCTAAATCCTAACTGTCTTGAGGGACAGTCCAAATGTCACTAATGCCACAACACTACTTCTGTGCCTCTTGGGCTGCAAGTTTCCTTTCCCAAAGCAGCTGCCAGTCATGACTCACTCACACTAACTGCTTACCACTAAGGCACCCACTGTCCCAGGCCGTGTGTCTCTCCAAGTTAAGCAGCTCTTTGATTTCTGAGCCACGTGTGATATGGGTAGGTACGGAGGCTAGAAGGTCCAGGAAGTAGGAAATTCCATTTTCTTGCTCTCACATTAGTTTGGAACACCTATTATGTATGTCTAAGGCAACATTTCAGGCACTTTACATACATTATCTCATTTGGCCCCCTCAACTCTATAAAGTAGATGTTATTATCCCTATCTCACTTATAAAAAAGCTGAAATACACTGTGGCAAAGTAACTTGCCCAAGATCACCCACCAAGAAATAATCAAATCAAATGCAGAAGCCAGATCTCTGTGACTCAAAGTTGGGGCTTGTTCCATACGCAGGCAGCCTGCCACCAACCCTGTTGGATGACGTTGTCTTCATTGCTTTGAAGCTAATAACATGATTTCTGGCAGAGCTTGGAAGTGGGGGTGTGGAGCTGAGTCGGGGGTGGATATCCTGAACAAAGGACAACAGTGTTGTGAGTAGAACTTCCTGAACCTTTCATTCATGCAAATGTGTCACCTCTTTGTCATCTGACTTCTTACCTCTATAAGGTCCCAGAAGAATAAGTCATGTGTGTGCGTGTTTATGTGTAAGGATGCTAAGTCTTAGTACAGGTATGCAGGGTACAAGGAAAAGCGTTAGGGGACATGAAACATGCAATAAAAAGATTAAACAAAAGTCTTTCAACATTTCTACACTGATGTCTCGAAACATTTTGCCATATTGGGTAGAGCCATGTGAATCTACCATATTTGTGAAAAAAAAAAAGAAAAGAAAAGAAAGTTGAATACTGGCAGTTTCCAATGATTCACCCCAATAGGTTTTATTATGAAAACAATGATTATTTTGGAGTCTAGACCTGAATTTAACACAATTCAAGAATGAAGTCTTTAAAACCCCTGTCAGGCATGTCTCAGGTACAGAAGTGGGACCCTTTGCCTGCAACCCTCATCTGAACTTGGAAACAGGGCGACCAGGTGACCCTCTGAGCCTTCAACTCTACCGGAGCCATACAAAATCTAGGCAGAGATAAAATCCCCTCAAGGAGACTGAGAGATGGAGACGTGAGGAGAGAACGTTAACACATTTAAAGAAAGAATATGAAGATCAGAAGAAGAAGAGGGTCTTGATAGATCCTAGAATCTTAAAAAAGGAGAATCGCAGCCTGAGCCAGGACAGAAGCTGGTCCTGTGCTCTGGGCTGCAGGGAGAGCTCGCCTGGCAGAGATAGATGAACCAGGCTAGGGGGCCATTAAGCTAACCCAACTGAGCCTGATCCCTTAATCACAGATAACTCAGCTTCTCTTGTGGACTTTTCTTCAGGGAACGAAATTCCTGTGCTCAGCTAGCCTTCCCTAAAAAATGCAACAATTTTGTTAAGATTGTACAGAACAAGGGAATTCCTGCCCCAGTTTCCCACTCCTGGAGCAAGTTTTCTTCTTCCTCAGACAATGGTACAAACAGAATGATCAAAATGAATGTTGGTTCTACTTTTGTGAGAATCCAGTGTAGAACCAGAGAAACCAAAAGTGTTTAGCTGAGTGCAGAATTCTTATGTCAATACGAGTCTCTAGTACCCTGTGACATTTTTCTTCTTATTAAACTGACGCCCACAGTTTAATGAACACATTTAAGCAATCACTACAAGCCAAGCTGCCTTGAAATGTTGTTAACAGCCCATATCAAAGACAAAAATGAAAGCCAAGAAAAGTTTACTCTTGTAAATATAAATGGTCATATGTCTTCTCATACAAATGGGTTGCTTATGACCTACAAAGGCAACTCACCTTAAGATTTAAGTGTAGATAGAATTTTTTAAATAGTGTATAAGATGTATTTTAGTTATCTTTACAAAAAGACTTTGAAGTCTTGTAAGAAAGATCTCCATAGGCTCAAATCCGTTTGCTTCGTGATAAATTGGCATTGAAATGTTGAACTAATGTTTCAACATTTTCGTTTAATACTTTTAAAACCTTGGTAGCCAAATCATCTCATCTTCGGAATTTTCTGAAAATCTGGAAACCTTAGGGTTTAAATAACGTGTTTCTGTTACATATTTCTTACACTCAACTGTGACTTTTGCAATTATATTTTTAAAAATATTCATGGGAGAGCCTAGAAGCAGACTTAATCATCCAAACCACATTCAGAGCCAAAGAACAGGTCATTTTTTAATTTAAGATGTTGAGACAGACCTGTTATGAAAATACGCAAAAGGCTTCTCTTTGTTTTTCAGGAAAATGTAAATAAAGGGGACCAGTGGCTTATGTTTTTTATAATGCCTAACTCCAGAAGAAATCAAATGCAAGAGAATGTTTGAAGTCTGGTTAATATTCAAAAATAACCTCTGAACAGTATGGTCTTTCTTTGAAAAATGAAGAAAATAAATTCCAAGGAAGGGAGCTGACTTCCCCAGTAATTCCTTAGCGTGGTCTAGCAGGTATCACCATCATTAACTAAGGTACCTGATTGCCCCTGGTCCCCAGGCTCTGCCTCTACCCTGGGCTGTGCCTCAGGCTCTTCCTGTCTCTCTCTGGCTCGTCTTTATTTGCAAACCAGTAAGCCAAAGATTGCCACTGATGCTGATGGTGAGACACGGGTAACAGTCAGTGGACCAGAAATGAACAGGAACTCCTGCTTCCCTCTGCTCCTCTCCTTGAACACTTCTGGCCTTAGCACTTAGCACTGTCTGCACAGTAAGATTGTGATGTATTGTCCCAAGGGGTAGGGACAATAATTCAGATAACTTTTAATCTTCCTGCACTAAAACTGCAGTTGTCTCACAATCCTGTTGAAAACAAAAATGAAAAAAAAAGAAAAAAAAAATTTTGAAGCCTGAATACCGGTGGACTTTGGGCACAGTGAATACCCTTAATTTTTCCAGCCTCCTGGCAATTTGAAGAGATAATGTGGATAAAGTTCATTAAATAAGCAAATCTGCTAAGATTTGTTTTTATTGGATGCAAGTGTGTGTGTGTGTGTGTGTGTGTGTGTACACAGTTGTAGAAAATGAGCAGGACCAGTATTTTGGTGGTGTGATCTGTGCAGTCACAGGGCCCTCATCTTGGTTTACTGCTTTGCCACAGCCGTGTTGATATTCTTAATAACTTTGAACAAGAGGCCACTCCCACGTTTTATTTTTGCACCAGGCCCTGCAAATTATATAGCCAGTCCTGAAAATGAGAGTCTCTCCTTGGTTTTTGGGGGCCTTCTAAACCAACAAGTAGAAGACCCAGGCCTTATTATTCCTGCATCCTTTGACTTCAGCTGAATTTTTACTCACAGCATTTATTACTAGCATGTTCTCAAACTAGAAAAGGGCAGCGCAGTGGCAATGTTGTCAAACAAAACTGTTGATGATGCAGTGATTGTACAGGAGCTATTTGCATTAAGATAAAATATTAGCAGGGCCAGGTGCCCAGGCTCATGCCTATAATCCCAGCACTTCAGGAGGCCAAGGTGGGCAGATTGCTTGAGATTAGGAGTTTGAGATCAGCCTGGGCTACATGACTAAACCCTGTCTCTATTAGAAATACAAAAAATTAGCCAGGTGTAGTTATACATGCCTGTAGTCCCAGCTACTCAGGAGGCTGAGGCAGGAGAATCACCTAGCCTGGAAAGTCAAGGTTGCAATGAGCTATGATCGTGCCACTGCACTCCAGTCTGGGCAACAGAAGTGAGACACTGTCTCCCAAAAGAGAAAAAGAAAAAGAACAAAAAAAGATAAAATATTAGCAAAACAGCTAAGTGAGGTATTTCTATGTTCTGTGGTCAATTCTACCTTGTACTTGAGGCTCTGTTATGTGCCAGGTACTGTTTTAGGTACTGGAAACACAACAATGAACAAAAGAGATAACAATCCTCGCTCTAATGGGGCTTATATTCTAGTTGGGAGAAATACACAAAAAATTAAGCCTTATAAATTAAAAAAGTGACCAACTGCAGAAAAATAAAGCAGAATAGAGGCAGTGGAAACTATTTTAAATAGGATAGTCAGGGAAGAACTCAGTGAGGGGATGGCATTTGAGCCGAGCCCGGAGGGAAGTAAAGGCACAAGTTGTACATTCTCTGGCTGAGAAATAGAAAGTGTAAAGGTTCTAAGACAGGTATGTGCTATCTGAGGAATAGCAAAAAGGGAGAGAGAAGAAGAAAGAGGAGAAAAAGATGAAGGTGTACATGTACTAAGAGTCCCATCTTGCACAGACTCGTAGGCCACAGTTAAAAACTTGTAGGCCAAGTTTTGTAACGGGAGTTTATAGAGGAAGTGATTGAAGGGTTTGGAGTCTGGGATTGATGACATGGCAGGATTTAACAAGACGATTCTGGCTCCTGTGTGCAGAGGTACAAGGCAGCTAGGATGAAATTAGGAGATGAGACAGGAGAATAGCAGGCGATTGGCAGGGGAGGTGGTAAGAAATGGCTAGATTTGGGGTTTATTTGGAAGGTAAAGCCAATCAAATTTACTGAAAGATAACCACAAACAATAGCAACCACAACAAAAATAATAAGATCTTTGACCATGTCCTTCAACTAGCCTAACCTCTGGCAGGCTTGGCTATCAGTGTTATCTCAGTCCATCTTCACAGTAACCCTGGGTAAGAATTATCACCTGCAGGCTGGGGGCTGTGGCTCACACCTGTAATCCCAGAAATTTGGGGGGCCAAGGTGGGCAGATTACCTGAGGTCAGGAGTTCGAGACCAACCTGACCAACATGG
>NW_012116289.1:929241-939504 GCF_000951035.1 Colobus angolensis palliatus | reverse complement strand
GTGCCACTGCACTCCAGCCTGGCCAACAGAGTGAGACTCTGTCTCAAAAAAAAAAAAAAAGAATTATCATCTGCATATTTCAGATAAGGAAACTGGGACTCAGGCAGTTTATGTAACGTGGTGAGGGCACTATTAGTAAAGAGATGTTAATCTGTGTAGATCCAGAATCTTACTGGCACATCATGCAGGGAAGATGCTAGATATCAGGGTCAACTTAGGAAAAAGAAGATAAGAGAGCAAGAAAAGCCTGATTTGGACTCTAAACTTTCTTCTCCGTTTAGTAGCTAAAAGGGATGCTAATAATGAGTGAGGACTGGGGCACCATAATGAACTTTGTGCTGGGAAAATGAAAGATTTCCTACCAGGCACTAATTTAGGAGAAATGAACTCACCTAGCTCTTTGAAGAATTTTAACAACCATGGAATTGCGCCAGTAGGATGGAACCTGAGCCAGATAGATACTCACTGCGGTGGTTTCATACTCAGCCACTTTCACAAAAGGCCAGACTCCAGGAGCCAGTAGCTGCTTCCAGGGGTTGTGTTGAATGGAGGCGTGAACTACCATGAACTACTTAAATGGCTCTGGAGTTGACTGGAAGCTTTCGCCCTGGGGGCTGAATACTTAAGAAAGGCATCTGCCATCCCAATGGGAAAGGCAGGGGAGGGGTGAGGAGCCGTCAGATGGAAGTGAAGGATGGGCAGGGGGCTGAGAGTGGGACCTGGGAACCCAGATAGGAGGGACAGTTGTAAAGCAGCTGGCTCATTTTAGCCAGGCTGAAAGCGTCCTCATGAAAGAATGCCACTGCAATCAGCCCACGTAGACTGTGGAGGACTGTCACCATGTGTATCCACCACAGTTTATTGAAAAATAAAAGCTTGTCTTTCCCACCTTGGGGGACAAGGGAGGGAATATAGCTCCCCTCAAAAAATAAATGGAGTGAGATGATATTCTGGTGACGATTGCTGCCACCGCAAAACTTAGTGGCCTCGAACTACCAATTTGTTATGTTCGTGGGTTCTGTGTGCTGGGAATCCTGATAGGACACAGTAGTATAGCTTGTCTTTGCTCCGTGATGTCTGGGGCCTGGATTGAGAAGATACAAAGACAGGGCTGAGGATGGTGATGTGGCCTGACAGCTGGGGACTGGAATCATCTGGAAAATCCTTCACTCATGTCTAGTGGTTTATGGTTGCTGTTTGTTGGGACCTCACTGTCATGTGTGTCCATGTGAAGAGACCACCAAACAGGCTTTGTGTGAGTAATAAAGCTTTTTAATCACCTGGGCGCAGGCGGGACAGTCAGCAAAGGGAGACAAGGGTGGGGCCGTTTTGTAGGATTTGGGTAGGTAAAGGAAAATTATAGTCAAAGGGGAGGTGTTCTCTGGCAGGCAGGAGTGGGGGTCACAAGGTGCTCAGTGGGGGAGCTTTTTGAGCCAGGATGAGCCAGGAAAGGGAATTTCACAAGGTAATGTCATCACTTAAGGCAAGGACCGGCCATTTTCACTTCTTTTGTGGTGGAATGTCATCAGTTAAGGCAGGGGCAGGGCATTTTCTCTTCTTTTGTGATTCTTCAGTTACTTCAGGCCATCTGGGCTTATACGTGCAAGTCACAGGGGATGCGATGGCTTGGCTTGGGCTCAGAGGCCTGACACTCACTTGGGGCTGTTAGCCAATGCATGACCTCTCCATGTGACTTGGGCTTCCTCGAGGCATGGCAGCCCTGTGGTAGTCAGATTTCTCACACAGAAGCTCAGGCCTCTGAAGGTGGCTGCTGCGTTGACTTTTCTGACTGAGCCTGAGGAACCTTGCTGTCACTTCTGCTGCATTTTCTTAGTTATAAATAAGCAAGTCACAAGCCTACTTCGACTCAAGGGGCAGGGACATAAAATTCCCTCTCACTGAGACAAGTGTCAAATAATGTGTGTTCGTGTTTAAAACTGCCACAGCAGAGCTTAAAATATCCTGGGATTTGGGAAGCTTGCACTTACCCTGGGATCTGAGAGGAGAGTGGGAAGGTGTTAGGAACTGTGGCAGGTATCCCGGCTCCTTTTCCTCTCCTCCTCTCTTCCCCTTACTTATTTTCTGAAACCCTGGGATTCTGCCCCACCTCACTTGGCATCTTTGAGAGGGCATTATTTTCCTAATGGTTCATCAGAGTCTGCAGTCCCATTCTCCTTTTCTCTTGTTCCTGTATGTCACAGCAGACGTGTGTTCCTCCCTGCCTTACCACAGTGGTTAGAATTCCTGCCGCCAAGTTGAAGTCTTGACTCCACGAATGCTGAGCCCTTTGACTGTGGACAAATAAAGTGACCTCTTTGAATCTCAGTTTTCCATCGAAATTTCCTATGGTAGTGTTATTAGGATTAAATGGGATGATGCCCGGCAGAGAAAAGCCGCTTAGAAACATAAGCTGACCTGATTTGAAACTATTCTAGCACCATTCTATTTTATTTGATTTTTAAACTATCTTCCTACTCCTTATACTTTGTTCACAGTCTTGGTGACGTTGACCAAGATCATACTGACACCCTGGCCCCCACGCTTACTAGGCTGATGCAAAAGTAATTGCGATTTTGTCATTACTTTTAAGGGCAAAAACAGCAATTACTTTTGCACCAACCTAATAACTGTGGTGCCTGGGGCTGTTTCTTGGCCCCTCTTAGCCTCAGTTTTGTCATATGTGTACCGCAGATAGTAATGTGAGTCTTTTGGGAATTGGGATAGATTAAGTGAGATTATACATATAAAGCAGCACTACCACAGCAGGCTCTTGTGAAGGCTAATTCCCTTCCTTGTTCTGTTTCACCTCCTACTTCCCCTTCATACATCATGGGCTTCCCTGAAATGAGCAAAACTCATTCTACTAAAGATTCAGAACGTTCTCCCCAGCTCCATCTCATAAACCTCTCCCATCAATAACCATCCCCAATTTCCCAGTCTCCCACAATGGAAATTCAACTGTCTCAGTCTATTTTGAGGGGAGGTTGCTTGATGATAGTGTGGCCTACCTGATCCTTGAGAAGAAAGTCAGCAGGACAGCTTAGGGTAGGCAGGGGGCAGCTCCCTGTCACAGTGGGCTGCCTTGCCTCGAGGCCTGGGTAAATATGTCAGCCCTGGGCTGGCTCCAGCCCCCTGGTGGGGAAGCTGACACTTGCGTGCTAGAAGGAACATCCCCCTTACTGTGGGACTGGGACTCAATTTCCAACCTTTGTGGAGAAGGAGTAAGAGAGGTAATTGTGTCAGAGCCTGGGGGTTTCTTATTCAGGACTAAACTGGCAGTAGCATGACAGCAGCTGCCGGGGTGTAAGTCTTTCCCGCAAGGAAAAAAAAAAAAAGCTTTCAAAAATTCTCCCCCTAAATAGGGTAGGCCTTAAGTGATCCCAGCCCTCTGTGTAGGGTCTTTGCCCAAATACTCATCACAGTCACAAACATGTTCCCTGGCAGCGCAGCAAGAATCACTCCCCTCCAATGACTGTCAGTTTTCCATTTTCCTTTTTTTTAGTGGAAGAAGTTATTTACCAGTGAAAGGAATCTGAACTATACTTCCAGTGTTTACATTCCTGAAACCAAGTGAGGAGATGCAGCCCCTGGGAAAAGGCTGGCCAGAAACTTGAATGGGCTTCCTCCCTCCTGTTTCTTCCTCCAACTTCTTTTAAAGAACAAGAGGTTGAAGGTGTCATCTTTTTCCTTACATTACCCCATGCCTGCGTGGGTTTATTCACCCATCCCTTCAACAAGCACTTAATGAGCATGTATTATGTGCCTGACCATGTGACCGGTCCTGGGAACCTAAAGATAAATTAAGCAGGATCCTTCAACAGACTCCATGTGTGTTTGATGGGGGATGGCGGGGTGGCCGTAAATGTCAGTGGGTGTTAAAGTGCTGTGGCAGGGCCAGAGAATGCAGCCACGTGGGAGGACCCATCACTTCTGGTGATGAGTGAGGGACAAGTGGGTATGTGCTATCTGGAAAACAGCAGGAGAATATTTCCATAAGAAAGGGCAGCAGGGACAAGGCTTGAAGCAACATGACCCTCTGAAGAACCACAGGTTCTCAGGGGCAAGAAGGTCCCAGCCGGAAATGCAGCTGGACACAGGCCATACTACAGGGTCTGGGTTTTTCTCCAACGCTCCAAAGAGCTGCTCTTCCAAATTAAAGCAGCTGGCAGGATACTTTCCCAGGCACATGGACCTGGTGCTTCCTCAGTTTCCCCCATCTGCAAAACATAAAATGAATTCTTCTCCAAGACCTTGCATGGCCTGGATGAGCTACAGAGAAAGTATTATGTGGCTTCCAACTTTCATCTGCTTTATTGGTTCATGAGTGAAAACGTTCATTTATTTTTATGGGACACATGGGCTTGGTGATTTTTTATTATTAAAAGTGAAATTCTTGAGAAAAATTCAAAACTTTGGTTTCACAGCTTCCTACCATATTACATTTGGATTCTGTGTCTCTCAGGCAAAGCCAAAGAGCTGAATGACAACAAACCATGTGGGTTTCTTTTGAAATAAAAATGAATGTGTGCGCGATTTTCCCCATTCCTCCCCTCCCCCTTCCCACAAAGATTCATGAACATTTCACTTCACTGTTTTCCAGGAAGTTGACACCCAAGTAATGAGTGGGCTGGTTGGTTGAATAAGTAAAGTTGATTGGGTCAATCTGTGACCACCCAGGATGTCCATTTTGACAAATACTTCCCAAGAGGAGGGAAGAGGAGACAGTGCCCCCACCCTCCGACCCTTCCTGATTGTTCATATTTTTTAACCTCAGATCCCAGAGAACCAGGACCTTCAGTTTTTATACTGAGACAGACCTGTGTCTGCATTTACTCCGGCACTGGGATGAGGGATAGGAGTGGATGTGTGGATGCTATGGTGATGTCAGCCCAAAATGGTGGGAGAAAGAATAGGCTTTGGAAAGAAATGAGCTTGATTGAGGGGTTGGATGACATGGAGCAGTAAGTCTTCAAATGGGGTTCAAGAAACCCTTGCATCAGAATGATCTGTGTTGCTTCCTTAGAATGGAGATTCCTGGGACTCCACCTCAGTTCCTAAATGGAATCTTTGGGAGTGAAGTATAGGAATGTGCATTTTTTATCAGGACCCCAGGGAAAGTTAAAAAATTACTCTGGGTCAGACAGGAGGAAAAAGCCCAAATACTGCCACTCATTAGCTGAGTCAACTTGTCAAACCTCAATTGCCTTCACCCATGCAACAGAGATAATCTGTACTAGTGGGAGTATCTGTACCGGTAAGACATGGTTGGCTGCAATAAACATAATTTCCAATATGTAAACATAATATAAGCATTCATTCACTCACATAACCATAAGTCCTGAGAGAGTAGTCTCATGGTACGTAGATTCAGCATGCAAAGGCTTTGGGAGTCTGTGTCTGCAATCATTATCTCCTTTTGTGCAACTCTGTTGTAGCCACTGAACTGTCCCATGTGTCCTGGTCCAGGACCTTGACTTCTTATTCCATTTGTACTATGTAGTATGTGCTGTCATTATAGGAAGATGGCTCAAATATTTTGTGCATGGATAACGTAGGTAAACACAAGTAAACAAACAATATGGGGAACTCAGGAATGAAAGCATATGTTTGTTCTACTATAACTCCACAGGGCAACCTCACTGTGCGTGAATGGGCAGCTGGCTGCCCTTGTTGTGGAGAGTTTCCTGGTTGGGGTTAACAAGAATGAAAATCAAAACAGACCAGACTCAAAGCCTCACCCCATCCCGTCTCTACTCAGGGAAGGGCTGAGAGCCAGGGGAGGAAGTAGGAGGAGATCAAGGTAATGGGTCTTGTGGATAAACCAGAAAAGGAACTGTGGGCAGCTCTCTTGGGGAGCCACAAGGTTGGCACTACGAGATAACCAGTCTAGACTGTCTTCCGAGGGCTGAGAGACAAACTCTCATCCAGTGCAGCCCGACCAACAGACCCGCCCCTTGGCCGTGGCTTCCCAGCTGCTGCCACCATGGAGTTGTCAGGAAATTTGTGATAATTCTTTTTATTGATCGTCTCTATTGATTTTGTCTATGGTGAAAATATACTGCAGACACATTAAGTAGCTATTATAGGTAAATTGTCTTTTAATGAATTGTACCAACAGACAGGATTTTACAGTTAACCTTAACTGGGACTCAGACTTCTCAGACACTGATGATCATAGAGGGACTAGATGCTAGTGCAGAAGCCAAGCTGACATTGGACCATGGAGATTCACCTGGATACTACTGGGACATGCAAAGACCTGCCTGAATGGGCAAGCCAAATAAGCATGGGTTCTCTTCTCATTAGGAGATAAAACAAATCATCATAAAGATCACACAATGATGAATCCTATGACTCTATTTCAAAAGCATTCAAATTTTGCCATTTTCCTCAACTTTAAGTATTTGCCAATTAGTCTTCAAATTTCAAAACTCCATCAAAAAAGGCAGGGGGATGGCATCACTTTGGATGAACTCCCTGGGTTGTCTCATATCTTAAAACCAGGTTATTGCTTATAAGAGACTAGAAGAAAGAGAGATTTCAGCACTTTGTAGAAGGGTGTGCTTCTTTCTTCTTCATGCAGTTTTTTGTTTGTTTCATTTTCTTAGAAAAAAAAGAAAAATAAGCTGTGTGTGTGTGTATGTGTATGTCTGAATTTTGGCAAAACTGTATTGAGAAGAATCCTTGGAAGCTTAAATCTAATCTGCCAAATTACAGACAGTAGCAAAGTTTTTCCACTCTGTTATCACATCCTCGAAACAGGGCTTGAAATAGAAGTGTCACTTTGTAGTGGTGCTAGCAGATACTCAGAGTACTCAATTACCAGAAACAAGACTTTGGCTATTATTGTTTTATAATGTAATGAGCAAAAATCACCATAAAAATATGCTATCTCTGATGGGAAAATGCTCCTTGCCAAACTTTTGAAAATTGTGATTTCAATGGTTTGGCAGAAAAAAAAAAAAACCCTGTATTTTGACAGAAAATGAATTATGGCTACAGGCATTGAATACAAAGGCCAATGTCTCAATTGTATTTGAGTTTTGGTTTTAAGGGGAACAATCATTTAGGGCTGGTCACATGATAAAACTCCTCTTTTCTTACACAATCTACGGGAAATAGAGTAGCCCTTCCAATTCTTACTGGCCAACATGCCAGAATCCTTTTGGTACAAATCCAAAGGAAGGTTCCTCTCCAAATCAACAGAACCCAGGCTGCTGCTTAGATTACGTGGACCGAACACTGACCATAGGCCAGGTTCTGGGCTCACAGCTTTGGTCCTTCTGCTCTTCTGACTCTCAACAGAGCCTCTGTCTCAAGGCTGTTTTGCCTCTAGGTTATAAGATGGCTGCCTGCAGCAATCAACATTCATATGTGTCCCGATTCTACCCAACAGGACAAAAACAAGAAAAGAACACTTTCTCCCAACATGAGATGCAAACGATTCCTGTTTGAATGGTTGAGTCAATTCAATCATGTGCCCTCTCCTAAACAACTGCAGATGCCAGGGAAGGACCACAGGCTTCTTGGTTTACATTGCTCAGAACACCTCTGTGGAGCTGGAGACAATGTGGACTCCTAGATGAACCTGGGGCTCTGTTCAGAAATCAGGAAGTGGACATCAGGTGAGCAATCAAAGGTCTGCTACATGGTCTTATTTAGTGCTTACTATGCAGTGTGTATGATTATGGTTCATGAAGAAATTGAGACTTACAGATATCAACAAATGTGCCCAAGTTTACACAGCTGGTATATGGTGGAGTCTGGGTTTGAACCCAAGCGTATTGAATGAGGAAAACTCATGCCTTTAACCTCATCACTCTGCAGCTTCCTTTTAGTGAGCGTTCCGGGCTGTGCTTCCAATATTTTTCTTTATACATGTTGATTGTCTATGCCACAAAGAAGTTACATTTTTCCATTAGTAATATAAATAGCAAAGAAGTATAAGCCAATGGGATGTAAGCAATTGATTCTGCTCTCCATTATTGCCTTCGTGCATCTGTTGCTACACTACAAAACTTAATGGTTTAAGATAGCTATGTTAAAGGATAATTTTCAAAATAAGGCAAAACCATAATCTCATGTAGGTATAGGATGAGCACATGCTAAATAAAATGAAGGAAACAGATAGATGTTATAACTAATTCAAAGAAGTCAAAGAAGCATGAATTTATATGGAGCAAAGGAATGTTGAAATGAAAGCAAAAATGGGACAAAACTGACTTTTGCAGGAAAAGAGTGCTGGGCAGAATTCATTTCAATGTGTATAGACAAGAATTATTTGTGATTGAGATCAGTTGTTTACAATTTCACAGAGTTGTGAAATAGCTCCTATAGAATTAGAATCTGGTAAATTGGAAGGGTGTGCTGTAGACAATGCATAGTTTTCCATTGAATTTCTTCCCTATACCACAAACATTCACTTTCTCATGACTTTACAATTTGGGCTGGATTCAGCTGGGAAGTCCTGCTAGTTTCACCTGAGATCATTCCCGTGGCTATGATTATCTGAAGGTTTGACTGAGGCTGGATAGCGACCCCAACCAATTGGTGCTGGTTCTAAAATTTGTACCCACAGGGTTTTAATTTACAGAATAGACTGAGTGACAACATGGAGAAGTTAAGGACCTTGAGAGAAGATTTTTGTTACTTACGTTTCCCCAGAGAAGGGGGCACATCAAATCACGCAGGGCCACGCGACGAAGAACTAGGTTTTGATTTAGAGGCAGAAACAAGAGTAAGGGGGAAGCCTTGACCTGAGACTTTATTGAGATTTTTGCAAAAAGGCAAGGCAAGACAGAGTCAAAGCTTGGAATCATCTCATTTGAATAGTTCTGGGGGGCTTTGAGACATGAAGACTGTCCCTGTTTGTCTGATACCTGGCCCTGGGTTGATTTAGGACAGGGGAGATATTGACTCGGTGTGTGGGAGTTAGGTGAAGGGTGTTAGGGGACAGCACTGAGCCGAGCAGCCTCTACATGAAAGACCAACACCCCCAGAAGTTAGCTAGCTCTGCAAGGGGCAGTGTCTCCCCAGGTCTGAAAGACCTGCAAGATGTCCAAACATCATAACAACACAGAAAATACAAAACATGATTAATACTGTGCTGCCATCAGCTGAGCCACTTCCATTCTCTTCCGAGTGGCCTCTCATTATCCAGTCCACTTCACTGGGTGTCCTGATATGGCTGCTGGGATCCAAGAGGGAGGGCAGAAGCTGGCAAGACCTCTAGAGTCTGGCAAGGCTCAGAAATGACAACAGTGTCTCTTCCACCGAATTCTGTAGGTCAAAGCAAGACACAGGGACAGCCCAGGCCCAAGGAGGTGAGAGAGAATCCTTTTTTATGTAAGAGAAGCCACAAAGAATTGGTGACTATAGTTAATCTACCCATAAAAATTTATCAAATCACTCACCAAATTTTATTGGAATTGCTTGTTGATATGGCCAACTCACACACACACTAAATAAGATTCTTATGGGACAAGACTGTGCCTTGTTTATCTTTGTACTCAAGGGCCTGAAATACATTAAACACTATTTGTCCAAAGCTAATGGATGGGAAGATCATTCAGATGGATGGAATTAAATGAGCAAAAATAAGGAAGCAAGAAAATATAAGAACTGTTCAATTTCCCGAAGTTGTTCAATTTAGTGTATAATGGAGAGTAGAAAACAAAAGTTGTAAGAGTCTTGTATTCAAGACAAAGGACTTGGACTTAGTTCTTGGGAAATAAGATACCATGAAAGGTCTTTGAGTGAGAGAATGACTGGTACTGTTGTGCCTCTAACATTGCTTAAATTAACTGGTGGCTGGGCTGAGGGGCCAGTTTAATTATTTTGCCACAACAAGGACAAACGCTAGGGGACACACAGGGGCTACTTTACCTTGCAAGGGATGCAGTCAGTTGTCTTATGCGTCGACTTCTTGTCTTATCAGTTCTGTTGCAGAATGGCTTGAGTCAACTTGGTCATTCACAATTGTCCACTTCTTTTTGGTTGATTTCTTTAGCCTCTATTGAGAGCTGCAAGTCTCTCATACCCTCAACAGCAGATCATATGTTACAATGAAATCAAGTCTCTGACCAAATTCTGCCTCATGAACAAGCAATTATTAACATATAGGCACAAGGGGGCGGAGCAAGATGGCCGAATAGGAACAGCTCCAGTCTCCAACTCCCAGCGCGAAGGACACAGAAGACCGGTGATTTCTGCATTTTCAACTGAGGTACTGGGGTCATCTCACTAGTGAGTGCCGGACAATCG
>NW_012116289.1:841780-923781 GCF_000951035.1 Colobus angolensis palliatus | reverse complement strand
TGCAGCACACCAACATGGCACAGGTATACATATGTAACAAACCTGCACGTTATGCACATGTACCCTAGAACTTAAAGTATAATAATAAAAAAAAAAAAAACAAAACATATAGGCACAAAAATATCACAGAATCTGCTCATGGAAGTTCAGGGAGGCATCACTGCATTCTTCAGACTCCCTGAGAAGTAGCTTCCTTGAGGGTTTTACTTGGGGCAAAGGCCACTGTGCTCTAACAGTAGATCTTAGCTAACCTGAGTCCAATCAAGTCACATAATCCCTCGATGTTATGGTCAAATCTAAGACTAAATGAGAGTCTTGGGCCTAGGGTACCACTTGGGAGAGTACAAGGCTCTGGGCTTTCCACATTCTTATGCCTCTCATGCAAAAACAGAGGTACTCCGCTGTCCATTATTTCTAGTTAACTCACATGTTTTACACACCACTCGTTTCACAGATGTATGCATTTCTAATATTATTTATGCTATTTAACGAATGTCCTGATATAAATCTTTAAACAGTTTTATTGAGGTATAATTCACATACCATATAATTCTCCTACTGTTAGATCAACTAGTATAGATGAAAACGTGATCCTTGTAGCTCTTGTGTATTAGTTATCTATTGTTTTTGCATAAAAAATTACCCCTAATCCTAATGGCTTAAAACAACTTTTGTAATTTCAGTTTCTGTGGGCCAGAAATCCAAACACAATTTATCAGGGTCCTCTGCTTTGGGGTATTTCACAAGCTGCAATCAAGGCGTCAGCTGGGTTCATAGTCATCTCACTGCTCAACGCAGAAGGATCAGCTTCCAAGGAAGGCGAGAGAGAGTGCTATTAAGATGGAAGTCACAGTCTTTTATAACCTGATCTCTCAGAACATCTCCACACTTTTGCTATATTCTATTTGTTCAATCACATTGCTTGGTCCAGCCCATACTCAAGGGGAGAGGAATACTGCACAGGGTGGAAACACTGGGAGACTGCCTACCATATCTTATAATAACTTCCCATGGACTTTTGATTAGAGTCTTTCAAATGTTAACCAACCACCCTCTACTTTAGGTACAGAAGCAAATTAATGCAAGTATATATCACCTTGAAGTCTATGTTGAAATATTTTAAAGTAAATTACAGACAAAATAACAAGTACTGCTACTCTATTTGCCCAAGACACCAAACTATATTTTTTAAAATTTCTATTAAAAATAATTTTATTTCTCAGTAGAGTTTCCTATGATCCCTGATCTTTACATATCTCTTACCAGTTTTACAGGCCTTATTTCCATGTACGGCTTATAGAGAGGCAGAACAGGTTAAGCTAAAAAAAAATAAATAGGCCCAAGACTTGAAAAGTTGAGTATTTTCTGATTACAAAATGTTTAAATCCACAATAAGGGACAACACAAAGTCACCAGGTAGTTACTGAGGCTGCCAAAATTATAGCTGGAGAAGACAGTTGACATTGAGGTCATTTTTTTCTAAGAAAATAGCCCTCAAATTTTTGTTTATCTTGAGTAGAGAAGGAAAAAAGAACAACAAGATTACTTATACTGAAAATAACCTACTCTCTCTTTGGTATTGGAAACCATAAACTGCATATTTTGACAAGAAAGAAAATATACTTATTCAGGATGTAATCTTTAAAACCTGACATAAAATTGACAAGTTCTGCTGGGTGACTTGGCTAATGCAGTAAAATCATCTTTGTGTAGGTGAGCTCTCAAACAAATCTCCTATGAGCCTGCATTGTGTAAAGGGTGGCAGAAGACAAAATGATGGACTCTCACCCCTGCACATGACTGGGTTTCTTGGAAACATAAGACATATTGTTATCCTTTATTCAAATATGACTTGGATAGAAAATTATTCTTGGGGTACACAAACCACAGAAGGCATTTGGATGGAACACAACTTTCAAAAATTAAATGATTCCAATCTTGCGAGAAGTTTCAGTTGGATTCATGTCCTTATAAAAGTCATTTTTATTCATCTTGGTAATTGTAAGGTCAAATTAAAAGTGAGTAGAGTGCAAACTTCTAAATCATGTTATTAAGCAGCCAAATTTATAAAATTTCCCAATTTTAAGAAGAGGTATAGCCACTCAATGTTATTGGTAAAATCATTTTATTCTAAAAACAGCAACAACGATAGCAAACTTGTAAAATGGCTAAAATGAAAAGCAAAACAATTCATTTCCATCAACTCAATGTAGAAGAACAATACTGCCACATAAACAGGAATAAGATGAAGACTTCTATTTCTTTTGGTGTAATTGAAAGCATCTTGATAAATGTCAGATTGTCTATTGAATAATATCCATGTCAACCTGTCACATAAAAATACAACTTTTTTTTCATAATCTCATGAAGTCAAGGCATTCCCTGGGCTTCAAGCTTGTTCCAGTGAGAAACAATAAGATCTTTATGCAGCTATTCACTTTGAGGTATAAATAACCAGAACCCCAGATAAGAAAATTATATTTACAGCCTAACTTTATTATTTTAAAATTGTTGTTTTTCTCCTTAGCAGGTCAGCTGACTGTGGATTGCTGGAAATCCCTGCACATTTTATCATGCCTGGGTCAGCAATATATTCTTGGCTTCAGAAACATTGATGTTGAAAACTGAACATCTGGTCTTCCCTTTCTACCCCCTCCCTTCTACCATTTCTCCCCCAAATAATCAGCATTTCCTCCTTTGCTTCCCTGGCTTGAATAGCTTTAAAACTTGAATTTGATGTATATTACATTATATTTATTTGGTTTTGAGCCACTTTGATACCACTTCCAGTTCTGTAAAGTTCTTAGTAGTGCCATTTCTGTGTTCCTTTTTAGAAACCACTTAAAAGAAAGATTAAATGTTACTCTGAAGGGTTGGATTAATTGGTCACTAGTAAAAGGAATTATATTGTTGCCCAAGGTCAGAATCCTATTTCTTTCCTCTGACCTATTACGGATATTTTTAAAGCAGACCTAAATGGAAATCTTCCTATAATGACATTCTAGACCTGAAGCTTATTATTATTCTAGACCTGGAACTGAATGCAAAATGCAATGTGTATGTGGTATGTATGTTTTCTTTTACTTGACTTTAATAAGTTTCTCAAAATGATCTATAAGCCTAATATTTTAAGAACCACATTTCTAAGCCAAGAAGATTCATCACTTACTTTATATAAACCCCCAAATTTCCTCCTTGAACCACTGGTAATTTTCACAGTGAGGGATACTGCTGAATATAAACTTGTCGGGTAGAATATAGAGAAGAGGCAAATTCAGAGTGATCCCACAGCATTCCCAAATGCATCCAAAATACTGGAGTGCAGGGAGCAACCAGGATTACTTGAATTCCATTTGGATCCCCATAATTCCATTCTTTTTAAAAACAGGTCATTCTTTTCTTTATTATAATGAAACATACTTTAATAATTCTTGCCTCTCTGGTTGAAGATGCTTTTGAAAAGCAAGACTTTAGTTGTATATTTTTTCTGGATTCCCTAGCAATATATTTTGCTGCAGCCATTGAAAAATATCATGCTCTCACTGGGGTCTTTGCAGTCAATGGTAACTAAACATTTGATTGAGAAGTGTACTTTCTGTGGACTTTCTTAGGGTCACTGCGATGTGAACAGAACCCAGCAGAATTCACTTCTGCTGTTTCATTTTAAAATAGGGCTGAGAATGGAAATAATGCCTTTCTAAGTGGAACTGAACTTCAACTTTGAAGAGATGCTATAGATTTCTGAGGGAGCGAGAGCATGTGTCTGGAACCCAGCATCTCCATGTGGTTAACAGCTTCTAAAATTTATCTCATGTGTTTAAGGTTTTTTGTATAACTTTAAGGGACTTCACATTTCTAACCAGTGTGTTAACACTTACATTAAGACCACACTTACACACCCTTTTCTTACTTATGAGCAATTAAATGGTGTACTCACAAGAAAAAAAGTTACTTTATTTACAGTGCTGATGGAAAAATACTGGCAATGTGATAACTGTTACTATAAAAATATGATTTTTTAATACTTCTAAACTAATCTTTGAAAAAGGCTATGTCTTTTTTCTTTTTTTCAAGGCAAGGCTCTTGGAACCACTTGGTGAGTATATATTGAATATTTTACTTTCTTTTTTCTGTGAGACAGCAAAAAGTTCATCCAAATAGAACCATGCTTCTACCACATAAATCACTCAGAGAATCTGGTAACTTTCCATGTGATTCAGTTAAATCCTTTAAATCCCACAGGAGAATTTACTTGCTTTTGGCATATTTCACCATATTAGGAGGAAAACCAGTCTCCAGGGACGTGGTGGTTAATGAGAATGGGCCAAACGCAGATGTCCTAAACTCAGTTTTGTTAGCTTAGGCATTTTCAGATGGTGTTTCTCTTGGTCAAAGTTCCTGGAGAAGTTTCTTTTCTGTGGCCTACATCCCCGCTTAGGTCCCCCACAATGCCTTTAAAAGGACAGACCCTTTCCTTTCATAATTAAATATAGGATTTAAATGCAGAGGGACATTAACATGTTAAACTAAACCCAGCCTTACCTAACACCAGGATGGGTAGGTTTGAGGGCACAGCAAGAGATGCAGGGAGAGGAGAAGACAGCAAGACACTCGCTGAGAAGTGGAGGGGCTGAGGGAAGCAAACCAAGTTTTCCAGCTTCTCAATTTTGCCCAAGGTTGGCCCACGTGTTCGTGGATTCTACGAGCTGAGATAGAAATCCTCTTCTGGAGGTGGTTGATATTATATGGGTTGTACAAACTCTAAACAACTTTCAGCCAGAAGGCTTTTGCATCCTGCATATTTTTAAGTTTTATTACATAAATATGAATGCACAATGCCCAGGAAAGAGGTGTCCTGTGTCCTCAGAAGAGTCACAGTTTGTTCATAGATGCTCAGATCATGACTCACCTGCTTTTCAAAAGACTTTTCTTTCAAGTGAATGTAAATGGGGTGGAGGAAGGGAGAGAAGGAGACAAAATCAGGGACAGAATGCCATCCACTATAAATTATATTGATGCCACAATGAAAAGAAATAGCTCCTCTGCAAGACTTCACGTATTCAAGTCAACAAATGGCTAAGTGTTGTAAATATTTCCCAGTTCCATGGGTTTGAGAGTAAACTTTAAAAATCATATTGGGGCTCTCTGCCAAAGGTAGTAGAAGTCCAGCCTCTCCCAGGATCAGACTGGTCATTGGTCTTCTCCACTCCTGGAAGAGTTTCAAACATCTGTACTTTCAGACTGGAGGAAATAAGGTAAGGAAGGAAACAAAAAGCAATGTTTTCAGTGCGTGGCCTCTTACTCTACCCTCTTGAGCACCTTAGTAGATCCTGATGAGACCCCCTCTTCCCTTTCTTTTTGAGAATTTCTTCGATAGAAAATTTTGCATAGCAGAGCTACAGAATTTAGAGAATTTCTAAATATGTGCTTGATCTCTTTTGAAACTCAATAGACCCACTAGCAGGGAAAAGAAGAAAAGTACTGCATTCTGTCTAACCCAAGAGGGGGTTGGATCACCTAACCCAGATTCCCCAGGGCTCATGCTGAGGCTCATTCTTCCTTAATTCAAAACATGGACTGGGTCTTGAAGGCTGAATGCGAAGGCTCAAGTTAGATAATAAGGTGCCATTTGTCCAGGGAGAGAGACAAAGCAAAACAGAAGAATGTGAATAGATACCAAGGCATGCCAACGAGGGTCCTGTGCTTGTCCCCTGAGTGTAGTTAGGTGAAATACTTAAAGCCTGCCCCTGTGGCCTGAGACCAGGCAGCCAAAGTGGGAGAGAATTGCTCCTTCAAAAGTTAGTGCTTAAATTAACTGCCCCCATCCCCACCGCAGCCCCAGGTGTTGTAAAAACTGGATTAATCTAAGGTCTTTTTAACCCCCTACTTTGCATACATATTTAAATTCTGGGGCTCCAAGCCAAAATTCCCCAGTGGACCACCTTATCCTTTGTTAATTGAAAAAATAAACAGTTCTGTGGTAGTGGAGAGGGGTGTTTTCGCAGAAACGTCTTTGATGCTAAGGCTGCTTTAGGGATACATTTCCTGTGCCTTCCATGAAGTTTAGCACAAGACAGACTCAAGGACCTCAAAAAAAAAAGGGGGCAACCAATAGTCAGGACCCAAAGTGTTTTCTATAAAGGCAATTGATGGGTGGTTAGACTCACCCTGACTCAGGTTAAATCCAGGAGTGGTGAGCGGTTTGGGGAATAACAGCCTATGCATTCAACACTGCCCAGAAGTCAGAGCTCAGCACAGTGTGGGTGTGACGAACACACGCACACCAGGCTACTGCTTCTCCTCTCTTGAAGTGGTGACAGCTTATGAAATTCTAGCTGCTACTGCTGATTCAGCGGAAGGAATCCATGGAATGTTATTGTCAACCTACTATTTCTCCATCTATACCCACCATGGGCCATGGGAAAGAAAAGTTTATCAATATTGCATTTGTTTTTATTTGGTGTGAGACGTGGAGGGAAGCTGGCATGTGCCTATAACACACAGTTATATTAATTTGACAAGATTTAAATAAGCATGAAGACCTAGCGGAGTGTTACTTTCCCCTCTGCAAAGGATTTTTTCCAAAGGGGTGAAGAACATACATTCTCAAGGTGTCTGCTGGACCCCTATTGGCTTCTGTAGGGATGGCACTGTGTCTGAGAGGCCAAAGAAAAGACCTAGAGCCAACAAACAGAATACAGGCTTTATTGAAGAATTACCTATCGGGTGCTCCGGGGACAGCGGACTAGGCAAGAATACCTACTATCATTTGTAAAAAGTATGCAGTGTATACAGCATTTTGGCTTAGCAAACTCCACCTAGCAACCTCCATTTAACCCAAAACTAAGGGCCTTCCTCTCCCTGCATGACCTGTATTTCAAGGAATGGGCCAGGATTTCAGATATTCCTCATAAAGAAGGAGTGAATCTCCAGGTTGGACACTCCCGTATTCCTTAGCTTGAAACTGAAACGAAAATCTTCCTAGATCATACAGTCATTCTCTGGGTTTGCTTAAGTTGTTGCTGTCAGGTGCATCTGCCATACACATGGTAGAAAGAGACGCTTTAATGTGTAGTAAAATAAGAAGCATAGTTTTGTAGACTCTGCAACTGGATGGACTAACCTGTTAACAGGCCCACACCAGTAATCTGAGAGCACACAGTCCAGTGTGCTAGCTAAAAGCACCTGTGCTCAAGTCAGGCCACCTTGGGTTCAAATCCTGACTTCTGTCACTTAGGTGGATGACAGTCTTCAGAGTCTCTAAGAAGCAGACTCCAAGGCAAAGATTCAAGTGATTCATCAACAAACAACTCCCCAGGGAAAGTGGTAAATGTTTGAGAAGCCCACTACAGAAGGAGAAGTAAAGACCTGTGATTTTGGTTGAAGGCCAGTCCCAACCTGATTCTCAGGGAGCTCAGAAGTGTAAATTGCACCCCAGAATTCATCCAGAGGCAAAGAAGCTGATCTTTTGTTCACCATTTGGTCATCAGCTAGTGGATGGAAGTTCAGTAATCAAGTCCTGGATGCTTGGGTACAGGTGAGGCGGACATGGCAGCTCACAGGCAAGCCTTTGAAGAATTTTCCAACCATAAACTCTTGGCAGCAAGGCACATGGAACTGGGGAATGGGTGCAGAGCACTGGTGATCATGACCACATGGGCACTTGACAGGGGTGCCAAGAGTACTCACTGTAGTGAGTATGGACATACTTCCTAATTTCTCTGGGTCTCAGTTTCCTTCTATAGAAAATGGGGATAGGGTTGGGCCTGGTGGCCCACGCCTGTAATCCCAGCACTTTGGGAGGCCAAGGCGGGTATACTGCCTGAGGTCAGGAGTTCGAGACCAGCCTGACCAACTTGGAGAAACCCCATCTCTACTAAAAATACAAAAATTAGCCAGAGCCAGGCATGGTGGCATGTGCCTGTAATCCCAGCTACTCGGGAGGCTGAGGCAGAATTGCTTGAACCCAGGAGGCGGAGGTTGCAGTGAGCTGAGATCGCACCACTGTGCTCCAGCCTGGGCGACAGAGTTAGACTCCATCTCAAAAAAAAAAAAAAAGGGAAAATGGGGATATTTGTATTGACTTAGGACAACTGTAATAATGAAATGGAGATGCCACATGTAAAATGCTCAGAACCTGACATAGAGTAAGGGTTCAATTAAACATCGTCCATGATATTTTCCTGCTAGACTACAAACTCCACAAGAGCAAGGAGCATCTTCCTCATTATCACTGTATCCCCATTCCCTAGAAAAATGCCAGATGCAGAGGATGCACTCATTAAATACCTGAACAGCTTTTGGTTGGTAAGAAAACAACATGGGGATACACAAGACTTTCTCAAAGATAGAGAAGTAAAGTCAATTAGGATGGGAGAGTAACCTCAAGGCAGTTCAGAAATTCTGTATTTCACAATCGGCAGAAGCAGAGTTCTCATGTGGGAAAGGGTAAGTACATGAAAGTGATCATCGATACTTACTAAAAAAGACTTTTATTTGCAAAAATCAAAATCTATTTTCTCCAAGTTTAGAGAAGGAACCTGAATAGAGTCTTCTGCACTGGCTTCATGCATTGCACCCACAAAGATCAGAGCAGTAGTTTGACCAAGTCGTAGAATCTAAGAGAGGACTGTCTAGTCCAGTGATTCTCACATTTTTTGATTCCAGGGCCTCTTTACATTATTAAAAAATACTAGGCCGGGCGCAGTGGCTCACGCCTGTAATCCCAGCACTTTGGGAGGCCAAGGCGGGCAGATCATGAGATCAGGAGTTCGAGACCAGCCTGGCCATCATAGTGAAACCCCACCTCTACTAAAAATACAAAAATTAGCTGAGTGTGGTGGCACGCCCCTGTAGTCCCAGTTACTCAGGAGGCTGAGGCAGGAGAATCGCTTGAACCCGGGAGGCGGAGGTTGCGGTGAGCCGAGACCATGCCATTGCACTCCAGCCTGGGTGAGAATGAGACTCCGTCTCAAAAACAAACAAACAAAATTTTACTAAGGACTCCAAAGAGCTTAGTTTATGTGGGGTATAGCTATCAATATTTTCCACATTAGAAACTGAAACTGAGAAAAATTTTAAATATTAATTACTTAACTGTAAAGTAATAATTACATGTTAAAGTAAATAATACATTTTATGAAAAATAGCTATATTTTCCAAAACAGAAAAAAATGAGAAAATAGAGACATCGTTTTATATATTGTGAAATTTCTTTAATATCTGACTCAATAAAGACAGCAGGATTCTCCTGTCTGCTTCTGTATTCCTTCCTTTGCAATATGTTGTTTTGGTTGAGGTATGGAAAGAAAATCCAGCTTCACATAGTTGTATAGTTGGAAAAGGAGGAATATGTTCCAATTTTTTCAAATAATTTTGGATATTTGTATTTCACTATAACTCCAAAACTCTACACATTAGTTTTCATAAAGGTGAGTTGCAGAATAGAATTTGAAACCAGGTAATTGAACATTTTATACTCCATTACATTAAATCCATTGCCTATCTTGCATTTTGGGTGTACTATTTTATCCATGCATGATTTTATAACATAATACGTTGGAAAATATTACACTGAGTTATGCAAATCTTCCCAATGTTAACACTTTTCATTTACAGTATTTAAAAATACCATTTATAAATAATGCCACTTAAAGAGTTTTCCTATCAGAAAACTCTTTAAGTATTGAGAAACTTTCAAGCTCAGAGCAAAAGTAAAAGTTTTCCAAATTCAGTTTTCAGTTGAAAGCTCAAATTTACACTGTCCTAATTACCTTTGAGACTGATAAGCCATCCCCGACCCTCCCAGGCTGTGTCAGAGACCCTCCTGGAACAGCATCCCTTCCTGGCCTCTGGCGCAACACTTGCCACATTCTATTGAGATTATCTACTTTGATCACTGTGTCTCTCACTAGACCATGAGCTCCTTCCAAGCAGAATTATGTCTTCTATCTCCTTGTCCCTTAGTACCTCACACATAAACATTACTCAGTGAGGGCATGATTGAATAAATCCCTGGGAGTGATGAATGCAATGACTACAGGAATCTGTCTCACATTCCCAGACAGGAGATTTTGTTATCATGTAAATCCTATGCATGATTGAAAATGTAAGCCAAGCTGAAGTTGCCTTACAAACATAGATGTCACACGGGTGATGCAAAAACACACACCAAAGAAATAAAGGTCTGTCTGCCTCTGGGGCAAGGGCCCAGAATAAAAAGGCCAAATGGAAGGAGAGACAAAAGACAGACCCTGTGAAGTGGGCAGCAGAGTGGGTGGGTCATACATGGGGCATGAAACCATTTGTGGGGGAAGGGAATAGAAGGAGGTTTGAAAGGAAACAGAAAATAAGGAATGGGAAGCACAAGTCCAGCCAGAAGGAAAGAAGAAAACAGGAGGCAACAAGACTAAAGGATGGCAGAAAAGTTGAGGAAGAAAACAATAACCAGAGCCCAGCCCTCGCTGGGCAGCCACAGACAGAATAAGAAAGGGGCAGAGACAGTAAGGAGAGGTGGATGTGAGCACAGCAGATGGACCGCAAAGAGAATACTTTGAGATATTTTTTGTGCAGAATTTGTCTACCCCCTAAATTCCTCACAGTCCCACCCCACCTCCTGGCCCCAAATTCATGTTTACTTGTGCAATGAAATTGTATCTCTGCATTTGTCTACACTGGAAAGAAGGCCATCTCTTACCCAGATATTTTTCTACTCACTTTCAAGAAGCCCTGAGTGACCTTTTCTGTAGGACCACATTTGCAACCACCTACATTTGGTCCATAAAGATTTTGTGTATTTGTCCTCTGTGTACAGGACCCAGTGGTTAATACCGGAGAATTTTATCCCCGAGCCCTGCCTGACAATACAACAAAACTGACGTCAAGGACGAGTGAAGGGACAATGAACCAGACAGTCTATAACCAGCATGGAACACTACTGTGTGAGTCAGTGTCTCCTGATGAACATCTGTTACATAGGGTCGTGATAGACATGGCATGAGAATAAGTTAGGGACATTCAGGGTTAAAGAAAATTCAACAGGCTTCTTTATAGGAGGGATTCTCAAAGGCAGTCTTCACATTGGGAAGACAGCACACTGTATTTCCCCAGTTTATTTACGAACAAGACCTTTCTGTGCTGAGCAACTGTCTCCCAGGATAAGCCCCTGAAGACCACAGTTTGGAAACATTAGTATAAACTCTAATGGCAGAGAGAGGGTCTGTGAGGCCTCAGAAGCTCCTGGACAGGTTGGAAAGCCACAGACTTAAAAATAATTTCTAACAAGTGTTAAGATACTTCTGTTCCTTTGGGGTCCCTTCTGCAAATTTCCAATAATCCATTAACCTAGAGTCAGCTTTTCAGGTTAGGTTATTACCACCATAGACAGACCAAGGCAGAGATGAAGTCCAAGGCTAGAAAATATCAGAGGGAGTTCTTCCCCATGCCAGGTGCACCCTCTCCCAGGAGCCTGCATGGCTGGCTCTCTTTCCTCCCTCACATCTCCTCAAAGATCAACATCATCTCTTCACCGGGTCCTTCTCTGTCTGCCCAGTCTAGAATTACAGACCCATTCCCCTGTGCTCCCTCTCTCTGCTGCATTTTTTTCCATCCTCCTTCTCAACATCTAACATACTGTGTAATTTAGTTATTTATTTTGTTTCATTACTGTCTGCCTCTACCAGAATGCAGGCTCCATAAGGGCAGGAATTTTCATCTCTCTTGCTTACAACCGAATCTCCAGCATCGAAAGCAATGTCTGGAGCACATCAGCCACTCCATAAATCTTTGTTGAGTGAATGAATAAATGAATACAAGAAAGAAGGAATGCTGGGTTTTTAATTGAGGTTATGGAACATGTTCCACATTTCTTTGTCACATCCCTCCATCCTCCAGCCTCTGAGCCTCTGGGTCTCAGCAGGCTAAGCAGTCACGGAGATCACATTCTGATCCTGTGACACGGCCTCAACTTCAGCCCTCTCAAGCCCTGGGTGTTTGGTATCCTGGAGGTGAAACAGCAGCAGCCTTTGCGTTTCCAAGGCTTTGTCACTCAGCGACATCACACAGTCACCCACAACAGGCCAGCTTGCAAAATTGTTAAGGAGCCTGAGGATATTATTTTCATTTCCACACAAACACAAATGATCAGATATAATGTGGAGCTGCTGCTCTGGAAAATAACCATCAACCATCAAGGCAATGTGGCATAGTTTCCTTAATATTCCTCCAAATACTCCATATTTAGGGTATGTGCTAATTTCTCTCTCTCATAAGCAACTATTTTTTTTTTTTGACGGAGGCTCACTCTGTCGCCCAGGCGAGTGCAGTGGCGTGATATCGACTCACTGCAATCTCCGCTTCCCGGGTTCAAATGATTCTCCTGCCTCCGCCTCCCAAGTGGCTGGGATTACAGGCACCTGCCACCATGCTCAATCAACATTTTAGGATATAACTCTTTTACATTTAGTTAATGTATTTGTGGAATGTATTTAAAAACATAAGTACTGAATCAAAATTTATGGACCCTTTTCAGTCTTTTAATACATAGTTCTAAATTTCTTCCTAAAAGAATTAACAGTGAAGGACAACACATCATTTTCATGCAATGGATATTTTAACTTCAGGTAAAAGAATACCAACATTTTAGGCAGGAATTTACATTCTCCTTTGAGAATGTAAAGCCCTTATCTTATTCACTGTTTAATCGCTACAGCCTTGTGCATAACTGATGCTCAATAACTATTTGTTGAATAAATGAAACAACACTGATGAATTTTTATTGAGTTTTTGGATCAATTTCTATACAAGGCAATTTTTTAAATTCTAAATGTTTTCTTATTACTTATGTTACCAATATTGTCTTCATCAAAGTCAATTCTTTGAGCTTAAATTGCATGATCAATTTTTGATTAATCAATAAAGATTTTTTTCTCTGTATTAAGCATTGCAAATTAAAGCCATTGTCTACTACAGATTTTATTCTGTGATTATTTATTTCCATCAAGTTCAATTTCCTGAGGTCAATTATTCAGATTTACATTTTAAAAGATGTTTGTTTTTATTCTTCCATCAATTTTAGTCAAAACCAGTGTTACCATGTATAGTTTAACTATGAACTATTTTATTTTATTTTGAGTATTTCTTACCTAAGTTATTCATTTTTGGTGAATTTTTGTAGTTTTTAATCTTACAAACAGGAAGTGACTTTTTAGGCAGTTAATCATACAACACTGAATCTTTAGTAATATATAGTATGAATTGAATAACAGTTTTTATTTTATTAAACTATCACAAAATCGTGATTCCTCTCAGATACTGGAAGGTTGTTCTTTTATGCAAGTACCCTATCACCCTCAAAATCTTCTCTCGACTTTTATGAATTCTGAAATTTGCTATGGTAAAGTCAACACGTCCTTGGGTAAAAATGGTACGAGTGCAAACATTGGGGTCAAAATGTTCTGCTTTGGATTAGAAAAGGCTCACTGCAAGATGTTAAATTTCAGTTAGGCATGGAAGAATAATTAAGATTTGCTGCCAGAAGGAAGGAATACAGATGGTTTTCATGCAGCTACTTTGCTCCGTAACTTTGACTCCACCATTTGACCAGGTGGTAGTCTGATCCCACCCTTCTAGCCCATTTTGACTCATGTTTATGTATTTTTCATCCAAATTTTGCCAACACTGACAAATCATTTTCTCATAAAATCTTTCTTGGATGAAATGTATTTTCTGAATCAAATGCTATTAAATCATTTTACTTCTTTTAAATTATATACCACACATTTAAACTTTTTAAAATAGTTTTTCCATTCTCATTTTTGTTCTGAAGTTTTATCAGATTATTTTCCCTGTAAGTTTTAAGATTTTGCACAACACTTTTTTATTATTTTTAAAGAAAAAGGGTTTAATTGACTCACAGTTCCGCATGACTGGGGAGGCCTCAGGAAACTTACAATCATGGCGGAAGGCACCTCTTCACAGGGCATCAGGAGAGAGAATGAGAGCCAGCAGAGGAAATGCCAGATACTTATAAGACCATCAGATCTCATGAGACTCACTCATTATCATGAGAATAGTATGAAGGAAACCGCCCCCATGACTCAATTACCACCACCTTGTCCCATCCTTGGACACTTAGGGATTATGGAGATTATAATTCAAGGTGAGATTTGGGTGGGGACACAGAGCCAAACCATACATTTTCAACTGAGCTACTTTTTTGTGCTGGGCACTGTTCTAGATACTGGGATATAGGAATAAATAAGACAGATACAGATTCCCGCACTCATGGAATTGAATATTGAATCATGAATCAGGGCTTTGTTGTTGTCTAGAAATAATTGTAGCATCATGATCTCTTCCCATGTGAGTTTTCCTCTTGAGGCCACTATTTCTAACAAGGTCAATGTTTTTGCTCCAATTTTACTTACTTAGTTTTGGTTAAGAAGACTTGATTCTTCTATCAGTTTTTTTGTGTATTCATCTGTATCTTGCCATGTAAAATTTTGGTTGTGGACAGTTTTATTTCATGTTGGTTATTTCAAGTCTATTCTTTTCCTGAGCCAATTTTTGCAGTATCCAATACGACCAACTTGATATGGTCTTTTAGATGATATTCATTTATAACAAGTTTTACCACTTGTAGATGGTAGCCATTGTCAGTTTTATTTCATGTTGATAATTTCTGAAAAGCCAAAATTTTCTCAAACTACTCAGTAAAAGAGCCCTTTGGGTTAAATATGCAGTGTCAAAACTTCAGAGTATACATATTTTTAAATCCTTATCAAAATAGTCTGATTTTGTGAATGGTGATTCTAGACTTCTTATTTTGAAAGAATGGAATCAGAAAACATGAGTCATGGACGTTTACAATGGCCTTCTTAGATTTTGATATGCAAATCAAAATATAAATGCAAATCCTGATTCAGTGAGTCTGGGTAGGGCCTGAGACTCGGCATTTCCAACAACTTCCCAGGTGATATCAGCCTGCCAATCCACAGGCTGAATAGCAAGAAGCTAGAGTGTGTGCTTTGTGGTTCAGCAGGCCTGGGTTCTAGTCCCTTGTTGGCTGTCTAATTTCGAAAAAGTTACCTAACCTCTGAATCTGGTGTTTTGTTTTTTTTTTCCCCCATTTGTGAAATGAAATGGTAATAACATTACCTATCTAAGAGATGTGTTGTCAGGAGCAAATAAGATGAGTTATGTAAAACGTTTAGCACAGGACCTGGCACCTAGTAAATTATAAATGGTAACTAACCCTTGTTAACTGATGGGTGAAAGCACACAGCAGGTTCAGGGAATGAATGGTAAGGGCTTTGACATGGCATAGAGCCTGGCTACTGAAAGTGTGGTCCTTGGACCAACAGCATCTGGGAGCTTGATAGAAATGCGGAATCTCAGACCCCACCTCAGACCTATGAATAAGAATGTGCATGTTAAGATGATCCCCTGAAGATTTCTGGGCACTTTACAGTTGGAGAAGTGCTGGCACCACATTTAAAGACAGGGGCTGGAGGCAAATCTGGAAGGGCAAGAAAAGCCAGATAGTAAAGGGCCTGATTTACCTACTAAGGATCTTGAACGCTTTTTTTTTTTTTTTTTGTGATGGAGTCTCACTCTGTCGCCCAGGCTGGAGTGCAGTGGCACAATCGCTACTCACCACAAATTCCGCAGTTCTCCTGCCTCAGCCTCCTGAGTAGCTAGGACTATAGGCACGTGCCACCACGCCTGGCTAATTTTTTGTATTTTTAGTAGAGACGGAGTTCCACCATGTTGGCCAGGATGGTCTCGATCTCCTGACCTCGTGATCAGCCTGACTCAGCTTCCCAAAGTGCTGGAATTACAGGCGTGAGCCACCAAGCCTCAGCAATCTTAAACTTTTTTTTAGAGGACTGTGGGGTGGCAAATATCCACACTTCCTACTCTCCCCTGCGTCCCCTTCCCTCCCTGCACCTTGTCCCCTCTCTCCCCAACCTCCTGTCAGGCATTGTTAATCAATCTTTCTAGCTCTTTCCAGCCGAGCCTCTGTTCATCCTCATGATCCTTACTAACACAGTGCCACAGGCAGGGCACTATCAAAGGATCCAAGCTGACGGAAATGAGCATTTGCTATCACTGCAAGAGACCAAAGGAAGCCATTAAAGACCTTCAAAAGGGAAAAATGAGATAACATGTGTAAGTGCTTAGACAGCGCCTAGTACCCAGTAAGCACTCAATAAAGAGACGTCATCGTTATTTCTGTCTAGCCTAGCAACATTGTCAACATTTGTTGTGCCAGCATTTTCACCAGACAGTGAGTAAATGAGAAAATGTAAGACAATGAATTAACGTTTTTAGTATTACAATGCCCATTTTTGTGTGAAATGATGCAAAGAGTAGACAAATTTTTTTTAGATTTTCATATGACAAAATGAAAACTTTAGCAATTCCGTGTTCTCTTCTGCCCATTTTCTGTGTTGTTAAAGAATGACACTGTGAAGACCCACAGGTGATGAGGGTTTATGTAGATGGGCTGTGGGTAGTTGGGTGGCTTTGTGCTGCTGAAAACTCCTGAGCAGAGTGGACCAGCCCTTCTTACTGTTCTCCCTCTCCTCACCCCACAATGTCTGCTTTTGAACAAGAGTGAGAATGTTTTCTCCTGCAAATTATGAAAGTTCTCCCTCTTACCATATCACACCAGGGTTCACTCTGCACTTAGAGGAGTAGTGTTGACAAGAAGGAGTGGGAGCCCATGACAAGAGTAGCAGTGGTGGCAAAAAGCCATCTGGAAGGAGTTAGCTCCAGCTGTCCCCATGAAATCTGCTCAGGCAGCAGTGTTTAAGAGGGAGAAGGTAGAGTCTCCCTATCAGCAGCCCTCAGACAGAGGCTAAAACGGGTAGGATTAGCAGAGTCCAAGGACCCAGAGTTGAAGAGGGCTGCTTTGCAGGAGACGACCCCAGAGAACTTTTCCAATGTGAGCATCAGACTTTTGGACACAAGTGAACTGTTGGCTTCATTTTCTGGAGGCTGCAGTGCACCAGGATACCCTCAGTGCTCAGAGCCAGCACTGGCTTTGAAACGCATGTGCTTCTGCTTCCAAGCGTTCAGCTCTCCCTGAGCGCTTACTCAGTGATTCAAAGACCAAACTGTTCTAACAAGCCCAAGAACCAAAGCCCATTGAAGTTTAAAGCTCCTCTTGTTTAAAAACATTTTGTATTTACTGCCTTTTTATCTTTTAGATCAAACACAGGAATCTGTATCCTGTAGTAAACCACCCACTCCTTCTTCCTATACTCCCTGGTGTCATGTATGAAGTTGCACTGCCATCTGATTCTAGAACATTAATATGCAAATCGAAGAAATAACAATGCCATATAGTGAAACACAGTGTTATGGGTAATTCTTTAACTGGTCTCTTCTTGGCAGAGCAACCCAAGAGAGAGGGGGGAACCATAGTTCAGAGCTGCAACATGTGGGGATGAGACAGCAACCCCATTTAATACCACACTGTATGCCATATTTCCAATGGGGGACTTCCTTGACTTCTTTTTGAATATTCAATTTACTCAAGCTCATCATTAATTCACTTTCAAAGTGTGATATCAACAGACTTCCCATAGAAACATCTCTCAAATAATGAAGGCTTTGGTTCTACTGGGTTGCTGTGAAATGGCAGCCCTTACAAACATGATTAAAAGTCTCCAGTGCAGCTTATTACTAATGAATAAGATTTTGTACTTATGCATATGAGGCCTTCTGCTGAGAAAGGTTTCAAATTCTGTTCCCAGTGAAGCTCGGGGCAAATATCAGCACTTCCCATCATGAGTAGATACACTAGGGCTGGTCTATGTGGCCAACAGAAGCCATGACTGAAAATATAAAGTATTTTAACCTTTTACCAAAGGATCAAAAAGAAAAAGGAAAACGAAATAGTGCTGACCACCTTTCAGCTGTTTTGCTGTATTAACAATGTCTTTTGTTTTCTGTATTCTGATGCTTTGACATCTGGGGCTTTGCTCACCCTAAAGAGCCAGACTCCGTCTCAAAAAAAAAAAAAAGAGACCACCCCTCCCAGGATTATCCAATTCCTAGAGATAGTAAATGACTCAGCACAGAGCACTTTTAAATACAAACCAACCACTCCAGAGGGCCAGCCATTTCCTTTATAGGCATCTCGCAGTCCGGGCTATCATCCACCTCCCCTAATCACCCCAGGGCCAGGTACCAGAAAACTAGAGACAGTCCATATGCCCCAGAGTCTGCTGAAATTGTTTCAATCAGCCAGTCCTCAGTCTGTTTACCCTGTCTTGCCTGTTCCTTTTCACAAAAATACAGTGAAGGCCTCTGCCCCCAGTGCTCTCCCACCTCTGCCTCCTGACTGACCCCATCACTGACCTGTGCACCCCCCCATGACATGGCCCCATACCCCCTGTCTTGGGATCTGTGAGTAACATACTCTCTTTTCAATAGTAGTCATCTCCTGTTGTGCTGGTGTTACCATACCTCAAATTTTCTATTAACTTCATAGAAATAGAATTAAATACATAGAAATGTATAACTATTTTAAACATAGTTATAAAGCATAGACTTTATAGTGCTGGACACCTTGTTTGCTCACCAGGTGAGAGCAGCACATCTCTAGTTTTTTTGTTCCCCAGTTCTTCCAGTGAGCACCTGTCATCCTGTTTCCCCATAGCCTTTTTTCCCTATGCCCCCACTCCTGGCCAGGATGGTTTGTGTCAGAGTTGCTACTCCCATTAGGCAATGACATTCTGACAACTTCAACCTCAACACCTCCCAGGTATCCCTGGCCCCCAGTTTGAGAACCAACTCTGATGCTGCTTACTGCAATTACTTCTGCCAAAGATTTGTTTATTTCATTTTATCCTTAGGGGGGATTACAGAGATGTTGTTATACCTCCCCATCTGGAAATTCCTTAGAAGCCTCTGAAAATGACCCCCTTTCTACGGATATTGAGGGTTCTTGGATTGGTAAAGAAAATATTTCTCTCCTTCCTTCCCCAAACAGTTAATTTCTCTGGGGCCTTATTTCCTTTGAGAAAGAGACCTCTGCCACCAGTGTGAGAGAGCGGAGAGATTCATTTTCCTCTATTTTAAATCTCATCATGTGCTTGTTCTCCTCTGGGATGATTTGGTAACAATTCTCTATACAAAGAGGACCCACATTCACATTCAATTTTATGAAGCCCAAGGTAAGTGCTTTTAAAAGGCATGCAGGCTCCAAAAGCTCTTTTGTCACTGAACTTGAGATATGCAAGAAGATGCTTGGCTTCAGCTCCCCTTCAGCCCCCACCCTCCAAAGAAAAGAAACAAGGAAAGATTTTTTTTTCCAATGCTAAACTTGTATCACAGGATTTGGGAGTCTAAGGTGACTTCCATGTGTAGGGTTCCTCCCCTTATCTATGTTTCTGTAGATTATGGCCCACCCACCCCCACCCCTGTTTTTGTGCTGCTGATAAAGACATACTCAAGACCGGGCAATTTAGAAAAGAAAGAAGTTTAACTGGACTTACAGTTCCACGTGAGTGGGGAAGCCTCACAATCATGGTGGAATGCAAGGAGGAGCAAGTCACATCTTACATGGATGGCAGCAGGCAAAGAGAGCTTGTACAGGAAAACTCCCCTGATAATAACCATCATATCTCATGGGACTTATTCACTATCACTAGAACAACACAGGAAAGACCTGCCCCCATGATTCAGTTACCTCCTACTGGGTCCCTCCCACAACACGTGGGAATTCAAGATGAGATTTGGGTGGGGACACAGCCAAACCATATGAACCCCTAACACAACACAGTTGCCTATTTCTCTGTAATATTTCACCTGAAATGGAGGCAGTGTTCAAGCCACAATAAACATAACTCAATAATATAGGAGAGAAGAAACAAGAAAACATAGAATTGGTGTAGCTGCTCATTGTTGCAGGGCTTTTGACTAAATTTGGGTTTGAACTGGGAGACTCAGGCTCCCCAGAGACAATATGCATAGGTTAGATGTTTGGCATCTCTGGGAAATAATCCCCAACCTCTTTCTCCATGCACAACCTTAGAACCAGGAAGCTAGAAAGTGAATCCTTCCAACCACCTTAGGTGATGTTCTTAGTATTCTCCCATGGCCCCATTTCCTCCTTATCTCAGGGTCCCTAGCCTAAATTACAGCCTCCCAGAGGAATGCACCTGTGTTTCTCTGACAGAAGGTCTTTGCTGCTACTTCACAGGCCAAAAGTACAAGGGAATTATGCTCCCCATGAATAGCCCTCAACAAGAAATGAATGGGTATTGGTACTTTCCACCCCAGGGTGTGCTCTACGCTGGCTCCCAGAGATCCACAGCAGGACTAAGCTTTAGATTCCCAGTAGTAACTTGCTTGATGATGAACGCTTATCTTGGCTGCCTTTCCTCCCTGCCTCACTTTCCCACTCTCCTACCAGTGTTTCCTAGGATCACCTCCATTAATGTCCTTATCTTAGTATTAGCTTCTGGAGGGACAGATGAAGACATCATTTGTGAGAGAGATCAGTCCTTTTCCAAAAGCTCTCCTTTTCCAAAATAAGAGGTGAACTTTGATGGAGTCATTCATGTAAAAAGTAGTTATTGTACATATGCCAAGGCCCCTGCTCACTGATTTTGCTTAGAAAGCCAGGCTCAATCTCTTCCCATAGACTAAAGAGAAGTGGGGAATAATGATGAAAAGTGAAGGCTCCAGAGTCAGAGCACCTGGGACTGGATCCCAGTCCTAGCCCTTGTTAGGTGTGCAATTTTGAATAATTCACTCTGCAAGTCTCCAACTCTTCATTTTCCTATCTGTAACATGGATAAAATAGTTGTGTCTACCTTAAAAGATTTAAATGAGATAACTTATGCAAAGCACTGAACACATCATGTGGTGCAATGCACGTGCTCAATAAGTGGCAGATTCTCTTATTGACCTTCTAGTTTCAGTTTAAATGACCTCTTCTTGGGGAAGCCTTGTCTGACCTAAGAGTAAGGCTCTCTCATATGTTCCCACAAGTTCCCTGTTCTTCCTCTGTCATAACCCTCACTGCTCTTTATTTCAATTACGTGTTAGATGCCTGTGAACTGTGATGTTTCATTGTCCAATGAGAGCAGGCACATTTTTTTCTGCCTCGTGCCCTCATATATATAACATAGGTATGCATGAGTGTGTGTGTGTGTGTATTTGTGTGCATTTGTCTCCTGTGGCTGCTGCAACCAATTAGTGTACTGCAAACTGACTGGTTTAAAACAACAAAAAATTATTTCCTCACTCTTCTGGAGACTAGAAGTCCAAAATCAGTGTTTGCAGGGCCACATCCCCTCTGGAGGCTCTAGGGGAGAACCCATTCCTTGCCCCTTCCAACTTCTGGTAGTTCACAAGTCAAGCATCCCTTGCCTTGTGGCTACATCACTCCAACCTCTGCCTCTGTGGTCACACTGTCTTCTTTTCTGTGTCTGTCTTGTCTGCGTGCCTCCTATAAGGACAATTGCACTGAATTTAATCAAGGATGATTTCACCTCAAGATCTCTAACTTAATTACATAAGCAAAGAATCTTTTTCCAATTAAGGTCACATTCAGAGGTTCTGGGGACTAGAACATGGATATATCTTTTGGGTGGCTACCACTCAGCCCACTGCTATATACATATCTATAGCATACATACTGAATATATGTTTAATATAGCCATACATATATCTGAGGCAGTGTATGTGTGCACATGTGTGTGTGTATTCAAAGTGTGTAGCACAGAGTGGTTCACATCATGAATGTGCAGTAATTATTTCTTGAAGGAACAAATAGACAGACAGAACAGGGTCCCTGCCTTCTAAGAATCACAAAAAACTAATGTCAAAAATAGACAAATATAGCTGGGCACAGTGGCTCGCGCCGGTATTCCCAGCACTTTGAGAGCCTGAGGTGGGCAGATCACAAGGCCAGGAGTTTAAGACCAGCCTGGCCAAGATGGAGAAAAACCGTCTCTACTAAAAATACAAAATTAGCTGCGCGTGGTGGCACACACTTGTACTCCCAACTACTCAGGAGGCTGAGGCAGCAGAATCGCTTGAACCCAGGAGGTGGAAGTTACAGTGAGCCAAGATCGTGCCACTGCACTTTAGCCTGGGTGACAAAGCAAGAACTCCATCTCAAAAAAAAAAAAAGTAGACAAATTTATGGAGAATATACTACTATTCACAAAATATGTAATTCCCTCACAACGCTCCTCTAGCATCAACAAATAACTCAGGAGAGCACCTTGACTTGGTAAAGCTGTGACTGCTTCTAGAAGCACTACTCTTTTCAGGTCACAGCCTGCCTCCAAAATTTCCTTGGAAAACATACAATAGGCCTTTTACTTCCTAACTAGCAAGATCTTGTCCAGAATATTCTAGCACGTCAAAGAAGCTTTCATTCACCAAGGTTTCTCTAAAGAAACCCTAGCCCCCGACTGTTCACAGCTTTTCATTATGAAACTGGGGGCAGTAGGAACCCTCCTGTTTCCTTTTCCTCAACATATAATATTTCTCTCATGCACCTTTGCCAAAAATGGCACTTCAGAAGATCTAAGAGGGGAAAAACAGCTGATCGTTGCCAAGAAAATCATGGAGAATTTCACCCATCTTGGCCACACACTCTCTGCAGCACAAACAGGGAATTTGCCTTTCACGCCTTTACTATTTGATAAAGGCAGATCTGCACAGATACGGGCTGGCTTCTATGGAACACTGTGTTATTTGGAATTGTCACTTTGACAGTGGCCATTCCACTTAAGTCACTGGGTCATCTGAAGATCATAAGGAGGTGTGGTTCTTTCTCCCATGTCTCAGCAAAGAGAAAAGACGGGGGCACCCAAGGAGGTGGTGTCTGAGCTGGAGTCATAGCCATAGAGGCCCTGGTCAAAGATCACCTCGCACCTGACCTCCGGTCACTGAGGCTCCAGATGGTCATAATTTTCTTGTTTTCCCAGTCAGGTTTGGAACTGAATCAGTGTCATCATCTCCTCCCCGCCCCAACCCCTCCATCATGGGACTTTCTGGGGCCAGCTCCTGCCATTTTCTTCTGTGGGTCTCTGGCACCCTGACCTTGGTGCTCAGGCTTTCAGACGAGGAGCCATCAACCTTCCTGTGCTGTGGCATGGCACACAAATGCCATGGGATGGGGACAGTGCATCTTGCTTTTCATTATGAAGAATCTTTTTATAATTACAAAAGTTAAGAGTGTAAAATAAAAGTGTCAAAAAAGGTAAAAAAAAAAAAAAGTAAAATCAGTTATTATCCTACTATTCAGAAACAACCACTATTACCATTTGATGACAATATTTTTTAATGCAACATAAGCTTCACTTAATACATATTTTCATTTGGTTTTTCTTTACTCTTGCAAAATCGGGATCACATAAACAATGGATCTTAGTGAACCTTCAAAAGAACCTTCACAAGTTTATTAGGTGATATTAATCGCTACAGTAAAAGCAGAAGCTTAGACAAGGAAGGTGAGAAGAGGTCAGTCAGATACAGGCTCAGATGGTACAAGATGCAAGGCAAACAGGGACAGCCTGGCTTCTGAGCCCGGCAAACCTAGCAGGTCAGAACCTTCCACTTATTGGCTCTGTGAGCTTGGGCAAGTTCCACAACCCCTCTGACCCACAGCTTCCTATCTCTAGTGCATATAAAATGATTAGCATCATACCTAGCAGATAGGTAAAAATATGAATAGTATTAGTACCCTTCTCCTTCTGAATGGCAATGTGGTGCCCACAGAGACTTCAACCACTTCCTTGGGGTGAATTTTTATTCCCAAAGAATAAATGTCAATTTGTGTGATAATTATCTATTGCATTGGTCTGCTTGGGCTGCTATCACAAAATACCACAGCCTAGGTGGCTGAAACAACAGAAATCGGTTTCTCACATATCTGGAGGCTGGGAAGACCAAGATCAAGGTGCCAGCTGATTCCATTTCTGGGGAGGGCTCTCTCCCTGGCTTGTAGATGGCAGCCTTCTTACAGTATCCTCACATGGCAGAGACAGCGAAGCAGAGATTTCCATAGGATTAGTAGGGCCATCTATGCCTCTACCCTTTTGACATCATTTAATTACCCCCTTAAAGGCCCTATCTCCAAATAAAGTCACACCAGAGGTAAGGACTTCAATGTACGCATTGGAAGGGAGGGCAGAGAGACAAGATTCAGTCCATAGCACTGATTAATATTAATAAGGCAACCCTAATACAATAGTCTTCTCCTGCAGAGAAAGGTAGCATGATGCTTCTAACCTATGGTTAAGTTGGACATATCATGAAAAAAGAAGAGGGCAGCATGAGTCTTCTCCAGTGCCATGAGAGAAGCCTCATGAATCTGCTCCCTTAGGCCAACAGCATTTCTTCAGGGCCCCTGTCAGTGACCCAGGAAAGCGCTGTTTGCTTCTGCAGCCTCCAGGAAGAAGTTTTGAGGTAAAAGCTCACGGATTTAGAGTTCCTTACTTGAGATGAAGAATTAATATTAACTCCATCTTAGAAAGTTAAGACAACTTTCCCCACCAGTTATTGGAGTGGTTTTCTAGTCTTTCTTGTAGCTGGTTGGTGGGTGAGGTTGCTGAGGAAGATAGGAATTCCTTCTAACTCCAGTGGGAGGGGATGAGGCATCTTGACTCACCCATTCCTTTCCTCCACTCTTCCACTCTGAGGCATAAACACTGGTCTGACCCTTTGACCACAGGCTGGCTTCCCCGGAAATTAGAATCTCTAATGGGCTGAACGTATCACACTTGCAGGCTGTGAAGGAAGTTGCTTTCAGAATCTCATCTGCCAGTTCCTCTTCATTTCTTACTTGAAGAATCCAGGGTCGTTTCTTCCACTCTGAGAAATGCCTCAGTCTTCAGAAGAGCAGAAGTACCTCAGGTAGTAGGAACTGTGCCCTAGCTTCTCATTCAATCAGTGGTTCCCGACTTGTAGATGTTGCAGACTTGGATAATGCATTGTGGGGATTCTCATGGAGCTGTCAACTCTGTAATTTCGGCAGTTGCATGGCTTGCTATCTTGAAATAGCAGGTGTTCCAAATTAGGAAGAAGATATTCCTAAACTAAATGACAGCCTTTCCCACAGGAGACCTTTGGTGACCTTAGACTTATGTACATGTCTAAGGTTACCAAAGGTATTTTATGATGTAAAATACTACACTGTCTTTATTCTTCTCATTTTGTGATAGATGATAAAAAAAAAAAAAAGTCACCAAGATGGCACCAGTCCAGAGATTAGACATTTTGGAACCTTTGACCTTTGATTCTGCTTTTCTTTCTTCCCCATTTCAGAGTTGGCTGTTTTCTACTCTGAAGTTATTTTCTCACTTTGTCTTCTTCCTGTCGTCTTGTCTCTTTTACTCACAAATCTGTTAACTGACCCTACAGGATCCATGGGTGGTGGACAATCAATTGTGGTCAGAACTGAAGGCATGCCAGGTGTGGGGTAGCATAACTATGCATACTTCTGTGTGAGTCACCTCCAGCCCTGCATCTCCTCTGGTCTGAAGTGATTATGTAGCACAAATCAACTTCACCCACGCTTGTAAGTTACAGCAGATTCTAAGCTCCTTGAGGACAATAACTGGTCATTCTTTATTTCCATATCCTCTGGGCTTGGCAGAGTATCTAGCCCAAAATAGGGCATCAATAATTTTCTGTTGAATATATTTATGCTGAAGACCTTTACCTTGATTATTATTTTTTCCTTCTGATTCCTGAACTTCAGTTCACCTAAAGAGACCTCAGAAAAATTGTATTTGAGCCCCAACCCATCACCATCTCACTTACACATTGCTATATTTTATTCTCAGAAATATCATCCAAGGGTGACAAGCTTTGGAGTAGGAGGCAGCCAAGTACCATTAAAAGAGCAAACGCTGACCAATATTTCCGCCTCTGCCGAGACCTCCTCCTACTCTCTCTTCTGCACTGGGCTGATTCATTCAACACAAATGCATGTTCATAATAACCTCCATCTGTAGACCAGCTTGGATCACAAGAGTGATGGTCATTTTGTAAACCTCAGTGTCTTGGCACTTTACACTTAAAGTATTTACTTAAATAAGCTCTATTTAGAGCTTATTCTGCCAAAGATAGAAGAAATAATTAAAAGGTCAATAAGGCAATGTAAAGATCCACACTAATGGCTTGAAACCTTTATCTTTTAGAGGTGGAGAATTTCAGGAACGAGATAAGACATAGAAGGCTCTGGGATCTTCCTAACCAACACTCACTGACTAACACCCTAGAACAGGATCAACCTCTTCACCTTCTCCAGTCAAATCACTGAATTGATGCAATCCAGGAGGTCTTAAGAACAGTTGTATTAAGAGATATTTGAAAGAAAAATAAAGGATTAACCTCTCCACCTGATTTTTCCTTATCACCAATGTAGCACTTAAACAGTGATGCTATAGTAGTTCAATTCTTACTAACTTGAACAGAAAAGAAAAAAAATTGAAAGAAATCAGGTCAACTCATAGGATCAAAGGGATGCTGAAGGACTAGGTTTGGGCAATGGCAGGGACCAAAGGAGCACTGAGGGCCAGAAGCGATAGTCCTGTGGCTGGGACCCCCATGGACCTGGCACTCCACGCAGCCAGCAATGAACCTGGCTCTGAAATGCTTCCTCTCCGTTATCGTACTTGTTGAAGAGTCAAAGTCCCAGAAATGGTTTTTGATTGGCGAGGCTTAGTCACGAGCCTGGCTCTAAGATCACACACTTGGCCTTTAGGTCACACAATGGGCCATTGAACATGACAACGAGCAGTCGGGAGGAAGAATCTGGACACCCAGGTCCCACAAGGTGAGGCATAGTCTGGGAATTACTCTCATGTCAACCCACACACAAAAGGGCATTTCCACAAAGGAAGATTGGAGTGTCAGCAGGAAGGTTGGGGGGCTTTGGATATTAAAGCCAAGAAACCAAAAATGTCCACTAGACTCTTCCGTGAGAATGGAAGTGTCCCTCTTCACTCAGAAGCTGGCATGGTATCAATATAATTTTTAAAAATATATTTCTAAACTTTTCTTCTTTTCAGTTTGGGGAATCCCTTTTGAAACACTTTTCCTAATAAAGGAAATTCATTAAGAACATATTACATTCAGGCATTTACATCCTTTCTAAGATGGAAATTAAGTTAATCTTCCATATTCTTATCAAAAGCATGTCACCAGGCAAATCTCATAATTGTTCTCTCACAGCCTTCTCCTTCCCCTCTGGTTTCTTATACATGAGAAAGAGAAAATGTACCACATAGTGACACTGCAAAAGGAAAAAGATCATGGCTACAAGACAACAAAATATCTCCCTTGGAGCATGAGCAGGTGAAGAATGAAAGCTGCAAGAAGAGAAAAAGGAAAACAGTTTAAAATTAAAAAAGGTCAGGTATCCCGCTACCACTCATTGGGTACCAACTGTGTGCCAGACACAGTATATGTTTATTACATTATTTTCCCCAAATCACAGATGAGGGAACAGACATTCAAAGCTTTAAGTTCCTGAAGGAATGCTTGAATGAATAAACATGATGTTAAGTGGAGTTGAGGGGTCCTGGTATCTGATGGCCCAGGCATCATGTGTCTGGCCAGGTCTGATCTCCATGCCTCCAGCCTAATCTAGAGATTGCTGTGTGTGCCTTGGCTTCCCTGCCCACGACTCTACCACCTCTTGGGCTTAGAGTCCTTCTCCAAAACCCAGAGCAACTGGCTCTAAATCCAGCCAGTCACCCAGCGCCACACCCTGGCCCACCTAAGTATCATCATTCCCTGAGAGGTGGGCCACACCTGACAGGTGTGTCCCCTCTTCCCTGCCAGGAGACCAGCTGAATATACTTCCGTGCTTATCTGGCATCCTGTGATCAGCCTTACCATCTCACTAACCACAGTGCAGTAAGATGACAAAAAAATCTCTCTTAGATCTTAGAGCAATAAGACAACAAAAATCTCCCTTGCATTGTTTTGATTTGTAGAGTGCAGGGACCATGTCATTTTCATAGTTTGTTTTTTGTTTTGTTGTTATTGTTATTTTGAGACGGAGTCTTGCTCTGTTGCCCAGGCTGGAGTGCAGTGGCATGAACTCAGCTCACTGCAACCTTTGCCTCGTGGGTTCAAGCAATTCTCTGGCCTCAGCCTCCCGAGTCACTGGAATTACAGGCACATGCCACGATGCCCAGCTAATTTCTGTATTTTTAGTAGAGACTGGGTTTTATCATCTTGGCCAGGCTGGTCTCGAACTCCTGACCTTAGTTGATCCACCTGCCTCGGCCTCCCAGAGTGCTGGGATGACAGGTGTGAGCCACCGTGCCCGGGCCAATTTCATAATTGTAAACCCAGAACCTAGCCCAATGCCTCACATATAGTAGGTAATAAATGTTTGCTGACTGAAAAACAAAACAGAACCACAATGATCCTCTTTGGACTTTGAGTATCGGACTGCCCTAATATCATATAAGAGCTACTTCACAATCAGATGATTCTACCCTGTCTGGTACCACCCTCCTCAACACTTTGTGTTTTTAATACTCATAAAGCATTATACCTAAGCCTGCCCACAGGATGGCAGAAACATGTCTCCGCTTTGTCCTCAGTAAGTTATTTTTATAGCATAGAAGAAATGGTGTTAAGAACAATGGCCAAAAGATGCAGCGGTAGCCTTCACTGTTAATGGGGTACTATGATCAGTTTGCTCTTCCTAGCACAAGGAATTGGAGTATCACTGTGGATTGAAACAAAGGACTTTCTGTTTACTTCCTACTTAAACAGAAATTCAGTTAGCTAGAACACCTCATTCTCTGAGCACTCTGGCTCATTAAGGATTTATCATCCTGTATTGGACAATTTTTCCCTTCTGACATCTGCTGCAGTTTTATGGTATTCATAAAGCAGTGTGCTTCTTTTACAGAGAAAGTCTAATTATAATGACTTACATTTGTACATGGTTAAAGAGCAATTTCTGATAACAATCTGTAATAAAGTTAGGGCAGGTGTTAATGTCCCTACTTTGTGATTAGATTGAGTCTTACATGATTAAATATGCCTGGGTTCACAAAGCTGATAAAGGGTTTCCGTTCATTTATTCAACAAGTATTTGCTGAGTTCCTACTACGTGCCAAGCACTGTGCTAGGCCCTAGGATGCAACTTTGAGGCAGACGGACAGTCTCTCCTCTTTCAGAGCGTAAGTGTATGGCTGCAGATCATGCCATTTCCCTTATCGCTCACTAGGTCCCCACCCCCTGCCAAATAACTCCCTGAAAGCCCCCGAGGAAGCTTCCCAACCTGCAAGAAAAATGGAGGCCCGATTTCCTCCGGGGCAAAATGACTGGACATAAGGCTTCTCAGTGCAATGGGATGAGGGCTCCCCAGGCTCCATCCCCCACCTCCAAGGAGGGTGAAGTTCAGGTCCACAGCCACACTGTGCCCAGTCTATCTTGTCCAGCTATGAAACCCTTACTCATTCTGACTGATGTCAGTGAGTCATTTACCATGTAATTAGCAGAGTTGTGAAAATGATGGAAGGAAGGGAAACAACTCTGGTGTTTAAACATAGTGCTTAGAATCAACACTGCCTCCTTCTCCATCTATCATGGCTAATCCAAAATGTAGGAATGCTTATGATAGATGGTTATGTTTGGGGAGAGAAGATCTAGTTCTTGGTCTATAGAATAACAAAATGTGCTGAAAAGCAGCATTACTGCAGTTCCAGGTTTTTCTTTCATTCAACTCTAGGGAATTTACACAACGAGCTAAATACCAGAGTCATTCAGATTCTCTCTTTTTTCCCAAGAGAAGCTACTGAGCCCTTGTAGCAGGCAATCATATTTTATTAATAGTGGATTTAAGAAGGGTTCAGGGAAGATTCTCAGAAAACTGATGTTCTAAGGATATAGGTAGTAGATTAGCAGTCTGACCCTACTGAATATCTCTCCTTCCAGCCCTCACCCCATGGACTCTTATGACCTTGGGGTCAGACCTAACATATTTGAGACATCCTATCCCCAGACCTTGGTCACAGCTGAACTGCACCCTGTCCCAGACAGGCACAAGCCAGTGGCTAACACCACCTCCCAACATCGCACCTGGGCAATCACTCAATGCCCTTTTCAGGCCACTCTTGGTCTTCTACCAGTTGCCTTTATCCGTTAGTTTCTGGATTTCTGATCCCATACTCTGGCTTTTATCCCTACCTGTTTGGTTAGCAACTCTCCAGCTTCCTGATGTGAAGACTTAGACTTCAACTTCCACCCATGCCAACTCTGTTCTCAGTTCTAGGGACTTCTGGAATGGGTGTCTCCTGTGGCCTCTGAGAAGACTCCAGATCTACTCCTAGCCTTGATAAATTCCTCTGGACGGAACATTTCTAACACCCTCCTTTTCTCCTCTCTTCCTACTAGGTCTTCTTCCTGTTCCCCCAAACATAAGTTAACCTGTAATTGCACCAAACTAAACAGGTTCAGGTGGAAATGGACCAGTTTCAGAAAAAGTGAAACTAAATACACTTCCAGCCATGGAGTACCACATGAAGAGTGACTAACTAAAGCCAAGAGAACCACAGAGTGATTTGTCATCTCCACCACTGACTAGAAAGGATGATGCTGCGTCTGGTGAGTGTCATGCAGCTGCAGCAGGTGGCATAGAGGAGGGCGGTAGGGCATGAGGTCAGCTGAGCCATCTGTGTGTTCCCCGCTGTAAACCAGTGCCACATACATGAAGACATTCAACCCAAGCACACGCCCCAGCACCCCTTCAACAACCATGCAAAGGGAGTCAACCCACCCAGCAGGCACTTCCAGCCTGACTTTTCAAGATGTCCCTCAGCTGCAATGCAATGGGAGGTCTGGAGGGGTGGGGTAAAGAGGCTCTAGTCCATTTGGAGGAGAGCAGAGAGAAAATGCCTGAACTAGCAGTGACAGTGGATGGAGAAATCAAAAGCTCCTGCAAAAGCAGATTGGAAAGGGCTTAATGAAAGAAGGGGAGCAGGAAGGGCTGATCAGAGTCCCAGGTTTCTGATTTGGTTAACTGTGTGAATGGTGAAAGATGTAAATATGCTGGAAGCTTGGGACAGCGGGGTGTTGAATTTGTTTGGGGACCTGTGAGGTCTGAGGCCCCAGGGGACCTCTGCTGTGGAAACATCTACAAGGTGAGTTCAGTATCGAAGGGCTTGAAAAATGTTTACATCAACAGAGATCCCTCCTGAGGACCAAAGCACAATTTATATATGAGCTGATAAAATACTATCAAGATAAAGAAAATAATATAATGTGTATTCCCTGTCAAAGTGACTCTCATGAGAGAACTACTATATAAAGCTGCACTCATCAAAGCATGAGAAAAAGACAAAATAATGGACAGCATAATACTTTACACTAAGAAAACGACATTCCTGTGAACTGCAGAGAGGGCGTTTGTATGTGTCTACCTATGCCTGTCTGTCTATATGTGTCTGTCTGACTCCTGTGTCTGCAGGGCCAGGACTGGGGGTGGCCAGTGAAGCACTCAGAATTGAAGGGGGCTCCAGAAACCACAGTAATCAAGAAAAATCATTTTTGTCTTCATCATTTTAATGTGATATCTTCAAAATCATAATCAACATGAAAATCCAAAATAAACAAAACATCAACGTTTCAAATAAAGGCAGGATCAGTTACAGTACCATGCCATGACAAACTGTATTGGAGCCTGAGGCAAAGGAAAAATCAATAATACTGATCCTACTTCTGTTTAAAGTTTTGACATTCTGTGCATCATGGGTTTTTAACATTAATTCTGATTTTTAAAAAAGATTGCATTAAAATATTATTTATCCTGATTACTGTGGGGTTTTTTTGGCATCTCCTTAAGTTTTGTGCCCAGGGCAAGTATTTTACTCAACTTACCTTAATCCTGGCTCTGTGTGTGTGTGTGTGTGTGTGTGTGTGTTTAAGTGTGAATGTGTGTGTGTAAGACAGAAGACAGGAAGACAGAAAGATGAGGACAAATACATCAATTCAAGAATTCAAGTAGAGCTTTACAGTAAAGAGACTACAAAACAGACCCTCAGCATGTGACATCATTCCTTGCCAAGCAATACTTTTATTTTTCTTTTGAGATGGAGTTTCCCTCTTCTTGCCCAGGCTGAAGTGCAATGGCAGGATCTCGGCTCACTGCAACCTCCACCTCTCAGGTTCAAGCTATTCTCCTGCCTCAGCCTCCCAAAGAGCTGGGATCACAGGTGCCCACCACGATGCCCAGTTAACTTTTTGTATTTTTAGTAGACACAGGGTTTCACCATGTTGGCCAGGCTGACCTCAGGTGAGCCACCCACCTCGGCCTCCCAAAGTGCTGGGAATACAGGTGTGAGCCACCATGCCTGACCAACACTTTTTTTTTTTTTTTAAGATGAAGTCTCACTCCCTTTGTGCAGGCTGGAGTGCAGCGGTGTGATCTCAGCTCACTTCAATTTCCACCTCCCGTGTTCAAGTGATTCTCCTTCCTCAGCCTCCCCAGTAGCTGGGATTACAGGTGTGCACCACCACGCCCAGCTAAGTTTTGGATTTTCGATAGACACAGGGTTTCACCACGTTGTCCAGGCTGGTCTCAAACTCCTGACCTCAGGTGATCCACCCACCTCAGTCTCCCAAAGTGCTAGGATTACAGGTGTGAGACACCGCACTCGGCCTGGCCAACACTTTTAACTTCTGGTTTCACGCTGTCCTTTGTTGCTGTTCAAGATGTGTCTACAAGGCTCAAGACCTTATTTTAAACACCAGAAGTCTGACACCGTCATATTTAAGCATACCAACAGTGTATGAGTCCATGGCCTTCCTTCATCCACCCACCAAGCTATTCTCAAACCTGTGCTGCCTGGATCCCAGGAAGGACCTGAGCTTCCCTCCCCAGACTGGAGACTCTTTTACAACCCTTAATCATCAGAGATCACACAGACACTGGGGACACAGGACAGGGTTGGCGAGAGTCAATGACTAGGTACCTCATTTGGCCCCCTCAAAATAGAAATGTTTCCCAATGTGATATGCTTTTTTTCTGGGCATGAGATGAAAGTTTTGCAGCAGCAGGCATCAGGGAATCACTCAGATAATCTGAACGAGAATGTGTAAAAATGAATTCAAATATAAATAAGGTACCAGGCTTTCACGGTTGAAGAGAGCCCACAAACAGAAGGTTATGAGGGGAAAAGATGGCTGCCACTGCAGTGGACAGAAATAAGGCACCAAACTCAGACAAATTTGGCAGAGCAGAAGGTGCTAGGTGTAGAAAAACAGAAGACTTGGAGTTGGGGCTTCCCTGCCTGCTTCACAGGTCAGGCTGAGCTCTCCCAGCTTCAGAATGAGGGCGTGTTTGGTTTGTTCCTACTTGGCCGCCCTTGCTCTGCATGACTTTGGAGGCAATCCAGAACGACACCTACGTCTAGACAACCCAATGTAACTGACAGATCGGATCTCAATGACCCAGGCCCACATGGCAGAGGCCCTCCGTGCCTCTAAGCTGTGTCCATTCAGAGGAGCATGTAGGAAACCAAAACAAAAGCAAGCCTTTTGGCTTGCTAACACCATTTGACACATTTCCCAGATTTTGAAGGTCAATCCAGTCGAAATTTGAGCATCCAAGATTTCGGGTGTTGAGTTTTAAAAGGCCTAGTATAAGATGACTCATATGCCAACTGAATCAACTATCAACACTGTGATTTTTCAACTAGATAACCAAGATGGCTTCTGAAACCTTCTAAAAGACATTTGGGCTGCCAAGTACTGTCACAGGGGAAGAGAATAGTCTCTCAGGTTGCCAGTTGCTGAATTCACCTCCAGGTTCAGCTTCTTAATGCAATTATTCCCCCTTCCAAATGTGAAAATCCTAAATAACTTTTATTTTGCTTTAAATGTCACCGCACTTTATGTTAAAGATCTTAATTTATCAGCCTTTCATAATCAGTTTTTTAAAGAAAGTTCAGGCCTACATAAAGGAAGCATAACAGCCCCTTTGCTTGTCAGGTCATTACTTAAGAACTAGGTAGGGAATTGTAAGAGAAAGAAATAAAAAAGACCCAGATTAAATCTACTACACATTTGTCTGCCAGTGTCAGACTCCCTGGAATAGACTTTTTTTGGTTGTTTAAATTACCTCTGTAGGGACCCCCATCTCCAAATACAGTCACATTCTGAGGGACTGGGGCCTAAAACTCCAACATATATTTTTAAGGGAGACGCAATTCAACCCGTAACACCGCTACACCCCCAGGATCTAGCACAGTGGTTGATGCTGAGTAGAGGTTCAATAACTGTTTGAGGGGTGAATGAATGAGAGGCTCACTCCCTGCTTTAGCTCAGGACCAGCCAGAAAGCTTGGCCAATCTAAAAGCCTTTTATAGAGCATATTGCTTGACCAAAAGAGTTGGAGAAAAGGGACAGAACTCCATCACAGGATCAAGGACATCTCGGCATAGCCTCAGTTTCATACTTGCCTCAGCCCCTCAGTTATCTCTCAAAGAGCCAACACTGGTGCTATGCCCTCATCTTCCTGTTGCATGAGCAAGCTAGACTTCCAGCAATGACAGCACAAGACAAATAATACTTGTTGCATATGAACTCTTTACACATGAAAATACATTTCCAGGCCAGGCACAGTGGTTCACACCTGTAATCCCAGCACTTTGGGAAGCTGAGGCAGGCAGATCACTTGAGGCCAGGAGTTTGAAACCAGCATGGCCAGCACGGCAAAACCTTGTCTTTACTAAAAATACAAAAATTATCCAGGCCTGGTGACACACAGCTGTAGTCCCAGCTACTTGGGAGGCTGAGGCACAAGAATCACTTGAACCTGGGAGGCGGAGGTTGCAGTGAGCCGAGATCTTGCCAATGCACTCCAGCCTGGGCAACAGAGTGAGACTCCGTCTCAAAAAAAAAAAAAGAAAGAAAATACATTTTCACAACAAAAAAATTATCTGTATTATGTTAGTGAGATTCAACATGCTCTAAGTATTCACATTGGAGCCGTGACCCACAGAAAGCACAGGTCTCAAGGGTTTTACATTCAACCTAATTGCAATCAAGCCAACATGCATTTTGTTAACTGAGTGCCATGTGCAAAGGACTGGGCTTCACACTTTGAAGACTTTTTTTTTTTTTTTTTTTCGGTGAAAAGAGGAGGCTCCTGCCCTCAAATAGCTTATAATCAAATAGGAAGATTAGTCGTATTCAGAACATTCAACAACAAAGGGAGATGTACTAAGATACATAATTCCATCTGTAGAGGATTGAATGCTGCATGGTGAGGAGGAGCAGGGAGTAAATGGAAGGTGAAGGAGGAGTTGTCTTTCTGCAAATAGGAATGGAAGGAAAGGGTTGATCCTTCTAAGGGAACAGCATGAGCAATGGTAGGGACACGATGAGCCTAGCCCTACTATGTATTACAGAGCACACAAAATGAGTTAGAGCTTGGCAGGGGAAATAAACTATGTACAGACAGGGAAGGAGAGGAAAAGGATGACAGGCGACGCAGAGAAATTGGAAAAGGCTTCATAGAGGAGATAAGTTTTGAGATAGAGATTAAGAGAAAATTAAACTTTCCAGGAGAGATGGTAGTGGGAGAGTCTAGGCTAAAAGAACAATCTGACAAAGGATAGAGGTACAGAAGAGCAGAACATGCCTGGGGAACCACAAAGGCCTCTTTTCCTTTCTATTTTTAGTCGAGTGCATGATGGAGAAAGTAGAGAAATTGGAGCCCAATTGTAGAGGGCCCCGACTACCATATTGGGGATTTTGAATGAAATGCTCTAAGAAAGTACAGCCATGCAAGTTTTTGAGGGAGGACAGGCAGGCACGTGGTCAGAGGTTCCCAGGGTGCAAAGGATGGACCAGAGAGGCACTTGAAGGTGGGATGGGTATCTAAATCTCTCTAGGCCAATTCCTTGGGAATGTCACTTCCACATGGACATGGAAGTTTGTTTTGCTCACTGATGCATCCTCAGTGTCTTGGCCTGTGTCCAGTGTATGGCAGACATTTAGTTAATTTTTGGATTTTTGGACAGGAACTTGGAAACAGCCTTCCTACCTGACCATAAGGCTATTAAGATGTGAGCCCATATTTGTCGACATTCCTGAATCCCACCTCATGGCAAAGTTGGTTTGCATACAGGGTCAGAGAAGACAGATGAGTGGAGAACACTGAGGCCATTCCCAGTGTCTCTGTTCTCCCCATGTTCAGTTGTGGGAGCCACTTCTGCTCAAGCTTGCTAGAGTTAGGGTTATCTTACTTAATCAAGAAAGCACCAACATCATTTCACATAACCCAGCCTCACTCAGCTCACACACCTCTAGTGAGAGAGAGGCCTTGAAATCAGCCCCCACTGCCCCGACAGCTTCTTTTCTCTCTCTAGTTCTTGTCCCCTGAAGCTAGACAGAAGAAGTCCACTTGTTCCTGGACTGATTAAAATGGTTTTCATGTTCCCTTATAATTTCCTCTTCCATATGCAAGAGGCCTCAATCCTTCCTACTGCTCCTCTTCTCAGGTAGAGTCCAGGCTTCTCTAAATCCTGGCTGGTCCTCTTCAAGTAATCCCCAGAGTGCCTTTTAAAACTCGTGGCCCAGAGCTGAGCATGTGCTCCCCTAGTCAGACCTGAGCCCCTTGAGTAGTATAACTCAATGGTGGGCACCATGACTCAGTTCACACAACCTGAACTGCATCTTAATTCACTGCTATCTTATGATTAAGAAAGTGCTGACTTCATTAGAGCAGCCAGAGTTTTTCCTTCACTCATCTGTAAATGGGCTGGTAAGGTAGAAGGGGTACTGACTTCATGCTCCTTGGAGTTTATTTCCCTTCTGCATGATATAACTCTGAGCACACGACTGGGTATTAATCAGTGATTATTCGGACTGTAATCCTTTTGTCACCTTCCCTGCTTACCAGAACATTTCCTTATGGTCTAGCAGGAGATTCTCACCATAAAGACAAAAGTCCCTGGTAGAGTCTGGAAACTGCTTGCTGTGGCAGGGAACTTCTGAGATGGCTTCCAATAATGCCCTCCCCTTGATTGTGGCTGGACCTACATTCAATGTGACTTGATTTGCTTCAAAACCAAACAAATTGAACATTGCAAAGGTGACAAGATGTTATGGCCAAAATTAGGTAATAAAGGACTGTGACTTCCCTCCTGCTTTCTCACTTGTTGCTCTGATGGAATTCAGCTGCCATGATGCAGGCTGCCCTATGGAGAGACCCACATGGCAAAGATAGGGGTGGCCTTCATCCAAAAGCCATCAAAGAACCAAGGCCCTAAGTCCAACAGTCTGTGAGAAACTGAATCCTGCCAACAGCCATGTGAGTGAGCTTGGAAGTGCATTCTGCCCCAGTCTTACCTCAGGAGGACTGCAGCCCCAGCTGGCACTGTGCTTGCAGCCTGTGGGAAATGACCCAGCCAATCTGCTCCTGGATTATCTGCTCTGGTTTATCTGTCCAAGGTATCCTCTACCGTCTGCCGAGGACTTCAATGTCTTTGTCATTTTTCCAAGCCTTAGAATTAAAACCCTTACAGATCAAGACCATATCAGATTCACTAATTATTCTACCTTGTGTCCTGGCAGCAGAATCTTTAATAGGTTGAATCATAAGACATTGCCCTTATTCAATTGTTTCTGACCTACATGAATAGCTGTTTTATATGGTTCAAATTCACACCTCTCTGATACTGCTTACTGTTCTGTGCTGTCAGTTTTTTGCTTGCCTGTCTCCTCTTCTAGGCTCTGGCAACTTTAAGATAGGAAATAGTGATTTGCTTAAGTTCGAGTCCCTGGCCCCCGGCCCAACAGCTGCCACATTGCAGACATCAATAAACATCTTTAGAATTGAATTGTTGGTATGTTTACATTGTCTCACAAAGCAATTAATTATTCATTAACTCAAATAAATATTTCCAAAGAACCTGGGTGTCAGGTCTGGGCTAGGTGCCAGCATTACAGAGATGAATCAGTCCCTGTCCCTGAAGTGTTCACTGTCTAATAGGAGATAGATAAGTAAACAGAAAACTACAATTCAATACGGAAAGTGCTTAAATAAAACATTAACAGTGATAAAGGTCACAAACTGAGTTCATTATGTCTAGGGTAGTTAAGAAAAACTTCCTAAAGGAGGTAAATTCAGAGCTAGCAGGGAAGTGACTGATAGTGTGGGTTGTGGATTTAGTCAACAAGTCCCAGGATCTTAGGAATATGACTGTATTTAATTACCTATTTCTGCATAACAAATTACCACAAAATTGGTGATTTAAAACAACACATGTTTATAATCTCATAGTTTCTGTGGATCAGAATTTCAGTCCTGGCTTAGCCAGGTCCTCTGGTTTATGGTTTCTCATGAAGCTACAATCAACTTATCAGGTACACTCAACTTATCATGTAGGGTTGGGTCTTATCTGAATGCTCATCTGGGGAAGGATCTGCTTCCAAGCTTACTTACACAGTTGTTAGCAAGATTCAGTTCCTCTGAGCTGCTGGACTAAGGGCCTCAGCTTCTGGCTGGTTTTAGGTTGGAGTGTGCCCTCAGTTCCTTGCCATGTGGGCATTCCCAACATGGCAACTTACTTCATCAAAACCAGCAAGGGACAGAGTTTGCCAACAAGACAAAGGTTAGCAATTTCTTGGACTATAATCATGGAATTGCTATCCCATAATCTGTGCCATATTCTGATTGTTAAAAGCAAGTCACTAAGCCACCTTACTCTCAAGGGGAAGTGATTACACTAGTCCTTGTCTTGGGCTCTGTTTTAGGAAGAACCCAAAGTAGGACAGGCCCCATACAATTACTCACTCAATCATGTTTTAAGACCCACCATTGACTTTCATTGATGGGTGCTACAAATATAGTCTTATTGGAACTTCTGCAGTAGGGAAATTGCCAAGGAATCTGTTCACCTCATCTCACAGATAAAGTCCCACATTAATGCCTCTCAAGCTGGGAGCTGATAAACTTTGCTTCCCCTAAGGAAATTTTTACTGCTAAGGCACAGCAAAAATCATATCCACTGCTCAGGTGCTTTCCCTCTTTGCTTCAGCCACTAGGAACCATCATCCAAATGGATCAATTAATGCAATTAGGTATGCCTTTTTGGCCTATAGGTCTGGGTTCTATTTTTACCTTTTAGTCTTGGTATTGCATTCAATTTATTTTTTCTTCAATCCTGATTTTTTTTAATTATGTTTTGTCATTTTATCATATGTATTTCTTATAAGAGGCCTCAACTTTCATGGATAAAACAGGGTCTGGTCAAATAAATAATGTTACTTTTGTTTATATCCTTTAATAAATTTCTTAGTTCTTCAAACAAAAATTCCATTTAGGAATTTTTTAAATTATGAGTTAATTATAAGTGTAAATTTAAAATGCTATGTTTGTTGTTGAAAACATGAAGAGTAGAAAAAAGTAAAGAAAAATTTCTATGATCTTACCAGCCAGATATAAACCAACATATTGGTAATTATGTTCTTTTAATCCTTTTCCTACAGATATTATTTACTAAAATTATTTCATTAGTTCTAGTTTCATTCCCTGCTTTTTATTTCACTTAACATTATATTTGGATAACAATCGTTTTTGACACCGAGTAGTCTTCAAAAATTGTTTTTATGTTTGTAGAATATCTATGATAATTTACTTAACTACCCTCTTCTATTGGACATTTTATTATTTCCATTTTTTCATTTTTAGAATGATGTTATGAAAATCCTTGTGTATATAATTCTACTTGTATCACTGATTACATCCTTAGGATAAATTATTAAAAGAGGTATTATTTTATTATAGTACACAAATACTTTTACTCAAAAGCCCTTAACAATTTGCACTCATACTGGCAATGTAGAAGCAGTATGTCCATTCCCAACCCCTTGCCAATATCAGGTACTATCTTTTTAAAAAATGTCAAGTTGATAATGTACTGCTTAAGTTTAAAGAGCTAACTAAAGAGAGTGGACCTCTCTACAAGTCACTTTGCTTCTCTTAAAACAACACCTCCCTATAAACTCAACTTCTATTTAAAAGCAAAAATATTTTATTGAATAAATATGTATCGACCACCTACTCATGCAAACAAGGTCCTCAATTCTCCATCCCTTCAGGCAGTATCAGCCTGATGAAATTTCTTGGCTCACATAGAAAGTAAGACTTTGCTGTGTGCCTGGGAGGCTCAAAATTGCAAATATAGCCAACAAGAAGAAAATCCACACTACACGTTTTGGTGCAGTGCCACCATTTGTCAGACACTGTTATAAATAATGTCTTTGAGACTTTTAGAAGTGTGCACTGTGCCTTGGAGGTGGGGCATATGGAAAGTTCCCCTGGAGTGTCAATTTTGAAATGAATTCCAATGCCAAGGTCACAGCTCCAGCTAGATTCTCCTTTCAGAACAGTGATTCCATGGGAATTCCCATAGTCCATATACAGCTACTACTCATGGAGGGTGAGAAGGTGAGATGAAAACAAGTCTGTTTCTTTGAGGCCTGGGTCACTTGGAAAATAATTAACTTTAGTGGGTGATTTTAACATCTTTGAGATCTTTGCTTTAAGGTGACCCACGAAGGGGAAATTTCAGTTGAATTAAGTTGCTGCAGAAATAAGAAATGTTGCCCAGACTACAGGATAATCAAGCAACTTATCAGGCAAGTATTCATTTGGGAATCTGGAGTATCTTTCAGTGCCTAGTATCCTTGGCCAAGACAGGTAAGAGGTGGTGGGGAAGGGTTGGCCTAAGCGGATCTCACTGCCTTTGTCTCCTCAGAGACCCAGCACACAAGTCCATTTTTTCCCCGTTCATATGTGCCAACATTCAGTTTTTTCTACAGCTCCAACAGGGACAAAGGAGGACCAGGTCAGATTTTCTGCCTAAAAACTCACAGGTGATGGCTATTGCCCTTACACAGCCCAGCAAGCATAAGCCACAAAAGAGTTCTAGCAGACATGGAATCATTCCCATTCCAAAAGTTGTGAACTCCAGAACCCTCTCTCCTGCATCTACACTCCAGGCCTGGTTCCTCACTCAGGTTCCCCGTACTTCTCACCCCTACACACACATACACACACAGACACACACAGGCAGAGTCATGTGCCTGGAAGTTCCATTTTGCAAGCCCTTTTGCATAGTGGGAACTTATTGTTTACTTTACCTGAAATTCAGTTCATTTTTCATTCCTATTTTTTCTGTTTTTTAGCGTCATTGTAATGGAAGGACTAAGATTCAACAGATGCTGCACACCATTCCTTTGGTTTGGGGATTATAGCCTTCAAAAATGAAGAAAATTCACAGTACTCAATGTCCACCAGGGTATAAATAAATGCTTTATATGTAGCAGAGTGTAATTGCCACGTTCCAAGGTAAATTAACTCATTTTAAAAATGTTCAGGAAACATTTTTATTTTCTTTAGATTCCCAAGAGAGACTGGGGTGAAATAAATATCTCCACCCTTCTACCAAGTAGAAGAATATAGAACATTTTGGCACAATTTGGGTTCAGAGAAAGGGCAAAATATATATAAGTAAACAAACATATAGTCATATATTTCCTTATCCAACCTTATTCCCAAAAATATTTATCATGGAGGAGAAGCAAACACATCGAGATTGTGGCAACTCTCACTTCAATTCATCGACGCTAAAAGGGACAAACCCAAGTCTCCATTTGGGTTTAGGTTCCTAGGACCTCATTTCAACCATTCCCCAATATTCTGAGCAGAAGTTCAAGGCAACTTAAGAAAGAAAGCGCCCAGGTCAAGACTTTGTGAGTTAAAGCTAATTTTATTTTTTGCCCTGGGATTCACTACCGTGCAAAACAACTTGTCCTCTTGTCTCCCCACAAGGTTTCCCCACTACAGAGCACGTGCTCCATGCTGGGAAGGAAAGCACACCTACTCTTCAGGGTGTTTTTCATATCACGAAGTTTGGACATTAGGGCAGGAGCCTCAAACAGCCAACAAAACGGAATGAGGCTGTGAGTCAAGAGGAGTCATGAATCAACAGTAGAAAGTCTGCTCTGAGCCTGGGTCGGTCCCGCCAGTAGGTGTTACTTTAGCCATTAATCCGGGGCGCTCCGTGGATGGAGGAGGGTCAACTCCTGCCAAGACACACACAACAAAACTCCAAACCAAACTGAAATCTGCCAGTTCCGCAAGTCTCCTCTGAAGGCAGAGTTGGGCCCCTAAGACAGGATCCAGAGCTTGCCTTCGAGGGCTGACAGCAGCCCCACCCGGCTGGGGCAGCAACTCAGAGCCTCCTGGTCGCCATCGCAGGCTGCTTCACTTCATCATTCAAAGTGGCTTTTGGCATTGGGATTAGTATGATTTACTGCAATTGCAACAATAACCATCCTCACCCACTGTCTGAGACCATGAGAACCCATCCAGCACTGTTTATTAGCTTTGGCTCGCTCGCCATGATTAAGTTCTTTTCAGCATGCTTTCCCTGTCCTCTCAGTCTTACTTCTCTCCCAAGAAGTTTTACACTCTAACTGGTGGACCCAAGTTCCCCACTTTTCTCTACTTAAAGCATGTGCTTTACGAATTCAAGGCATCAGGGGCAAACAGAAACTTCCCTGCTGGTTTGCAGTGACCATCGTATTGAACACGAGTCTTACGGTATGACACCCGCACAAAGCTTTTATCTTTCTCTGTATCGTCCCGCCCATATTACATGCAAAAAAGTCCTCCTGGCCAGTAGGGGGTGCTACACCTTTCACTGTTAAGACAATCGACTTGTGGATTGCTTGCAAGGTGGGCTGTGGGTTTTTTACTTAGATTTGTAACTCTGACGACACATTCTTCCTTTTCTCACTCTCCTTTCCTGGAGTTAGACACATACAAAGTGTGACAGTGTCCTCAGTGATCACTTAATCCAGTGGTCAGCCGACTTGTTCTGTAAAAGGCCTTATGTAAATGTTTCACGCTTGGTGGGTTATAAAGTCTCTGTTGCAACTACTCAGCTCATGTTGTAGCTCAAAAACTGACACAGACAATATGTAAACAAATGGGATGGCTGTGTTCTAGTAAAACTCTGTTTGCAAAAACTAGTAGGGACCCCTTATACTCTAATGTCAGATTTTTTTTCTCTTTTAAAGATGAGGAAACAGAATCTGAGACAGGTCTATTCTTTGAGCAACGTTACATGTCTAGTAAATGTGAGATGCAGAGGTGGAATCAAGGTTTTCAGACCTGCTGTATCAGGCTATTTATTATCCATCGTATTTCCTGTTGTGTAAGTTTACTCAAAATGCCTGAAAGAACCTCAGTCGTCTGTGATTGGCTAATATCAAACACACACTGGATAAAGCACTTTATTACTTTCTGACAGAACGTAGTGCAAAAGCATGACACTATAAATGATACTAGCATCCTTGGCTCTGGCATGTGGGTTGGCTTAGTCACCAACTTTGTAATATCCAGGAGCAGTTCTATGTCTGATTCTATTATAGCTCTGTTACCTTTCCTGAAATCCGTGAGCTCATATCACAACCTCCATTGTGACCATCAGTTCTTCATCTGTTTCTCCATATTTCACCCCTGGTCTTACAAGGGGACAAAGTGAGAGATAGCGTCTGGAAACACAGGACAAATCCAGCTCCCCACTGGGAAACACTGAAGGAACATGCTTTCCATGCAAACAGCTTTGAAAATAAATTACTTTGTCCTATTATTAGATGAGTACTATTCTTTTGGTACAGATTAAACAGTCTTTGGGAAGTACCATGATGAAGCAAAAGTAAAATCTATGTTGCCAGATTCTTGTTGTGTGGCTTTGAGGTAGTTAACCTCTCAGAGACCCAGCTTCCGGAGGTGAACAATGGAAATAATAAGATTTTGCCTAAAGAGTCATCGTTCAGAGTGTACGTAGGGTGACAATATAATTTATTATCCAAACCAGGATATTTCTGAAAATGAAAGGGAATTATATTATAATTATGCTAGACAAAATCTGGAAATGAGTATATGGCCACCAAGTTATACAATATAGTGATTGGTACATAGATACTTGACACATCTCAGTTTTCTTCCATCTTTTTCTCCAGAATTCAAGCAATTCTACATTTATATCCTTTTCTTCTGTGTGTCAGTGTCATTTTGAGCAGTAGGACTAGACAGCGAAGCCCTCCCCTCCTCCACCGGTTTCCTGAAACTGCAGAAAACTATAGCTGCGCCTGGTCACTCTGCTTTGAAAGCCTCAGTGACACCATCAGGGCCAGCGGGGCAAAAGAAGATGGCATTCACTATCTGCAGTAAGCACAGATGTTAATTCAAAACAACACATGCCTATTTGGGAAGGAGAAACGTTGTGCTATGAATGTGACACTTATGAAAGTGTAAGGAATAAATGCCTTGGATGGGGCAGAGGGAGGGTCGAGTGGGAGTTCTGATCAGCTCAACCCGTGTACACTACATGAACTGACTTAGAAATAATAACACCTCTATGCCTTCTCAGTCTTGTATTTGTCTTAAACTCAGACCCGCCAAATTGTGCCAAATTATGTGTTGTTCAACTTGGACTGCCCCGAGAACACTAAGCTCCTTTTGCAAGTTAACTGTGCCATATTTATGAGATTTCAGCATTACAACTAGGAGTTATCGACAGAGAAAGGGAAATAAACAGATAATTTTTAAAAAGTCAAAATGACAGCCATTTTTTCCCTCAAGTTTGAATCAAGGTTACGTTTGTTCGAGTCCCTGGGGGACAGCTACACACAGGTACACAGAGGCAGACTCATGTTCCACAGTACTCTGTGTATGAGAACATGTAAATAAGAGGATTAAGGTCAACATCATGTGTTGCATTTCTGAAATTCGCATCTATTTTAAGATAGGACATTTTGGATGAACTTCACTTTTAACCCATAGAGTTATTCTTTTTTCTTTTCGAAAATATAATTTATTCATCTCTATTTCAAACCAGTTATTTAACTCAGGCCAAGAAAATAATAATAGAAAATTTATTTTGAAAAGTTACATTTCCTGTATTTTTAAAAAGTTACTTCTCCTCACCACTCCCCACCACCCCATCCCCTCAGTAATCAGACAGTAAGACACACTTGGGGGTTAAGAGTTTGAAGTATAAGTTCAAATCCCAGCTCTCCCACTTCCTACAATGTGACATTGGTCAAGTTACTTGACTCCTGCAAGCCTCGGTTTCCTCATCTGAAAATGGGACTAATGAGAGCTCTCACTTCACAGTTTCTGTAAAAGTTAAAAACATGTAAAGTGCTTAACAGTTTTTCAGGCAGACAGGAAGGGGACCAAAAATGTCAGTTACTCCTACTCTTAACAACTTAGCTTAGTTAACTTCCTCCTCTGTAAAACCTCACCCTTCTCTCCCATGGGGATGGGAACCTGGGATGGGGAGCTTGCAGTGAGCTGAGATGGCACCACTGCACTCCAGGCTGGGTGAACTAGAGTTCAGGCCCTCCTAACCTTACCCCTGTATCACTGCAGAGGTAGCCTGCCTGGTCTCCATGCCACCTGCTTCATCTTACCCGCCAGTGTATCCTGTGAACTCTGATCAAACTAGTGTCCTTTCTAAACTGGCACTCTCATTCACGTCTCTTCTCCAAAAGCTTTAGAGGTCTGTAGGTTGGCTCCTATTAGAGCTCCCTATTCCTACAGGATAAAATTAAGCGATTAGTAGTGTGTATGTTACAACCATCTTTTTATTCCTTGAAACTTTTCAGTTTTTCTCACTTCATAAAGGTATAAAAGAGGGCTCTGAGTAAAAACTCCCAAAATGGGATGATTCAAAGTCTGCCCGCCCTGATCTCACTTTCCAATGTAACTTTGAACTCCATATATGAACTACTAATTGCTTCCTATACCCCTCCAGCATGACTCTCCTTCAAGGGCCATCTTAATCTCCCCTCTTCTATAAAGCCCTGTCTACCTTCTGCACCATGACAGGTTCATCCCTGCACTGAATCCACTCGACAGACTGTTGCTATATCCCACTTGGCACTCAGTTATGAACTCTCTTGTAACATCTCTACGACCAATATAATAGTAATATCTTCTCCCAACTAGAAAGTGGACTTTTGAGGAGCAAAGAACACTTTTAAAATTTTTCTGGATTTCTGCCACTTCCACGTAGTAGATGCTCAATAAAAAGTTTGTTGAGGCTGGGCACAATGGCTCATGCCTGTAATCCCAGCACTTTGGGAGGCTGAGGTGGGTGGATCACGAGGTCAGGAGATGGAGACCATCCTGGCTAACACGCTGAAACCCCATCTCTACTAAAAATACAAAAAATTAGCCGGGCATGGTGGCAGGTGCCTATAGTCCCAGCTACTCGGGAGGCTGAGGCAGGAAAATGGCGTGAACCTGGGATGGGGAGCTTGCAGTGAGCCGAGATGGCACCACTGCACTCCAGCCTGGGTGACAGAGCGAGACTCCGTCTCAAAAAAAAAAAAAAAAAAAAAAAAAGCTTGTTGAATGAGTGAAGAGGAATATTAACATGTAAAATATGAGGTCAACATTTTACAATGTAAAAATCAAACTCTATGATAAAGACTAAAGGTTCTAATTTGTAATGACTGTGATAGGCTTTTCCACTCTAGAAATGTATAAGATAATATTACTCATAAAAATGACAATGTGAGAGATGACTAATATTTCTTTGGACCTCTTCTTGTGGATGAATATTTTAGAGAATTTGATCAAATCAGGAAAAAAAAATGCCATTTAAAATGATTACATTTAACAATCATGTTAAACCCATCTCAGGGTCAAAGCGCCCTGACATCAATCTCCTGTTTAGTAAATTTCCAGGGAACAAAGTTTACTAAATGATTATCCAACCTACAGACCTTTACAGGCCAGCCAGTTCATCAAATATAATACACTGGAGATGCAAACAAATCTTTTTTTTTAATTAATATACCTTGAAGCCAGCCCTTAAACCAATAGTTTTCACAAAGGCAAGATGATTTGCTGTGTTCATGAAGAAATTTGATAATGTCTCAACATTATCCAAATGTCTGTGACATATGCTGCCCATCAGACCCAAAGAAACGTACGTACAAGTGCATCTGTTTTTACTCAGAGCCCTCTTTTACATCTTTATGAAGTGAGCAAAACTGAAAAGTCCCAAGGAATAAAAAGATGGTTGTAACATACACACTACTAATCACTTAATCCTCTCTCCAGTGCCCAGGCCGTCAGGGCCAGGACGATAATGCGAATGCTAATACATGCTGTCTGCGGGAGCTGTCACAGCTGCTGTGTCCCGGAGCTCTATTTGTCAATACCAGAGGGATTACAGAGAGACAAAGTACATAACTGAGAAGAGTGTGTGTCCAACATGGATCCAGTTTCCTTGTTTGTCAGCGAGTGCTGATGGATCCAAGAAGATGCAGCTGAGTTCTCCGCAGGCAGATGCAGTGGAATTTCTGTTCCAAAGCAAAGTAATAGGCAGAAGGGGCCAGAAAGAACAATTCAGCGACCCAATCTCCAAAACAGCTGGGTTCACTTAACTCATACTTAGCCAGAGAAGATCCAACCCGGCTGAAATCCCACAGGAGAAAGCATTAGATGTTAAAACACCTGGGTGCTTGGAAACCAAAACTCAAAGACCACCTCCAGGACTGTTGGAGCCAGGACAGTCACGTCACTTGTCCAGGCTTCCCGCAGCTCTGCATGAAGAAGGGCAATTGGAAGCACAACCAACCGCTCAGGGATGTAGTGAGGCTGAGGAGGCAAAAGAAGCGAACGCCCCTGGTGAGATTCCTGTAAATCTTGGTGATTGTTTGCAAGGTGAGGAAGCAGAACCAGCTGTACTGAAGCCCTGCACTGCTTGAAGAGTTGCACAACCCTCTTTCTGCTTTGGCTAGGAAAGGCCAGGCGTAGGTGTGGCGCCAAGCCCAGCTCATCTTTATTTAAAGACCATTGTCTGAAACACAAGTTCTGCTATGCCACGTCTTCCCGAAAATCTCAATTCCAATCCAGCTGGCATTCGAAGAGAGAATGGACTGGGTCAAGTAGCCAGTCTTCATTAGTGTGAAGGCGAATAATGTCTAGAAAGAATAACAGGAGATTGACCCTTCAAAGGGAGGCAGAGAAAGAAAACAAATCCTGGCTCTCCTACCCACCAGCGATGAGACTTTAGGTGCTTCACCTGAGCCTCACTTGAAAAGTGGGGATCATCAAATCCACCATCCCAGTCTTGTGCCAAGACTAAAGGAGATGATTTATGTAAAAAGTATCTGGCATTGTTCCTAGAACTTTGCAGCCACTCAAAAATATGTTATTAACATCCCTTTATTGAACACAGAGAATTCCCAGAACATGAAATGGTTAGGGATGGTTTCAAATGCATTAAGTCTTGAGTGGCTTGTCCTGGACTCTGCCAGTTCCTTGGAGTATAAGGAGGCAGTCAATCCCATGGAAATAAATATTCTATCAATATCTTCACTGAGTACTCTGATAAAGAGGGAGATTTTCCACATCCCCCTTAAAGACATAGCATAGCTTCAGCTGGACGTAGGAGGCCAGTACTTAGTGACTAGCCAGATAATTGAAAAAACAAAGGTTAAACTTTGGTGTTTCTCAGTCTAGCATGGCAAATGCCCAGTGCAGATTTTCAAGACAATTTTTCCCCTTACATAAGAGAAAAACAGGTGCTGAGAAGGGTAAGCTTGGTATAAATCCGGCTTACAGCAAGCACAGAGCCATTGGGGGAAATCTTGCTGAAGCATTAATGAAACAGGGGTTTACCTTTCCCCAAAGTTTGCTTTCCATCACACTGTTCCATATTTAACATGATGGGAAATGCACGTGTTAATTTTCTTACTAAACACACTGCATGTCTTCCACACCTCTGAGGACCAGTCCAGGTAGGGAGGTGAGGAAAGAAGACACCCAGGGTCAGCCCTTATCCCTATAAAAATGGGGAATAGCAGGCCAGATAGTTGGACTTCTGAGCCCTCTAGTGCCCTAGTGGGACTGATGATCTGTGAAGACGCTTCCTCATGCATCCGATGAGGTTAAAAAACACAGTGTCACGGAAGGAGTGATGGTGGGAAGCCAGCACCTAGAAATTAGAGAGGAGAAGCAGATAGGCTTTGATCCTACACTACGATCAGCAGGAGAACATGTGCTGGGTATAGATTCTGGCCGATGGTGAGCTATTCTTGTCACCCTATGTCATCAGACACCCAACCTCCCCCCATCCCTGGCTTCATCCCTAACTACTCTCCCCGGGCTCACACAACTCAGAGTCACACTGGCCTCCCTGATATCTCCTGTAACTGCACACACGCTCCAACCTCAGGGCCTTTGCACGTACTGTATCCTCTGCTCAGAACACCCCTTCCCTTGTATCTGCATGGCTTGTTCTACACTTCATTAAGGTCTCTGCACATTTGTGCAGCTACTGGAGAAAACTTTCCTACCCACCACATCTCAAAAGCACCATCAGATTCAGCCTCCCCACCTCACCATTACTATCACTCCTTCTCCCTTCTCCCTGCTTCGCTCTCCTTTGCAGCACTTGCCACCCCGAAATGTGTATACTCATTTATACTTTGTTTTCTGCCTCCTTCACTAGTATGTAAGTTCCATGAGAGCAGAAATTTTGCTTGTTTTGTTTCCACTGTATCCTCGGTTAGTGCATTTGTGTTTGGTACTTAAGTAGTATCAAGTACTACTAAGACTAAGTAGTACCAAGTACTAAGACTAAGTAGTACCAAGTACTAAGACTAAGTAGTACCAAGTACTATTAAGACCAAGTAGTGTTCAATAAATATCTGCTAAATTAATAAAATAACATTATTCCCCATATAACATTATGCTGGAGCTTAAGGGGCCTTATAAACTATCTAGTTTCACCCTTTTGTTTTAAGGAGATTAAGTCTACTAAAGGGAAATAACTTGCCCAAGAGCCCACAACTAGTAAATCTAACAACACAGAAGGTAAGAGTGGAGAAAAAATGATTCTAGCCAAAAAAAGGAAAGAGAAAGAGAACACACACACTTTCACTGGCTAAAGAAGAGATTCTATAGTCCAAACATGTTTTAGATACAGCCAAACTAATATTTAGTATCTATAAAGCACTTTGCAAAATCGCATCTTTTGCAAGCAGACAAACCAAACTTAGGAACGGCCCTGAGACATTCAGTTCTCCATTCATCATTGTGGTGCAGTGGGAATATTCCGACTGCTGAGGTTTATCTAAAGAACAATTATTGTTTTGGTTCAAATCTCCCACCTGCAGGCAGAACCTCATTCATCCTAGACGGAGAAGGGAAAAGGAGAAGGAAAAGGGTATTTGTTGAACTAGGCACTATGCCAAGGGCTTTCAAGTATCTCAGTTAATTTTCATAACATCCCTGTGGCCACTTTACAGATGAGAAAACTAAGCCTCAATGGGGTTAAGTGAATGGCTCCAAATCCCACAGCTAATCAGTGGCAAAGCCAGAAGGCTCACTTTGGCAAGCCAACTCCGAAGCTCAGGTTTTTTCATGACATTAGGCTGTTCTCTTTAATTTTCAAAAGAAATTCTGCGAAGAAAACTCTCCAATGCTTGTTTTGACCTAGGATTTTTCTACCCACTGAAGGGCGAGGTGGGATGGATGTATAGTCAGCAGGGTGTCTTGTTTAGGTTCCTCAGGTTTACATAAAGACAGGACTCCACCACTCATCACACTGGTAAAGCATTCAGATTTGACAACACAGCACCTGCATTGGCTCTGAGGGGAAAAGCCATCAGTTTCCCCCAAAGCCACCCCTAGGTAAACATGCAATCCAAGTCAAAACAGTGTGCTTGCTATGCAAATGTGGCTTTGAAACATCTACCCTAGCACTAGGGTGACCAACTATGTTAGTCCTTTTTTGCACTGCTATAAAGAATTACCTGAGACCAGGCAATTTATAAAGAAAAGAGGTTTAATTGTCTGATGGTTCTGCAGGCTGTACAGGAAGCAGGGCTGGAGAGGCCTCAGGAAGCTCACAATCATGGAAGAAGGTGAAGAGGAAGCAGGCATGTCTTGCATAACTGGAGAAGGGGGAAGAGAGTGAAGGGAGAAGTGCTACACACTTTTAAACAACCAGATCTCGTGAGAACTCACTCGCTATCACAAGAACAGCAAGGGGGAAGTCTGCCCTCTATGATCCAATCACCTCCCACCCAGCCCCTCTTCCAACATTGGGGATTACAATTTGACATGAGATTTGGGTGGGAATACAAATCCAAATCATATCACCAACTGTCCCAGTTTCCCTGGGACTAAGAAGGGCAGGGTAGCAGGGTGTGAGGATGCAAAATGTTTAGCCTCAAAACTGGGAAAGTTCTGGTGAACTGGAAAACATTGGTCACCCACCCAGCACCTATACTTGCCATAAAGCTTCCACTCTTAAGCCTACCCTCATGAAGAAATTCTGAGGCCACATTTGTCCTTATGCAACCTCAAACTCACTTTTGTTCAACTCTCGTTTCAAGTTCTATTGATTAAAATGTCATGTATAGGAGATAAATACAAATATATGCATTTCATCTGTTTTTGATTTTAGATTTTAATCCTGGATTCATTGAAGCTCCAGAAATATGTGCCAATGAACCATAATCTTTTTTTGATAGAAAAATTCTTTAATCAAAACACGTTTACACGTTGAACTTATGGCTTAACTAGAATAAATCTAAGTTAAAACTGTATAAGGGCCACACAGATAATGACTGGTATATATGCAGGTTCTCTCAAAACAGTGATTCCTAGTTCCACTATAAGACCTCATAAAAGCAAAAATTCAATTCTGTAGATGAAAACAGTTATCCCAGAGGGTCAACCATACAATGTCACACACACATGCTGGTCTTAAGCCGTTTTTTTCCATATTCATATAGTTTCAAAAAGTGAGAAGTATCCTACTTATTGAAAAATGTCAAATGACCTAATATTCAAAATATCTTAGAAATGCTATCCTTTGGTTAACATACCCTTAAATTTGGTAACGTTGATTTCACCCTGGATTTAGTCCATACCCGTCAATGTACAGACTATCAAAGTACTATGTTTGAAGAACTCGTGTTTGTATTTTTGGAATCTAGAAAATAAAAATAATATAGCCATAATTTCAAATAGGTGAGTTTCCTTATATAGCATTTATTTATATTTATTGTATAAGCATCATGATTTTTTCTTCCAATTAGGTACTATTTAGTGATTTCCTAAAGACATTTTTAACATTTCTCAAGAATAAACTTAATTAGTTTTCAGTTTTAATTACTAGTGCCTGCCTATAAAAGGACTTAAATGGGCCGGGCGCGGTGGCTCAAGCCTGTACAGCACTTTGGGAGGCCGAGACGGGCGGATCATGAGGTCGGGAGATTGAGACCATCCTGGCTAACACGGTGAAACCCCGTCTCTACTAAAAACTACAAAAAACTAGCCGGGCGACGTGGCGGCGCCTGTAGTCCCAGCTACCCGGGAGGCTGAGGCAGGAGAATGGCGTGAACCCGGGAGGCGGAGCTTGCAGTGAGCTGAGATCTGGCCACAGCACTCCAGCCTGGGTGACAGAGCGAGACTCCGTCTCAAAAAAAAAAAAAAAAAAAAAAAAAAAGACCTTAAATGATTTAACCCTAGAGCCACATTCATTCCTATATATACCCAGTCAGTTATCTGCAGAGTGAACCATAATCTTTTAGTCCTTTTTCAATATCCCTTTAAAATGACTGCATTTTGGTATTTTGACTTTATATAATATGAAGGCACCGTAAGAGTAGTATTGAATTAAATGGGGGAGGAGGGATGATGAGGACAATAGTCACTACATAATTTATTGTCCTTTTCAATCTTCTAAAGAAATTTATTTCAGATCTAAGTGCTAGGGATATTTCCATGTCCTTTGAGAAACTACATTTTCTATAGTTTTTTTCTGTATGAAAATTGGTTCTATATACCTGATCTTGTTTCCATTTTTACTTAAACCAGATGGAAACTCAGAGCCAAATTTGTTGCTCAATATTAAACATTGTGTCAGACTCTTTTGTCGGTATATGTATATTTCAACTTTCTGCATGTTACAGATCTTAATATTTATGTAATGTAATGAGGTGATAGTGAGAATGTGATCATATGTGCATTTCATTGTAAGTTGCCATTTCTTCTTACAACAACTCAGTGAAGTGGGTGTTATTTGGGGAATTTAAAGTACCTGTTGAAATCTGACAGACAAAGGAAAATCTTTAGTTCATCATTGGAATGGAAATTTAAGACGAGTAGCTGAACAAACAGCAATGATTGGTCAAAAGTTTTCTGATTTATTCTGGTATTTGTCAACACCTTCTGTATGTTTCCTAGGAAAGATGGAGAATGCCCAGCTGAAAGGCTCATAGATGCAATCCCCAATTCACTCTTTGAAAGGTCTCAGGTGGAGAAATAGCCTCACTCCTGTTACTGATGGGGGTCAAATACCAAATGGCTCAAGTTATTTCCGAGGCAGCCTGGTGTGGGACAGGTAATGGGTCTGGAGCAGAATCCAAGTCCCAATATTTGTTACCCGTGTGACCTTGTGGCCCTGGATGTGTCACCCGAACCATTTAAGTCTTCATTTTCTCACTGGTAAAGCAGGAATAGTAACATCTACCTTAGAGAGTTATGATGATGACTAATTGAAATTATGCAAACAAAAGCATCTCCCTATCCTCACCCCTACCGCCCAGCACAGTGCCTGGCATGCAGTGAAACCTTAAAAAGAAAAAGTCTTAGCTGTTACTACAGAAAAGTTAATCCTCAGACTGACAGGGTTCACACTGTCCCGGGCAGTAACTAAAGATTTTATCACAAACCTCTGGCAATGCTGCCTCATATAACTTTGGCCACTTTAGCTCATTTGTTAAAAGGATCCTACACAGGCCCAAAGCAGAGGCCCCACATTAAAGTGGTTATTATAGTGGGTCACTGGGGTTCTTTTTCCCTAGGCAACAATGAAACTGCATTAACAAGCATTCACCAGGGCAAACCATAGGCCATGAACATTAGAACGTTGCAAAAAAAACCAAACTCTTAAAGAAATAAACTGCTACACAGGCCCGCCTTTGGGGATCCTTGCTTTTTGCACATGCTAAGCTGTCCAGAGCCAACAACATGTTATAGCAAAGTGTGCTAAGCAACACTATGTGTTCATCCTTGGGATACTCTAAGATTCAGCCTTTGAGAAGTTGCTGAGATGTGCTCACATCACGTTAGCTAGTGACAGGCTGCCTTGTGCTGTCTCTCTCCGCTCCTGCTCACCTCCTCCTGATCTCTACTCAGCATCCTACCCCGACTGAATCTGACACTCTGTGAGCTTCCCCACCAACACATCCTCTCCAAATTTGGGTGTTGGAATGGGCAGAATAAACAAATTTAGCCCCATTCTTTGGATCACAGACTCAAACCCCAGAAGCAGAAAGGACAACAAGAATGACCCACAGGGTCAAGACTCCTGAATCTCAAGCTGAAAGTGTCAAATGCTTCCAAAATGCTTCCGAAATGCTCCATGGGCTGGGAAATAAAAAAGGAAAGGGATAGTGCCAGTGGAAAGAATGAAGAGAGCCTGACCATAATTTAATGCCAAGGCATGATTTGAATGCATGGAGCATTCAGAGCACAAATTCTCAGAACTGACTTTCTCAAGTTAACTCAGCCAACCCTTATCTGGTGTATGAATCAATTTAGAATTCACTAACAGAGAAATGAATTCCACCTGAGGCAGCCCATAGTCTTTTGGGGATAACTATAATGTATAAACTGGTCTTCATTTGTCATGCAATGTCTATATAATTCCTCTCTTATTTTGAAGCTGTTTATGTGTTTAATGAGCACTTGCTCTGATGTCAGGCATTGCAGAAACTGGGGGTGCATTGGAAAACTGGGGAACAAGAGACATTTCTTGCACTCATGGAGCTTATTGTGTAGTTTGGGAGACAGACATTAATCAAACATGACTGATGGGTATGGGCTAAGTACTGTGAAGGAAAGAGAAAGGATAGTTCTCTGACGTAGAACTATCCTAGTCACCTAGGCTGCAGGGTAGGTGGCAGGGAAGTGGTTTGTTGGAAATCCTCCTCTGAAGAAGTTATAACAAGCTGAGAAATGAAGGGTGAATAGGAATTAACTCTTGGATGGCATTAGGAGCCAATGATGTTCCAGAGAGAACAAGCTCAAGGCAAGAGGGATCACAATGTATGCAAGGAACCAAAAGAAACCCAGAGTGACTCCAACCTAAGGTGAATGGGCAAAAGCCATGCAAAGGATTTTATCCTTATTCTAAAACTAGTGGGAACAACTGAAGAATTGTGTGTGTGTGTGTGTGTGTGTGTGTGTGTGTGTGTGTGTGTTGGACCCTATATATGTACCTTCAGATTCTATTCTCCTCAACCCTCTCCCAAACCCTTGACTGCCTACTCCTGGAGCACCCTGGATGATGCAGCCTCAGGAGCTGCCACCTCACCCTAGCCCCGCCTGCATGCACATAGGCCACCAATGTGGGCTCCAGCATGGTCTTGGGTGCCCAGACCCAACCTTGCCATCCTATGGAGGCTGTGCCTCTTCCTGCCACTGGAGTTTCATCCTATCAGCTGTCAGAGGGACTGGGATCTGACTTCCATAGGGAATGCATCCATAGGAAATGGGAAAGACTCAACAAATAGGTTTTTCCACCCTGTTCTTCCTCCCTTTAGTGGAATATCAGAGGTTTAGTGGTTCCTTATGGCCTGTCTGGTAATAGCCTATTGACCAAGCCACCAACCGTGTGTGTCTCTTTGTGGAGCTGTATCTGGCATCATAATCACACCATCACTTCATATTTTTTCCCTTTGTCCCATAACTTAATTCTCTTCTACATGGCTCTTTGTCCCCAGACCTCTAACAAAGCATGATCATTTGAGCTTTGTCCTTATGTTCTGAAGAAACCATACGTAGAAGACCATATATGTAGGGTGTGCGTATGTATGTGTAACTGTACATAGAAGACCATATATGTAGGGGGGGGTGTGTGTGTGTATGTATGTATGTCTGTGGCTGTATATATGGACGTGTTTGCACTGAGAGTGTTTGCTAAGGGAAGAAGTGTGGGGAACCATGATCATAAAGTCACATTTGTGTTTGGTAAAGGTCACCGTGCACGTGGTGAATGCAATGGCCGCTGTGGGCAGTGATGGTCGTCCAGGAGAGAGGGGATTACAACTTGGCCTCCCTGTTGCCCCTTTTAGCATGTTAGGTGTCCTAAGACAGCCATCACTCCTTCTGGAGGCTTCTCTTCTTTGGGTTAAATACTTAACGCTCTTTCACTTTACAACTGCTATGAGTTTTCTCAGCATCTTGTTTGCTCTCATCTGGATGTAGTTTAGCTTGTCAATATTCCTCTTAAAATGTGTTGCCTGGAACAAAATGTAATATTTCAGGTGTCCTTTGATCAGCTAGAGAAGAAACAATTGCCATTTTCTTTTTTCCAGACAGCACACTTCCACTAACATGACCTGATACCGAGCCACTTTTCCATCTCAGCTGAGCTTTGAGTCTTTGATTCTCACCACTAGGTCTGTGCTCAGGGAGCAACTTGCTCATGCTCTGCTTGTATCCTAGTTACTATTATTTTTGTTGCTGTTGTTTTAACTGACACGCTGAGCCATGCATTCCTTCCAATTAAACTCCATCCTATTGTTTTTGACCCATCGCCCCAGCCTGTTGCAAATTTGAAAGGAGATACAGCGTAGTGGTTAAGAGCATGGACTCCTCAGAAATAAGGCAGTCCTGGCTTGAATCCTGGCTCCCTCTCTTATTAGGTTGTTATCTGTGGATATTGTTTAATTTCTCCAAGCCTAAATTTACTTATTGAGGAAAGTGATGTAAAAAGAGTACTGCTCTATTATTCAGTTCCTATCGAATAACAACAAACATTCTCTCAAAATTTCAATAGTTTAAAGCTAACACAAGGGATTGTTGCATATAGCTTTAAGGTTTAAGCAGCACATATTTATTTTACACTCATGGGTCTGCAGATTGGGGTGGGATTCTGGTATTCTAGGCTGAACTCAGGCTTCCAGGTGCATTCAGGTCTGCTCTACCTGAAAATCCATGCTGATACCAAGGGCAAAGGGCTACAACTACCTGGGGCTTGCTCTTCTTATAGAGATCATAGTAGTGAAAGAAGCCAGGTCAAATGCCCAGAACTCACATAAGCTGCTCCTGCAAACTCGGCTGACAGTTCATTGCTTTCTAATTTCCCTTCACGGCCTTTCATGGGGCTATTGTGAAGAATACTTCAGTCATGTCAACGAAGGGCTTAGCACAGGGCCTGGCTCAAAGCAACCATGCAGCAAATGTCAGCAGTTGCCCCTGTTAGTCCCAAACCTGTCATCCAACATACTCTTGATCTTTCACATATTTGAGTCATTCAGAGCCATATCTGTCCTCTTTAACAAGACAAATTCTTTGCAGTTGACATGATTCATCACAGCCTAATGCAGAAAAGGGGCTAGATCTCTAATTCTGCCAGGAGTTTAGGGAAACAAGTGGTGAGTGATGAAAAACAACTACATAACACCAAATAGGCAAAGCCTGAATTAGGTAACTATGCCTCGCTTAGGCTTCCATGGTATTGGAGACCATTTCTTATAGGAGTGGGATGTGTGTATAGGGAAAGGAGTGAACTTTTGAAAGTTGAAGAGTAATTCAAGAGAATTTTGCCATTAACAGATTTTTTTTAAAAAGCTTGCCAAACATCACCTAGATAATCTTTTACTGACTGGAACAAAGGAGAAGACTGGAAAACAGGCAGGGAAGAAAAGGGGATTTATCTCTAGACTAAAGTGAGCTTTCTCTCACCAGCTTATTTTTGAGGGATTCTCTTACTGTAAGCTCTCCTGGATGGCTCCATAGAAATGTTTGTGACAGAAGAGCACTTTTTCAGCACAACCTTACACTCTTGTATTTATCTATAAAAAGCAATGCATGAACATATGAAAAAGTATACTCTGTCATTAGTCATCCAGAAAACGTAAATTAAGACCCCAATGAGATGCTGCTATGCACCCACCAGACTGGCTAGAATAAGAAAAGGTTGACAATACCAAATAAAGACGAGGATGTGAAGCAACTGGAATTTTCAAACACATCCCTGTGGGGGTACAAATTTACACAGCCACTTTAGAAAACTGTTTAAAGTAACTCTTAAATCTGAACATACAAATACCCTATAATTTAACAATTCTATTTTAAGTGTACACCTCACTAAAGCGCTTACATGTGTGTACCAAATAACATGTGCAAGAATTTCCAAAACAGCATTATTCATAATAACCCCAAACTTAGGTTTTTCCCATTTAGGAAAAGCCTAAATAGCTATCAAAGTAGAGTGGTGTTGGATACTATGCTCAGTACCTGGTGATGGGAATCATTCATACCGCAATCACAATATCATATGATATACCCAGGTAACAAACCTGAACATGTACCCTCTGAATCTAAAGTAAAAGTTGAAAATAAAACAAATAAAACACACACACAAAACAAATGTAGAACGGTAAAGTATGTGATATACCATGTATTATACTATGTAGAAATAAAATTAAGAAAACACTGCTATATGCAAAAACAAAGAGAAATTTCAAAAATACAATATTGAGCCAAATAAATTAGATGTAAAAGGCTGCATTGTATATGTTGCTATTTATATAAAGCTTAAAAACTGGTAAGACAATTTCTTTTGTTAGGAGGGATAGTAATAACCTATGGAGATGAGAGAGGGATAGGGACTGTCAGAAGGCATAAGGACATTCTATTTCTTGATCTAGATGGTAGCTGTGTAACTATAGTGCACTGAATAGTGTCTACCCAGAATCTTGGAATGTGGGCTTATTTGGAAGAAAAGTCTTTGCAAATGTAATCAGGATGAGGTCATCCTGGATTAGGACAAGCCCTAAATCCAATGATGAATGTCCTAATAAGAGAAAGAAAAGAAAAAGGCACAGGGAGATACAGAAAGGAGAAGTTCATGTGAAAACTCAAGTGAAAACAGAAGCACAGACTAAAGTTATGCTTCCACAAGCCAAGCAACACCAGGAAGCCACCAGAAGCTGGAAGAGGCAAGAAAGGCTTTCTCTCTTAGGCCTTCAGAAGTAGGCTAGCCCAGCCAAGATCTAGAGACTTTGGACTTTTGGTCTCCAGAATGTGAGATAATAAATTTCCGTTGTTTTAAGTCATTCCTTGTTTGAGGTAATTTGTTACAGCAGCTCTAGGAAACCAATACAGGTTTTGGTCCTGAAAAATGGGGTATTGATGTAACAAAAAACTAAAAAAATGTGGAAGTGGCCTTGGAATTGGCTAAAAGGCAGAAGCTAGAAGAATTTTGAGGCACCTGATAGAAAAGATGTAGGTTAACCTGCAGACATGGTTGACAGAGATATGGACTTTAAAGGACATTCTGTCGAGGAGTTAGAAAGAAGAGAAGGGCAGGCAAGAGAATGGTTCTATCATCTTAGAGAATACATATATCATTAAAAATAGAATCTTAAAAGAAATACAAGTGGTAAAGGCACTTCTGATGAGGTCTCAGAAGGAAATGTGGAATAAGTTTTTGAAAACTGGGGGAAAGTTATGCCTGTTATAAAGTGGGAAAACCTTGGCTGAATTTAGTTCTAACATTGAGTGTAAGGAAGAATGTGTAAGCCATGAAGTTAAATATTTACCTGAGGAGATTTCCAAGCAAAGTGTGGAAGGTGCAGCCTGGCTTTTCCTTGCTGCTGCTTGTAGTACAACACTAGAGGAAAGAGATAAACTGAGGAAAGAACTGCTAATCAACAAATAACTAGCACTTGATAATTTTGGAATTATTGGCCTATCCAGGTTACAAAAGATGCTAAAATTATGAAACTAATACAGTGGTTTTGCTCACTTTGTGGTTATACATCAAACTGGCACTTACAAGTTACATAATTTTCTACATGTGTGTTATACTTAAAAGTTTTCTTCAAGCAATAAAGCTTATGGTTGAAAAACTAGAAAATGTATATGCAAGAACAAGAAAATTAAAAAATTGTCCATATTTGCAATATTCAGAAACAACCCATTAAAATTTTATTATGTCTGCATCTAGATTTTCTTCCATCTTTTAATATTTCTACATGAATTTTCACCAAAGTGGGATCTTATTATGCATTCTGATTTATAGGCTACTTTTTTCTCTTAACAATGTATTTGTTAACAGATAGCTTTCTAATAAGTATACTCCTATAAGAATATTCTTAAGATCTGGAAGACAGTGAGTCTTTACAGGTTTACACAAGTTTCACAGTAGCACAGTTTATTCTTTTTATTTTATTTGCATGTTCCTTTTAAAAGTTGTCAAGAAGTACAGAAGTTAATAAATAAAAAGAAAGTCTTACTTATCAGCAGTAATTTGTTTAAATTTGCATTTATTTGATTAGAAGCAAGGTTAAACTTGTTTTTATATTTTATTGACCATTTATATTTCTTCTCTATGAATTGCCAATTTTTAGCCTTTGACCCTTTGTTTCAATTGTAGTGTTAATTTTTTTCTTATAGGCTCGTAGTGATTCTTTACATATTGAATATATTAATCTCTTGTTTGTTTCATATGTTACAAATACTTTTCTCAGTTTTGCCATTTGCTTTTCAACTCTGTTTATGATACCATTGATGCATAATTTCATATTTATGTAGTTACATGTCCAAATGTGTTTTTTATGGTTTTTGCCTTCTGTTTATGGCTAAAAAGACCTCCCACATATCCAGATTATATAAATAGTTAACTAAGATTGCTTCCAGTGCTTTTGTGGTGTATTTTATCTTTTCAATTTTTTATCTTCCCAGGATTTGTCTTATTGGTGAGAGGTAAAAGATTAACTTGATTTTTTAAATCAAAATTACATTAGCTTCATTTAGTGGATAAATGAAGCTAATCATTTCACATTAAAAAAATCCTTTTTCACTACTAAAAAGAAATATATCCTTGCATTTAGGGTTGTCTTATTTCATTGTTCTATCTATTCTGATTAAATTTCTGCATATTTATTTGAATGTAACTTCACAATTTAATATCTAGTTAGTATACATTTCCCTTCAATTCCTTCCTTTTAAATATTTTTTGCTATTCATTTGCATCTATTCCTACAGACACATTTTAGAAGTTACAAAAATAAATCCATTTGCACCTCAATTTGCAACTCCATTAAATGTGTAGATTAATTTTGAGAACTGCCATCTTTACAATAAGTATAGAGTATTCAGGCAGAGAAACAGTAAGAAACACAACTATGTGACTAAAGAAAAGTATTCCTGTAGAATTCTGTAGAAGCAGAGACACAGATTACCCTGGATCACTAGGTTGTAGTCAAATTGCATTTAGATTATCTTGGAAGCAGTACAAAGAATTTTTAAGGAAAATTAATCTCGCAAACACACATGTCCTAATGAAACTGGAGAAGTACAAGAGGCCAGATACTGATGGGAGCTCCTGGAATAGTTTGGAGGCAAAAGACATAAAATATTACAGAAGTCAGGACCTGGCGCCTTTTCAGGCATGGGGGACAAGAGAGAGGAGGTTCTTATGATGGTGCTGTGGTGTCAGGATCAACAGACAGGGAGAAGCTGCTGCCAGCAACAGAGAGAAGGAAGTCAGGAAGTAACTCCCAAAAGGCAAGAAAGACAACCAGCTCAGGTTTAAACAGGCTAAGATGAAGACATGGCATGACTTCTAAGTGGAAACGTTCAGAAGGAGGTTGTAGGTTTGGAGCTTTCTGAGGGGTAGGAGTACAGCAAACACAGAACTTGGCACACAGAGGACCCTCAATAACTGTGGCGTTGGACTAAGTGGTAGGTTCAGTGGGTGTCAGAGCTGAAAACCATGTTGCAGAAGAACAAAGATTCAAGAAGTATGCTTTAAACCTTGTTGAATACTACATTTACAGGACAGAAAGGAAACTAGAGTCAGAGAAAGAAACAAATAAAAAATAAAGTCATGACTTGAATTTTTATACAGTCGGCAAGAAAGAACATGAATTTAAATAGTGTTGTCACAGGGAGGGAAAGGCTGGTCATTGGAACATGTAGAGTGCCCACCCGAGTTTGTAGCGAGCCCATGGCCTTGTGGTTTATCAGTGTTGTAACAGGCTGTGTGCACGGAACTAGGTACGCAGAATGTGGTGAGCAATTTAAGGGATTTTCAAGGGTAATTTTGGTTCTACATCATTTTCACCCCCTAGCAGTGACTTCTAGACTCTAATCCTTTCATGAGGTATGACTTCACACTAACTTGGTCTTTTCACTTGGTTTTTATCATGTCATGTTATTACACTCAAATTGCTGCAAGCCCCTTATCTGAGCCAAAGCCAATAAATTCTCTAGGAAGAAATCTAGGTGAAAATGTCTAGGTAGAAATCTCATATAGATGGCATAGCTACAAAGGATGCTACTGGGCTCACACTCAGACCTGTGGCCCCCAGTCCTTTGTATGACTACTAAAGGGAGACTAGTAAAGTGGCTGAAAGAATGGACTCGAGTCAAACTCCCTGTGTTCAGATTTTATCTCTACCACCTTCCATCTGTGTGACTTGGGCAAGATACTTAATCTCATGAACTTCAGCAGTCCCATCTGCAAAATGGGGCTAAGCATAGTTCCTATCCCATAGCATCGTACTCAAGTAATTGTTAAATGAGTTTGATGTATGTGAAGAGTTTAGAACTGTGCCTGGCCACTTGTAAATTCTCATTAAATATTAGCTATTAGGTTGGTGCAAAAATAGTTGCAGGTTTTGCCATTTAAAGTAATGGCCAAAAAAACTACAATTACTTTTGTATCCACCGATATTAATTAGTATCCATATACTTTTCCAGCTAACAAAGTAGTTAAATAATTTATTCAAATATATACAGCTAGTAAGTGGCTGAACCTAGACTCATAAATATCTTGATGAGTTCAATATTTTTTCTACTACTTTATACTTGTTCAATCATGTGTATACTCAAAGTAATGAGCTATGTCCAATTTGGGCAACAATATAGTTTGACCAAAAAAGTGTGCTTAATTCAAATTAATTTACTTTCATTTTTGGGGAGTGTTTGGTAGAGCATGTTTGATATATTTACATGCACACAAATAAATATATTATGTATGACACATGCCGTTGATCATACCACTAACAATTGTTCTAGAATCCTTTGAAAGAGTGAAAAGTCACTGCAACCAGACTAGTGGTGACACAGGCCCTCTTGCTTTCAGGAAACCTGTCACCACACACTTCTGAGCTTGAAAAATGAAATCAGTAATGAGGTCCATGTATTGGGAGCCTGTGGGTGGTATGCTATACTATGATAAGATCTTCGTAGATATTATCGCTAAAATAAGTCTCAGCATTTCTATTATATAGATGAGCAAACAGGGCTTCGAGAGGTTACACAACTTGTCTAAGGAATGGAATAAGTACCCAAACCCAGGTCTGCCTAATACCAAAGCCCTTATTCTCCCTGACCTCAACCGTGTGGCTCCAATAAAAGTCAATGGGAATTAAAGAAGAATTAAAATGGTTGGATGTATACATGATGAACCACTATGAAAGCCACTGTTGCAAACTTTAACAGGTGGAGAGTCATTAGCTCAACATTGGTTAAGAGAAGACTTTTACCATGATTATGTTTTTCTCTTATTTTTCATGTTGTTCCAAAACAAAAGAACAAAGGGTCAGTCCAAGTTCATGGCAGGTAAATTTAGAAAAAGAAAAAAAAAAGAAAATTGTTTTGCTCCCAGCATGGAGCCCGACTATAGAATTTCATATCACAAAACACTGCAAAGTCAAATATCAGGGCTGCAGTTTTTAAAGGCATTTTGGTTAATTTAATGATCAGCAATAATGCTAGCTGTTGACTGGGCTAAGATTAGAGTAACCAAATCCCATGCCTCAGGGCTTCAGCTAGCTTCCACAGAGGCCAGAGAGGAGAGCTCTTTCTCTCCTGCTTTCACCATCTGCCACATAACCTTCTGGACGGAGGTCCTGCATGTCCTTCCACTGTCCCGTGAGGCTCTAGGTCTCCAGCACGACCAGCATGTCACTGACAACTCATCTGACCAAAGCAGCAAATGTCAGTCCCCACAGAAAAAGCTAATCCAGTCACTGAAGGGTTACCCAGTCCAATCCCCCACCACAAAGTGAAAACAGAGCAGGGTCTTTGTTTATTGATTTGCCTAGGACCCTCTGAATGGCAAAGGAAGAAAAAAATAACCCAGCGCAAAATAAATGTTCGATTTTTTTTATGTAAACAAGATCAAGACCAACTTGGCTGTACAAAGCAATTCTTTGCATGTAAAGCAAAAAATAGCTCCCCTGAGGAGGAAGGAACCCAAGCCCCACTCCACTCCCCCTCCTCTCCACCCTTCCCCCAGCCATTTTCAGTAACCACTGCTTTTCTGCCAATGAATGTCTTATTCAGGGTCCCTGTGCGGGAGTCACTGCAGGCAATGAGTTCACCCCCACCCCACCTTTCTATCCAAAATGTTTTCTGATCAAGATAAAGGATATGGAGCCTAGGCTGAAAGTCAGTATTATTGCCAATTATCTCCGTAAAAAAGAAAAACTTTTATCCAAAAATCTCAGTCTCCTATTTCTTTCTGTGGGGCTCTGACCAGTCCCAAACTGCTTTTATGTGGGTTTAGAAGTGGACTAAGGGGAGGCTTTTTTTAAAAACCCAAATTCTTTTTGTCAAATACCCAGATGGTGGATGGCAATTTGGATGCAAGTCCTTTAAACAAGGGTCTCAAAAACTTAGTCCACCTTTTGGGACAAGGAAATTAATCCTAAATTCTTGTTTAATCCTTATTTATGCCAAACTCTTAGTGACTTCAGTGAAACATCTGCCAATTTAGATCACATGACTCAGCCTCATTAGCCAGGATATCTATGGATAGGAACATTTTAAGGAAAACAAGAACCTAAATGAATCTTCACCCCAAACTCAAAGCCAACACAAACGAAAACGCTCACATTTTAGATCTGATTTCCTGTGGAAAACGAGGCTACTTTCACTTTCATACAGGTCTCATTTTCTTAGTGCATTCAAAATGAAGCCTGAATAAATCTCTCCGGAACAACTCATTCCCTTAGAGTCCAGTGACACAGAGCGAACTGGGCCTTGGATATTTGGGGGACAGGATATGTATGATACTCTTCTAAAACTCCGTGTAGGGAAGTTTTGATTGATGTTCCCACATTTATTGGGGTACTCAGGGAACGCAAAGAAAGTAGAAAAAGGGATTCTTACACTTTACTCACTGATGCTTCTCTGACTGAGAACCCAAATCCTGGCAGGTAGGCCCTGAGAACATAATGCCAACTGATTAATCACGCAGATGTAAGAATGTTCTTCCTGGATTTACTCAATGAGCCAGTGACCTATCCTCCATGAGAACACTGGGAGCACCCATAAGAACTAAGCGGAACCCATGGTGGTATTGGCACTGTCTTTCCTTCCTAATTGCTCATGTTTCATCCCTTGATAAGGAACACCCCAGGAACTGAGTGGCCTGGACACACAGGGTGGGAGGGGACAGAGGCACGCTCTCTCCTAATTAGCCCTCCCTTTCCTCAACCTTCCTGGTGCTCAGGAAAGAGGCAGGTATGAGGAACACAGAAGTTAGTCTTACAGGTTCACACGAAAATTCCTGGTACCCCAGCCTTTAGTAAACTCGTGGCACCTCAACTCTTCTATCTAGTGATGAGATTCATGTAATAAAATGAGTGATACAAGAAAATCAACAGAAATGTGTTTCATTTACCTACTTGTTCACATAGGGTATATTTATAGTCCACCTCATTCTACAAAGGATCTGAGGTGGAATGAAAGGTCTCAAAGGTTCAATGAAACTCTTCCAGAGGGTTATTATCTTGACTCAAAGTAGAGGTTGCAAAAAACAAAGGACAAAATCATGAAATCAATCAACACCAACATGCCAACAAGCTCCACCAGTTACACGTCCCAGGCTGGAAAATGCTCCGGTGGAATAAAAGTATTCTGTTTTGGTATTCCTGTCCTAGAACAAACTGTATCTACCACAGACCAGTGCTCCTTTTGATTCACTGTGATGTCTGACTTAACCACAGGCAGCTAAATATCTGCAAGGCCAAGTACATTCAAGTTTTACCAAAGGAAAATGAGCTATGGTACACTGGGCATGGGAGGAGGGAATTACTATCAAGGGACATATGATGTCTATCAATTTACTACCAAAAAAAAAAGCTACAAGTCCCTAAAATAATTCTTAGGATACAGGGCAATTCTTAGAAACTAAGTCTGAATTTTAGACTCTTTAAAAATAGACTATTTTTAGAGCAGTTTTAGATTTATAACAAAATTGAGCAGAATGTAGAGAAAGTTTCTATATATCCCTTTCCCCCACAGATGCACAGCTGCCACAAAATGGTACATCTGTTCAAAATGATGAACCTACATTGACACTCCATCACCCAAAGTCCATAGTTTACATTATGGTTTACTCCTAGTGCTGTATGTGTTATGACATACAAGTTTTGACAAGTGTGTAATGACATATATCCATCATTGTAGTATCATACAGAAAGTTTCACTGCTCTAAAAAATCTTCTGTGCACTGACTATTCATTCCTTTCTTCCCCTGACCCCTGGTAACTATTGATCTTTTCATTATCTCCACAGTTTTGCCCTTTTCAAAATATCATATAGTTGGAACCATATGGCCTTTTCAGAATAGTTTCTGTCACTTAGTGATATGCATTTAAGTTTCCCCATATATTTTCCTGGCTTGATAGTTCATTTCAGAGCTGAATAATATTCCATTGTCTAGATGTATCACAGTTTGGTTATCCATTCATCTACTGTATTAGTCCGTTTTCACACTGCTGTAAAGAAATACCCAAGACTGGGTAATTTATAATGGAAAGAGGTTTAGCTGACTCACAGTTCCACATGGCTAGGGAGGCCTCATGAAATTACAATCATGGCAGAAGGGGAAGCACACACGTCCTTCTTCACAAGGCAGCAGGAGAAAGAAGAGTAGCAAAGGGGGAAAATCCCCTTATAAAACCATCGTATCTAGTGAAAACTCACTCCCATGAGAACAGCATGGGGGAAACCACCCCCATGATCCAATCACCTCCCACCAGGTATCCCCCGAGGCATGTGGGGATTATGGGTACTACAATTCAATATGAGATTTGGGTGGGGAGATAAAGCGTGACCATATCACCTACTAAAGGATATCTTTGTTGTTTCCAAGTTTTAGCAATTATGAATAAAGCTGCTATAGACAACCATGTGCAAGTTATTGTATCAACATAAGTTTTTAATTCATTTGGATTAACAGCAAGGATCATATGGCAAGAGCATGTTCAGTTTAGCAAGAAACTGCCAAATTTTTACCATAGTGGCTGTACCATTTTGCATTCCCACCAGCAATAAATGGGACTTCCTGTTGCTCCACATCTTTGCCAGCATTTGGTGTTTCAAGCATTTGGTATTTTTGCCATCCTTATAAGTGTACAGTGGTATCTCATTGCTGTCTGGAGACTTTTTAAGCATTCATTACCTTTCTTAATTACAAAGCCATCCACTAATGCAAACTGAGTTAGCCAAAGGAAGTTGATATTTAATGAGATAGATACCCCCCAAGCCCAGGAACAGCACTAGATATTCCTCATTCCTATTTTACAGACAAGAAAACAGAGATTCAAATATGTTGGTTCATTTTCCAGGTCACACAGGTCAGGAGGTGAGGCCCGGATTTGTACTCATGTCTATCTTTCTCCAAAGGCCATGCTTCTCCCACCATATTAATCAAAGCAGAAGGGAAGTGAGCTTACTTATGAGTGCCCACATGGGGCAGGCCAGGCCTTGTGAGTTTACAACCTTGAATACGTTCTCTTATTTAATCCTCACAGTAAAGCTAACTGTGACATTATTGTCCCTATCTAAAATGAATGAGAACGATGGAGCTCAGAAAGGTTAGATTCTTCCTAGGCTAGGAATTGACCATTTGGTTGTTAGACCATGAGGGAGGATAGAAGATGGGGGCTTGGTGGAAGGGACTGGGGTGCTGAGATTGGGGGATGAAGATCCTCAGGAAGTCCATGGAAGAGATGACTTATAAACTAGTCTGGGAGAATTTTTACATGTTGACAATCTGTGTGACCGCATCAGCCAATGCCAGCTTTGAGGGGCCCTGACACAATTTGCTGATGAATTAGACGTGGCGGGGTGGTGGGCAAAAAAAAGAGGAATAATGTATAACATAGGCTTTGGCTTTAGCAACTGGGTAGATAGTGATGCCATTTCTTGAGACAAGAAAGACTGCAGGAGATGTGCTTTGAGGGATAAAATCAGAGTTCCAAAGCTATGCCGTTACTTAACAGTAGAGTACTGTTTATGCTCAGATTTCAGCACTAAGTCAGAGAGAAAAGTTTGCAAAGAAGAATAAGGCATTATTCCTGGTCAGCTTTAATGCAGCAGTCATGCCCCTAATAAGCCATAATATAAGGCAGAACAAGAGAGGTGGCTAGAGAGAAGAACTTGAAGGCTGTTCTAAATCCTTAGTTTTCTGTATACTCATTGGCCAATTAAGCAACCACACAAATCAATGCTTCACTATAAACCTTAAAATTGAAATTTCGACTTTGAGTCCAGGCCTAAGATACTGTAGAGGAGAGAATACAGTAAGAACTCCAGAGAGGACAGCCTTCCACACTTGAGCATCTTGTTTGCTTGGCATGGCCTCAAATTGCATGAGAATCATTTATTTGTCTTTAGCCATCTGCCTCATGAGCTTTTCTTAGTTTATGTGGTAGGAAGGGAGGGAATGTGGTCTTGTGTTTTGCATCATAGGTTTCTGGCTTTGCAGCAAACTCAGTGAGTGATCTAGGGTAAGAAGTGGAACGTCACTAGAATGTGAATCTACAGTTATCTGCCTTGGTTCATGTGTATTAAAAAGAATAAGAATATACCGCACCATTTTGCAAAACATCAACAACTTCAAACAGCTCTGTAGAGAGTTATGCAGAAACTAAAGTCCCATTTGAGAGAGAGCCTTGCCCTCATTTACAAATGACCTGAAAACTCCCCAAGATATGTCCTGAAGAACCACTTAGACAAAGGCCATGCACCCAGCCCTTAAGCCCAGAAATTTTGTCTCCAAGTACAGAGGTAGCAGTGGTAGGGAAAGAGTTTTTGCCAATTATTGACTGCCTGCATAGAAAAGATGGTCTTGGCTGGACGCAGTGGCTCACTTCTGCAATCCCAGCACTTTGGGAGGCCGAGGCAGGTGGATCACCTGAGGTCGGGAGTTCGAGACCAACCTGACCAACATGGAGAAAGCCCGTCTCTATTAAAAATACAAAATTAGCTGGGTGTAGTGGCACATGCCTGTAATCCCAGCTACTCGAGAGGCTGAGGCAGTAGAATCACTCGAACCCGGGAGGAGGAGGTTATGATGAGCCAAGATTGTGCCATTGCAATACTGCCTGGGCAACAAGAGTGAAACTCCATCTCAAAAAGAAAAGAAAAAAGAAAAGAAAAGATGGTCTTTACAGAGAATTTGATTATTTATTTAATCAGGGACAGGGAATAGCCTTGAAGATACTTAGCGGAAAGCACTTTTTAATGATGACAATTGTGACTCTACTACATGGCCAGTGCAGTAAAAGATGCTCTCTCTGCTAATTCACATTACACCTCCACAGGCAGAGTAAGACTGTACCCTTACTTTAGATATGAAGAGACTGGGTTAAGGAACTTGCCAGAGATCTTACAGCAAGTAGAAGAGCCAAGATGTGAGCATGAGTGCCAAGCTGCTCAACCCCCACATCCAGCCACGTTTCTACTGCCCCACACTGCAGAAGGCAGATTATGCTTTTCCTCAAGGATCAAGTTCACTTACCCTCCAGTTACCTCCTCTCTGAAGAGAAGGCTGCTTTAGGTGATCTCTGAGGACCCCATGAACTCTAGCACTGCCAAATCTTATTTTGATTTTTAAGCCAAGATGGGGACGGTTTCACAACACAGCATAGGAGGAGAAACCTGCCTTTATAGCTCCTCCTTCCATGTAACACTGAATTTACTGCCTTGATTTTCCCATTTCAAAAGATGGATCTGAACCAAGCACACCAATTATTTCTCTTCAAATACGTATCATGTTGCTGACAGATACATATTTATAATACATTTTAAAATAAAGATAAATAATAATGCCATGAGAAAAAGCAGGGGGTAAACAATGTTGGCAAATTTAATAAGGGTTTCACTCTTTTTTTTTTTTTTTTTTTTTGAGATAGAGTTTCACTCTTGTCTCCCAGGCTGGAGTGCAATGGCGCAATCTTGGCTCACTGCAATCTCCACCTCCCGGGTTCAAGCAATCCTCCTGCCTCAGCCTCCTGAGTAGCTGGGATTACAGGTGTGCACCACCACACCCAGCAAATTTTTGTCTCTTTGGTAGAGATGGGGTTTCACCATGTTGGCTAGGCTGGTCATGAACTCCTGACCTCAGGTGATCCACCCCCTTTGGCCTCCCAAAGTGTTGGGATTACAGGCGTGAGCCACCACGCCCAGTTGGGGTTTCACTTTTCTTTTAAAGAATTATTTTTAAAAGGCTGGTCCCTATGTACTAAGCAGAGAAATGTCATCTGAGTCAAGGGATGAGAAATGGGTTCTCACAAAGGCAACACACAGTCGGCTCAAGGGCAGCCCCGTGTCTCACAGCCTCACAAGCTGTGACTTCCCACCTTTGAAGTATGGAAGCTAAGGTCTCACTGGATCCCCATAGGCAGTGTGGTGCCAGGAGTGTTCATAGTGACAACTGAAATTCAATGTAGATTGATCATTTTATCTGTGCCAGGCAGCATGAAAAACTTTAGGAGGATGGCTAAGATATAATTCTTGCCTAAGAGCTCACGGTTTTGTCTGGTGATATTTGACTCTGTTTCCATGGCAACACACTTGACTAATGACTTTCATATCCCTGGCACGGTAGCATAAAGGGCTCAGTTACACCTAATTCGCATTCTGGAGCTATATCTCCACCACTTTCTCCCTCGCTGACTCTAGCTCTCTCTTGTCTTTGTTTTCTTGCTCTCTTTCTCATTTGTCTAATGTTTAAATACGAAAAACAAAGCCAGCATATCTCACTCACAGTAAGAGTGACCTAGCAATGATCTTAGTTTCCCTTAATTTGTAATAAAGAAGAAATGCGTTTGAAAATGTTCGTACTGTATTACTAGTAGCCAGCGACCTGCAACCACCTCCTATTGTCTTGAAACGCCAGTATGTGGAGCATCACAGGAGGCTGAGAACCACTGGTCTTCTGGGAACTGAGCCTGAAGTTCAGGCTGCCGCCTCCTGCCGGGCAGGTTGTGCACCGCATGACTCCAGAGGGCGCCACTCACACAGTCTATGATGGGGGGAAGGAGCCCCCACCCCGGAGTTGTGTAATCAGGTAGTCTTATCCAAATTGGACTTTAGGCCCAGCTTAACAACCTCCTACACACCTGCTTTGACCAGACTAAGCTTCCATATCACAACATTCCAACTTGTCAAACTACATGGACTCTTTTCTGCAAGGGAATTTTTAACCTGACTTCTGACTTCGTAGGGAAGAAGAGAAAAGCAGGAAGGTTGGTTTTACAATAATCAGCTTTTAAGACGACTTGGTTTCTCATGAACCTGGGATCTTTAATATGGAGGAAAATTCAGCTCCAGAGGGAGGAGAACGAATGGTGAGAAGCAGGTCTCCACCCTCTTGCTTTCTGTTGTCAAACAGGTCCCCAAAACCTAAGTCCGATCACATGGGAATGACCCTATGCCAGTGCATCTGCAGATGTTGGAGCCATGGGGACCCTGAAGTGGGGGCAGTGCCAGAAGCCCATTCCAGGAACAGGAAGCAGTTGCATCCCTGCTCTAGTGACAGTGGGTGATGTGGACAATAGCTGGCTCCAACAGGCTGAGAGGGATGAGGGATATCTTGACCTTGTCAGGGGCTCTCCTATTCATGAAGTCTCCTTTCCTGATAATGTGTTAGAGGGTTTATCAATGGAGTACATCGGGCTGTCCTGTGAGAATGCCTCCCATTGCCCCCATAAATGAGCCCAGATGTTTTGGGCCATCTCTTTGACATAGCTTCGTTGGAGTTTCCATACAGAAAAAGGCTGCTTCCTGGCTGAGAAAACTTCCTAGCTGTCATGGCTGCTTCCATGTTCCCGACAAGCTGCTCCAAAAGTTATTTCAAGATGGAAGGAGCAGAAAGATGGATTAGCTCTGTCAATGGGGAGTCCTAAAATCCTGCCATTCACTGAGCAAAGAAGCGTGTGCCTGCCATGGGTGGCTGATAAGGGAAGTGGACACAGGATAAACTTCAGCCCAGCCAGCTGACAAAGCTCAAATGCAGTCTGAAAGAAAACAGCGACTCCTGGGCCTCTGGTTTTTCAAAGCAAAGACTGTGTGCTTTATTCGATTACCAGGTTGTTACCATCAGCAGAAAGCTTGCAATTCTGAGTTGTTGCTGCCTTCTGCAGAGAAGACAGGACCAAGAAGTGTATCTTGTAAGACAGTTTACTTGTAAGGAACCAGAAGCACAAGTTGCCACAAGAAATGGTCAGTCATCTCCTATGCCCCACGTCTCTGCCCCTCACCCCAAACCATAAACTCTTGTTCATTTTAAAGAGTAGAGCAGGGTTTTTACATAATGGACTTCCTAATGCATATCTCAGAATTGGGTAACTGCTAATGCTTACTGGAGAGTTCAGTGTGTGTTTAATAAGAACAGTAAGAGCTTCACATGCATTACCTCATTGAATCTTCATAACACGCTGCTGTAATAACACAGCATTTGCAGATGAGGAAGCCAAGATGCAGTGAGGTGAGGTGCTTTGCCTAAGGTCACACAGCAGACAGGTGGTAGCTCTGGGAAATGCTACCAGGCTGGTCCTCTTCTGTTAAATGCACTCCTTCTCTTGCCTTTTCTTCCAAAAATATGTCGTATTTACAGCTTGCAAAGGCTTTAGAATCTCTTGCCTGCATCACAGATTTGGAGAAGCACAAGTTGCATGTGCTTCCATGCAATAAAATAATAACCAGACACTAATAATTACCATGATTCCTTTCAGAAATCCCTGTGTCTGTGTTTGTCCCTTTTGGAAGGATGGTCCAGTTTGCTTGTTCCTATCTTATCTTGGTTAATTGAGCCAGATTTTACTTTTTCTTGGCTCCTTGAAGCTCTCCCCGGCTAGATAAGCCTCAAGGGTTCTCTCTCCCTGCCATTAGTCACAATTTCCTAATGTTGAGCTTCTGCCAGGAAGACAGAGGAGGCAGCTCCAAAAGCAAATGATTAGTTTGTGTGTGGGACTTTGGCAAAGTGTTGGTCACTTACAAAGGCTACACACGATTGGCTCAAGGACAGCTCCATGTCATTTTTCCATCACACAGGAAAAAAAAAAAAGTCTCCGTTAAAGTTGCTTCAAAACAGCTAGTCCCTTAACTTCTGTGGGGATAACTGGGCAGACATCTGAAGCCAGTCTACTGGATCTCCACAGACTTCTGGCCCATCCAGGAGCTTGCCCCATCAAGGCAATGCACGCAGCTGTTTCCTAAAAAGAACTTTTCCATTAGGAAAAGTCGGCCAACCATGCCGAGATTTGGCCAATGAAACATGTTAATCTTATGCTATTTCTTTAGCAAATATTCTCCACCTTGCAATGCAAGGTCCAGAACCAGAATACAAAACTGCACGGAAAACTGAATGAAACCTGTTATTGAAGACAGCAGTTTTGAATTATTTAAGTATGTTTCTCAAGTGACCATTATTTTTAACAGCCCATAGAAACACAACATTTTTGTTAATGGCTTTCTCCTTATCTAATAATAAATACCTTATTTCTGTATGTGTTCATTCAATAAGTACATCATTGAACCCTTACCATGTACTTGCAAGACAATATGGACACTGAACCCATTGAGGAGTCCACTGTCCATGAGAGTGACACACAGTGTATCAGGAAAGACTGGCTAGAGTGTGCTACAGTAACAAACAATACCACCATCTCCTTGGCAAAAATTAGCGAAGGTTCTTGCTCATGCTACCCATGCACGGTGGATTGGGAGTGGCCTAGGCTGATGGAGCAGGGGCCATCTTTAACATTGCTAGTCACCATGCTAGAAGAAAAAAGATCTCTCACGAGTCTTGTATAGGCAATTAAATGTGCCATCCTGGAAATGACACTCATCTCTTCTGCTCTCGATTTGTTGCCCAGTACTGGTTGTTGGCCCCATCCAACCACAAGAAGCCCACAAAGGGCAATTCTACCTTACAATTAGATCGGGAAGATGCATTGACATTTGAAGAACAGCCCTAATGAATACCACACACACATTAGTTGGTAATCATGATACAATGTGAAAAGTGCTCTAATAGAAAGATGGGAAAAAGAGGGAGCAATAAACTAACAAACTTCATGGAGTCATTACAAAAGGTACCCAGAGGCAGTGGTATTGAGTTTACTCTTGGAGGACAAAAAGGTGTTTTTCTGAAAATGCATATGGGCATTCTAAGAGAAAGAGTGTTGCAAAGGCAGGGAACATGAAAACACCTTTCATCTGAAGGCAGGGGAAGGAAATCCACGGTGGCCAAAGCACCGAAGGTGAGAGGAGCAGAGAAAAGAGGGGCCCATTGTGAAAGGCATTTGTCTTCTCAAAGAGTTCCAGTTCATCCTATAGACAACAGAGAGATAACATAAATTATCCTACAGGGGACAGTCACACAGAGGGGCACCAGGAATATGTTTATTTATTTTTCAGGAAGATAACACAGAAGACACATGGACGAGGAACTAGAAGAGAGAGGAAGGCTGTCATGGAGGTTAAGATAGTGAGGCCAGAGCCAGACGCTGCCAGGGGGTCTGAGATGTGAGCGGCATATCTGAGGAAGAACTGATAAAACTCTAATGTGGAATCTGGTGACAAGGGAAACCTTCAAGACCACCGCAAGGCTGCTATCTTAAGAAATGAGGTAAATGCTGAACACCATCACCATTCCCCCAGGCAAGGATTCCGCTGGAGGATGCAGAGGTTTGAGGCAGGAAGATCATGAACTTAGGTTTGTACAGGTTGAATTTGAGGTGCCCCTGGAGATGCAGGTGGAGCTGTCCCTGGGAATGCAGGACCCAGGAGTCTAAGTTCCTAAAGCAATATAATTTAGGGATTGATGTAATTTGGGATTAACGTATATAGTTGGCAGTTGAGCCCCAGTCACAATGACAGTACCTCTTGGAGAAAACTGAAGGGACAGATGAAAACACATAGAAACATTCTGAAGTGTAACTTGGTTAGTCACCACCTTTATAAAACTAAATATAAGAAGCTCAGGACAAATAATTTGGGACTATCTCATCCGTTCAAATGCCCAGAGAAAATAACTTCTAAAATTTCCATTAACATCTACCCCCATCAGAGCAAAAATTTATACATCTCCTTCTTCTAAATTATCAACATTTCCACAGGCAACATTGTGGAAACATTGATAATTAGAAGAAGGAGATGTATAAATTTCAGTCAGAACTGATTTCTTGTTTAACCTGAGGAAAGAATTTTGAAACTGAACTTCTAATGACAATTATAAGTAATCAATGCTATTTTTAAGGGACTAATCAAGTTTTCAGGATTTCAGCAAATTTGGGTGGCCATCCATAGGAATTTTCATTAAGCTAGAGTTTGTTCTTTAAATTTTTAATTAAATTGGCCTAAGTCAGCAATCAAGGTTTCCATGTTACTGTGTAATGTATAGGGTAGCAAGTACAAGAGGCTCCCACCAGCTCCAAAAAAGATCATTCAGAAGGCTGGAGGGAGAAATCTGAACTCTCATTGTCAGCGATCCAAGAGATAAACAGAGCATTATAAGTCGTTCTGAAGCAACGGGATCAGGGTTTTTAAATAAATCATATTAATATGTGAATAAGACAAGCATTATTCTCTCTCTCAAAATTTAATAGAGCTTTTGTTTTTGCCAAGTAGGAAGGTGACTCTTGGGCTGTGCAGCTGGGGAATACATCACAGGCTTTCTGGTCTTGCCTCTCACATGCACCACTTTCTAAGTTGCTAACCCTGACTCCCCAGGTCAGTCCACTTCTGCCACGCAAACAGAGACAGTTTCTGGTTGCAAGATATCCCCCAAGGCAGAAAAAACAAAACAAAATGAAAAAACTATTTCTTCTGGGATGCAGACAATCAGGAATTGGTATAATCCACCAACCTTTCTAGGAAGTAACAGCGCAAAGAATAAACAGGTTAGATTCTGAGAGGCTGTTTCAAAGTTTGACGGGTTTTTTTTCCTAAGCCTGAGGCACTGAGAAGGGTTCAAGCTTGTATTCTCCAGAAGCAAGTTGAGTCTGTCTTTTTGCATTTCAAAAACTAGACATATTTTTCTCTTCTTTGCTAATCTATGTTCTGAGAAGAAGTAGCTTTCAAACTTTTGGCAACTGACCCACGTTAAGAAATACATACATATTTCATTGACGCAGAAGTTTCTGCAATAATATTTGATTTTGCAGCATGAAACATGGCCTGATATGTTCTAGTCTGTTCTATTTCATTTTAAAATGTCTGCTGGGTCATAAATGATTCATGACTCCCTAATTGATTTTGCCCCACAGTTTGATAAATACTGTGATCTAATATCTGTTCCCCAAACATACATTTAAACCTAGATTGGGCCAGGCGTGGTGGCTCATACCTGTAATCCCAGCACTTTGGGATGTCAAGGTGGGTGGATCACCTGAGGTCAGGAGTTCAAGACCAGCCTGCCCAACGTGGCCAAACCCCATCTCAACTAAAAATACAAAAATTAGCCGGGCATGGTGGCTCATGCCTGTAATCCCAGCTACTAGTGGGCTGAGGCAGGAGGATCACTTGAACCTGGAAGGTGGAGATTGCAGTGAACTGAGATTGTGCCACTGCAGTCCAGCCTGGGCTACAGAGTGAGACTCCCTCTCAAACAAACAAACAAACAAAACAAAAAAACAAACAAACAAAAAACCTACCTTGAAAAAAGCAAATAACAGTGGTAATGTTTGATGCTCTTGATGTGCTCTATACTATTGACTCTGGGTCATCAGTTCAGAACTGATCCTTTCCTCTCTCCCACTGATGTTGAGTAGATTCTGATGTGCCTCAACTCCGTGGAGCCATCTGTTGCTTTTGACCAAACTTTTATCATCAGCATGTTTGCCATATTTGGCCTTTACATTCTCTAACAAACCCCCTCTGGTGACTTGAGGTTACAAGGCATTTGGTTTTGCTAACTCTAGACCAGCACACTATCCAATAGAACTCTTAATAATAGAACTTTTTTTTTTTTTTTGAGACAGAGTCTTGCTCTGTTGCCCAAGTTGGAGTGCAATGGTGCGATTTTGGCTCACTGAAACCTCAGCCTCCCAGGTTCAAGCAATTCTCTTGCTTCAGCCTCACGAGTAGCTGGGATTACAGGCACATGCCACCACACTGAGCTAATATTTTGTATTTTTAATAGAGATGGGGTTTCACCATGTTAGCCAGGATGGTCTCAATCTCCTGACCTCATGATCCACCCACCTCTGCCTCCCAAAGTGCTGGGATTACAGGCGTGAGCCACTGTGCCCAGCCAATAACAGAACTCTTAATAAGCATAATACCTGATACTTTTTCGATCCTCACCCTTCTCCCTCCCTCCAACCTCAAGTAGACTCTCACATCTATTGCTCCCTTCTTTGTGTCCATATGTACTCAATGTTTAGCTCCCGCTTTTACATGAGAGCATGTGGTATTTGATTTTCTGTTCCTATGTTAGCTTACTTAGGATAATGGCCTCCAACTCCATTCATGTTGTTGCAAAGGATATGCTCTCATTCTTCTTTATGGCTACATAGTATTCCATAGTGTATATGTACCACATTTTCTTTATCCATTCTACCATTGAAGGGCATTTAAGCTGATTCCATGTGTTTGCTATTATGAATAGTGTTGCAATAAATATAATTTTTCATAATGGAAATGTTCGATAGCTACACTGTCCAATATGGTGGCCACTAGCTACAAGTAGCTAATGAGCACTTGAAATGTGACTAGTGGGACCAAGGAAGTGAATTTTAAATTGTATTTTAATTTTCATTACTTAAACTTAAATAACTACATGTTGTTAGTAGTTCTTATATTGAACAGTGCGCTTCTAAACAAATCCTTAAAATATTGTCTCCTTTCCTCAGTATACACCTCCCCTCTTATTACTTGTGATTAATTGTACTGGCATTACATTGACATGGCACTCCTCACACTTGGTGTGATTCATCCTTTAAAACCATGTCTAGCAGCAAAGATTCAATCTATGTACACAACACTCTCCATTTTCCTGCTCTTTTCATTTTTTAGAGTTTTTCTTTGTTTTATTTTCATCATGACTTCATCTTCCCAGGCCTTTCAATATCCTCTCAATGTCTACTTTTTTTTGTTGATTTGATGCTTTTTTCTTAATTTAAAAAAGGCTAAAAATGAATCACAGATTCAGTAAGCATGCTATAGACTACTTGTAAAAAAGAGATGGTTGAGACTGAAGTAATCAATCCCAAACGCCATTTGTCGGTGGTGAGTGAAGTGGATTTATTAAAACTTTAGCTCTGGACTGTAGCTTGTTTGCATCTTATAAACTGGAAATGTGTATATCTTATATCTGAAATTAGAGAGTACATAATAGAGGAACTTCTCTACTCAAACAGAGTAATAAGCTGAGGAATTAATAAGTTGAGAAATAAGAAAAATTGTTAAGAAAGATACCTTCACCCTCTAGAGAGCTTTAGATTGATAGAGATGGACAAACTCAGGTAGAAGTAACTTCACTGTGAGGCAGACTCGCTATAAGATAAAACTATCAGAGAGGTACACGCTTATTCAAGACAGTTTCAGAGAAGAAGAGCTCTAAGTTGTGAATGAGGTGAGTATATAGGGCTTTGTAGAAGAGGCTAGGTCTTACAGATTAGCACGTATAAATATTTAAGGGATAGGAAGAGCATTACAGGCTGGAAACTATACTTAAGGGAGATTTACAGAACATGAATGTGTGGCATGTTCAAATAAAGCTAAGTTTCTAGGGTCTCAAAGTCCCTTGTATCTAATTGGACCTGCATTTTAAGAAGATGTATTCCTCAACAAATATTTACTTTGGATGGTAAGATCAGCAAAATAGTTTAGAGCAGAGAGATCAGCTTCTGGACTGATAAAATCCAGTTGAGAGATAACAATGATCTAAAAGAGGAGGTGGCAAACTATGGCCCTGAATCAGACTGGAAGAGAGTTTTTATAAATAAAGGTTTATTGGAACACAGACATGCCTATGCACTTACCTATTGCCTATGGCTGCTTCCATGCTATACGGATGGAGTTGAATAGATGCAACAAAGGGAGTATGACTCACAAAACCTAAAATATTTACTATCTGGCCCTTTCAAGAAAAAGTTTGTTGTCTGGGCAGAGTGAGCTCACACCAGTAATCCCAACTCTTTGGAAGCCCAAGGCAGGAGGATTGCTTGAGGCTAGGAGTTTGAGATCAGACTGGGCAACACAGGAAGACCCTGTCTCTAAAAATAAATATTTTTAATTAAAAATTTTTAAAAAGAAAAAGAATGTTTGCTGGCCTCTGGTCTCAACTGGAGCAATGGGAGTAGAAAGGGTGGAATACATATCAGGGAAACAGTGGCAGTGAAACCCACATGATTCAGAGGCAGATAACATCATAGGATTGCTTTACAAGGAAGGTTGATGTCAAGATATCTGTAGGGTCTCTAGCCTGGAAAACAATTCCGTTAACTGAAATGGGGACAAGGAGAAGACAGGCTAGGAAAACAGGTAAAAGGTTACATGTTAGACATGTTGTGTTAGGCCCCTGTGGTACACCAACATGAAGATAAATGTGTCCAACACTACAGCAAATAAGAGAGGGCACAACTGAAGACGCAGGCTCATGACTGTATGCCTAGAGTTGAGAGATGATAAGAGAGGAGAGGAGAAAACAGGAACAGGCCAGAAACGTGGAAGAAACATCTCCATAAGCAGCTGACAGAGAAAAGGAAACCAGTGAAGAATCCAACAGACAGGCAGGAGGAAGACTACGGCATCATGGAAGTAAGAGGAAGCAGCAAACATAAGGGACAGAGGATGGCCACCAGCGTGGAAAGCTGTCCTAAGAATGAGGAAGACTGCCGGGTGCGGTGGCTCATGCCTGTAATCGTGGCACTTTGGGAGGCCGAGGCTGGTGGATCACGAGGTCAGGAGATCGAGACCATCCTGGCTAATATGGTGAAACCCCGTCTCTACTAAAAATACAAAAAAATAACTGGGTATGGTGGCAGGCACCTGTAGTCTCAGCTACTTGGGAGGCTGAGGCAGGAGAATGGCATGAACCTGGGAGGCGGGGCTTGCAGTGAACCAAGATTGTGCCACTGCACTCCAGTCTGGGCAACAGAGCGAGACTCCATCTCAAAAAAAAGAAAAAGGAAAAAAAAAAAGAATGAGGAAGACTGAGAAGAGTTGACTCAACACATCAGAGCATCATTGCTGGCATGTAGGGACAGAATCTAAGGAATGAACAGAAGGAGAGCAAGTCGTGACAGCAAATAAAGATGAATCCTTTGAGGTCTTTTGCTATCGAAGAAAGATAAGGCCAGCCGGGAGCTAGAAAGGGAAGCAAGTCTAAGGGGGCTTTCTTGAAAACAAGGGAGCTTTGCTGAAGCTGATTTCACACATCTGTCAGTAGACTCTGGCAAGAGGACATTTCCCAGACTCTGCCTGGTTTACAAATTGCTCAGATGACTTTGTTTGCTCTTTTAACGCATACATCAGCGTGATCATCCGAAAGGTTGATGCTTCCAGAGCCCAGGGACAAATCAACTGAAATGCTCCTTCTAACTCTGTAAAAATCTTCTTAAGTTTTCTAAAAGGGACCAATTCTTTTCCAAGATAAAAGTTTGTAAAAGAGCTTCATAGCATTTGAGTTCCAAAAGTGGAAAAAGTGCTGATAAAATCTGAGCGTTGGAGGAGAGATTAGTATCTGGAGTCTGTGGCCTCCCCAAGCAGCAAATCCCCTCCTCCTAAGCCCAGGAGGTTTCCCTCCAGACTCCCTTCGGTGCCCAGGGTTCCAGCCCTCAAGAATGTGCCTCTTCCTCCGTGTCGCCTTTGACTCCTCAATTTAACATTCAATTGCAGATGGCGTTACTTTAGAGGCAGAGGAATAGAAATTTAAAACTTCCAGGTTTGCAGCCAAGTCCTAGATGTAAACCAGTGGTTTAAACCAACGGTTGGGATCTATTTTGATCCCGGGGGACATTTGGCACTGTCTGGAGACATTTTTGGTTGCCAACAAATGTGTGTGGAGGTGCCACGAAAGATCTTACAATACACAGGACAGCCATCCCACAACAAAGAATTATCCAGCCTCAAATGTCAGCAGTTGCGTCCAATCTGCTCTGAGCCACCTATCCCATTGGAAAAGGTGTCATACATTAATTTCCACTAAAATATTAAAGATTGACATTGTATAGATGTGTTTCTTGGGCTGCAGGGTGGGGGGAGGGTAATATTTACAGTTGCAGGCGCTTTTGTTCTCCTACCCGAAATGAATTTCTTATCTCCTCTTTCCTAACCAACCCTCTTTTCAGTTAAGGAAATTACCCATTGACAGCCACAAAGGGTAACTAGTGAATGGCACTATGTGCTTAGGGGTGACAGGTGAAGCCAGCCGGGCTTCTAAGGTTGGGTGGGGACATGGAGAAGTTTTCTGTCTAGCTAGAGGATTATAAACACACCAATCAGCACTCTGTGGCTAGCTAAAGGATTGTAAACGCACCAATCAGCAGTCTGTAAAAACTCACCAATCAGTGCTCTGTGTCTAGCTAAAGGATTGTAAATGCATCAATCAGCATTCTATAAAAACACACCAATCAGTGCTCTGTGTCTAGCTAAA
>NW_012116289.1:796870-841730 GCF_000951035.1 Colobus angolensis palliatus | reverse complement strand
GTGCTCTGTGTCTAGCTAAAGGATTGTAAATGCATCAATCAGCATTCTATAAAAACACACCAATCAGTGCTCTGTGTCTAGCTAAAGGATTGTAAGCATGCCAATCAGCGCTCTGTGTCTCTCTAAAGGATTGCAAATGCACCAATCAGCACTCTGTAAACTGGACCAATCAGCACTCTGTAAAATGGACCAATCAGCACTCTGTAAAATGGAGCAATCAGCAGGATGTGAGCAGGGCCAAATAAGGGTATAAAAGCTGGCCACGGGCGCCCGTGGCAACCCGCTCCTGTCCCCTTCCACACTGTGGAAGCTTTATTCTTTCACTCTTCACAATAAATCTTGCTGCTGCTCACTCTTTGGGTCCACACTACCTTTATGAGCTATAACACTCACCGCCAGGATCTGCAGCTTCATTCCTGAAGTCAGTGAGATCACCAACCCACCGGGAGAAAGAAACAACTCCAGATGCGCCCCCTTTAAGAGCTGTATCACTCACTGCGAAGGTCTGAGGCTTCACTCCTGAAGTCAGCCACACCACGAACCCACCGGAAGGAATAAACTCTGGATACAGCTGAACATCTGAAGGAACAAACTCTGGACACACGATCTGTTTTTTTTTTGAGACTGAGTCTCGCTCTGTCACCCGGGATGGAGTGCAGTGGCTGGATCTCAGCTCACTGCAAGCTCTGCCTTCCGGGTTTACGCCATTCTCCTGCCTCAGCCTCCGGAGTAGCTGGGACTACACGATCTTTAAGAGCTGTAGCACTCACCATGAGGGTCTGTGGCTTCATTCTTAAAGTCAGCGAGACCAAGAACCCACCAGAAGGAATAAATTCCAGACATATAAACTAGGTTGGCCCAGTGAAACAAAAAGATTGAAGGAGTGGTGATAATAAAGGTTTAACAAAAAGTTGTCCAACAAAAAATTATATCCATATATTTACATACACACATACAGATATTTATTATAAATTTTCACTGACATAGTGGATGTTTAGAACCCAATATACAAATAAAATAAAACATACAATGCCCTTTATTGTACCACACTGCCAATTGATTTTTCACAGAAGACTTTCATTGACTTTTGCCATTCATGCATCTACAGCCAACCTATTGCTGCAACTGACAAATGAGTATAATACACAAATGTGGGCTGCTTTTGTTTATGTGTCAGAACTCCACTCATTTGTCAATGATATGAGTGACTTTGCTGAATCAAATAATACTAGGAAAATATTTCCTCTAATTTTTGTGCCATTCACAATGTGACAGTTTAGAACCAAACCTTTGAAAGTTTAACCTGCATTATTTACATTTCTCCATCACTTTCTTAAGTTCAGATGATAAAATAAAATCAAAATCTGATTTGTAGAGGTTGCCTATTTCCATGCTAGAAATACTACTACTGTCATGGCTGATTTCAAGTCACCAATGTGGTATCACTGAGTGTGGAGTTGGGAGAGACATACAGTAGCATACCATTGTATGCTGTCATTATCCTAAAAATATAATAGACTTTATATTCATGTCATGTTAAAGCCATAATAATAGGAAAATAATGAGCAAGTGATGCATATTGAGTATTTATTGTCTTTATTTAATGTAACTCATTTCATTAAGTTATATAATTTAATGTTTAATAGCAGCTGTGTTTAACAATCAGCTTGCAAAACTCCTGAAAGTTTAACAGTCAGATCTCATCAGTTCGTGCAAGCCAATTCTAGTACACCAATGATTAAGACAGAGAGTTTTCTCTTTCTCTCCTGCAGGGTGTGAATAAAACCCGATTTCCACTGGCAGCTATTATAACCAGGAGAGGATCCTGCCTTTGGCTAAGGCCATCGCAAAGGAAGGCAAATGGTGAGACAGAAAGAGCCTGAATCCTGGAGCCATCATTCAGTTGCGGTCAAACAGCCTGGAACCCACCCCACTCCCGATCTCCTCTTCAGACAAAAATAACTCAAGTTCCCATGGTTCAAACCAGCTTGTGTCATGGTTTCTGATGTTTGTAACTAAGACCAATTCAATCAATACGATATTTTAAATCTTTATTATTTTTTAAGGAAACAATAGCTTAATGGTAAAAACTCATCTCTAATTGTAAAAAAAAAAAAAAAAAAAATTATCTCCAGCTGTAGGCTTTTGAAGTTAGGGTCAGTATTTTTAGATAGAATCTTTCAAAACTCAGGAAAGAGACTCAGCTGATTTCATCTGTATGATGAGAATGCCCCCTTTATTCTTTTTCCTGCTATCACACTTATGCCAGGCTTTCTTTCAAAAACTTAGTTCACCCACCTCCGTGTCTTTGAAGCTTTCTTTTAATTATTCTCCCACGTTCCCCAAAACCAAGTCAATTGTCTCCCTCAATGCCCTCATGTGTCTAAATTGCATATCGTATGGCATTTTTTTCATGTCTGTAAGACTCCCAACTTCCCAAAGGCAAGGTTGCTGTCATTTTCTTCTGTATCTACAGTGACCATCACATGAAAAGTACTCAGTAAAGGTGTTAAAGAAGAAATGTGTCCCCTACCACAAAATTCATGTGTGGAAGCCCTCACCCTCAGTGTGACCATATTTGGAGACAGACAGGGCCTTTAAAGAGGTAATAAAGTTAAATGAAGTCACAATAGTGGGGCCTATTCTCATATGACTGATGTCCTTATAGGAAGAAGAGACACAAGGGATGTGCGCACACAGAGGGGAGTCCATGGGAGGACAGGACAAGAAGGTGACTGTCCTCAAGCCAAAGAGAGAGGCCTCAGAGGAAACCCAACCTGCTGGCACCTTGATCTTGAACTTTCAGCTTCCAGAACTGTGAGAAAATAAATTCCTGTTGTTTGAGCTGCCCAGCCTGTGGTATTTTCTTATGGCAATCCAGGCAGACTAATCCAACAAGAGTGCTGAATGAATGAAAGTCCTTTAAGAAAGAGAGTTCACGCATATTCGTTAATCTGCTGCTATTAAGCACTTATTTCTCACTATCCCCGGAGTACGATTTTATGAAAACTCTGACAAATTAGTTTAATTTAATTTTTGTTAAGAAAAGGAAGAAAACATCAAAAATCATATCTCTTTGCCATGGAAAACATAAAGAGATTTTCTCTGTAAGTCCTTCGGTATCCCTAATTTATGTTTTTTTTTTTGTTTTTTTTTTTGGTGTGTTTTAAAGAGAGAATGATGAACGCACTGGAGACCTGGGAACTACACCTAAAAAGGAAACAGGACCAAAGAAAGGGGTTGCTTTCATCTCCCATGAAAGCAAGGCTGTTTTTGTTGATACATATGGAAAAAATCAGGGCCAATTATACATTGTGATTTGGCACAGAGGTTGCAGCCTCACCACAGGCCTTTTCTTTCTTTCCACAGATATACCGTTACAGCACACTGAAGTCCTGAGCCCTCCGCCACCCACAAGGCCTTCCTCGAAGACAGGGACCTATCCAGAGACGTCTCTGTCACTGTCAGGATGCGCTGCAAGTGGACAAAGGGTGTCCTTCGTGTTGACCCTAAGAAGACCTTGACTTGATCAAGGAAGAACTGAGCACGGCTTGCAGTAGAGACAGTCACACACCACTTCCCATGAATAGGTGTGGGCCTGATCATCTTAGCACCTTCTCTAGCCTTCAGGAAGCTCTCAAAATCAGGGCCATCTTGGGATTTCACTAGCTGCTTCTTTCTTTTTGTGACATTTTAGAGACAGGGATTTGTTATGTTGTCCAGGTTGGACTCGTATTCCTAGGCTTAAGCCATTATCCTGCCTCAGGGCTCCCAAGTAGCTGGGACTACAGGCCTGTGCCACCGCACCCATCCTCGCTGTTTATTTCAATGAGCTGCACGTTGATGATGATCAATCTTCTTTCCTAATCTCCTGGGTGAAATTAGGGATATTCAGATTTTTTTGAAGTGGAGACTATCAGAGTGTTAGAAGACCTAGTTCTGAACCTGCTCTCTGCTAACTTACCATATGACTTTAGGCAAGTTGCGGCCCCACTGAGAACTTCAGTCTTATCTGTGAAATCAAAGGACTGGACTAAGTGGTCTTCGAGATCCCCTCCAGCTGAAACCATCTCCTGTACTGTCCACTATTATAACAAATAACCACACATGGCTGTTTAAATCTAAATTAATGAAATAAAATTAAGAACGTAGTTCCTCAATCTCACTAATCGTATTTCAAGGGCTTTAATAGCCACGTGTGGTCAGTGGCTGCCATGCTGAACAGTGTAGTTCTTCTGCTCTCATTTTATTGATGATTATGATTTCATAACAAAGCCTGCCAGTTGAAGACCACTTTCACGTGTATAGTTCATTTTAATACACTCTTAAATTTAACCACCCAAAATAGTCAAGAGAGACTATCAGATGAGGACACTAACTCAAAGAGTAAATGACTTGCTATAAGGTCATACTGCTAATGACTAAATGTAGTTTCCAAACCCAGGACCCTCTAACGCATGGTGTAGTCATGAGGAGAAGCTATGTGCCCCCTGGCCAAAACTATTTAACCCATGGTAGCATCAGAACTGTGATCCCGTGATTAAGGGTTGATCTGGAGACCCTGTGCCTTGGTGTAGACCTTAGCTCAGCACATCCTAGCTCTGTGACCATGGGCAAGTTATTTAATGCCTCTGGGCTCCTTTCTAGGCCTCTGTTAAATGAGAATGACAACAGGATCTACTGCTTATGAGAACTGTACAAGTAGATGCAAATAAAATGCTTTGCATGGGAGGCCAGGCACATAACAATGGCTCACTTAGCATTGTCACTGCCTTTATTTTACTCCAGGTCCTTGTATGTCCTCACTGCCCCAAATAGACCGACAGCCCCTGCAGCCTTACTCCCAACTTGTCTAAAGAAAGATGCTACTCTTAGACATGGACAACAGCTTGCTTTTTGAAACCTACTGAGTAGTTTGGACTCATAGCCTCCTGGGGCTGTGAACACTCTGTATTAATTACAAGTTGTACAGCAAGAGCACTTTCTGAGGGATCGGATTAACCCACCTGGGCAGTGTGCCATGAGCAAATGGCTTTTCCCCCTATAATTTCTTGCAACTCTTCAGTGCCAGGAACCCACCGTGTACCTGCCCCCAAGAAAGACGTGACCCACAATAGGTGCCACCAGTGCATATAGGGAGAGGGGTGAGGAGGTGTAGGGGCCACCCCCAGAGCCTCCAGCACAGCACTCTGCCTTGGAGCAGGGTACAGCAGACTGCAAAGCTGGCTCTGCCCAGACTAAATTTTACCTTCTGCAAAAGGCAAAGCAGACACACATATCCCCTGGTGATGGCTTTTCCTTCCCTGTCCCACCACAGTGGAGTGTTTGAAAGAACAATATTTACACTGATGTTGCAGCAGGACTGGGAACCAGGCTACAAAGCGGAAACTGGGCTCCACCAGAGCAGGAGGGAGGATCTGGGCCCAGCACCGACTCCAGAGGTGCTTTCCTTGGCCCTTCTATCCTCTCTGGGGCCTGCCCTGGGGACTGAGGAAGCCAGGAAGGATCATCTGGCCCCATGTCACTTCTCCAGGGACCAGGAATGGAACTACCATCAGAACCTAGGTCACTCTTGATGCAGAAAAATGAATAGCTACTGGATGCAGCTATTGGGCATCCATGGCATGCAAAATGCAGCGTGAACCATTGACAGTGGCTTCTATCTGCTGGTTTCTACATAACACAACCAAGGCCACAGGCATGCCCATGTAGAAGAGGCACTCAGTCACTCACATGCTTATTTATTTGTTCATTCATTCAACAATGACTTACTGAGCACTTGGTCTCAGGGATGATTTTGCGCTAAGTAAAACATGGTTCCTTTAGCAAGAAATTCAATAACCAGTGGGGAACACAGAAGGACAAAAATCAAATTATAGTATATTAAGTGCTAAAACTGAGACACAAAGAGTTAAGGGGTACACAGAGATCCAGGGTCCTCTTCCATGAGAAGATGTATAGGATCTGGGTCTCAGTAGGCAAATGAGAATTTGGAGTGTTGGCCTGGGATGGGGAGTATCAGGGGAGCAATCTTGTGCAGCCTTACAGACCACTGTAGAGACTTTTACTGCAAGAGATGTGGAGAGCCCTTGGAGGGTGTGGGGTAGGTGTGATATGATCCGAATGTGCATTTTCATGGGATCACTGTAGCTATTCTGTTGATGACAGATTGGGATTGGGAGGGGGACAATGGAAGCAAGAAGACCAGTTAGGGGACTCTTGCAAAATTCAAGTGAAAGTTGATGGGGGCTTGTTGACTCAAGCCCCTAGCAGAGCCTGCTATATAGCAGATGTACAATCAGTGTTAAATTATACCAGCCATTCGTGATATTTTTTAATCACCTGGCCAGAGCGAAACTTCTCCCTCCTTTGGCTGCTGTCAGAATCTCTATCTTCCCATTTCTTGTGCTCATTTTCCCCTGAGTTTTCAAATAACCACCAGGTCTATTGAGTTTCCCTTCATAGTACCCTCTCTGGATCTAAGTGCTTTGCAGAGTGCCTGCCCCATCTCTGGGGTAGTTGGAAATCAATTAAGGGGATCCTGCTTTGGACAATCATACCAGTTCAAGCCAAGTTCGATCATGAGGGTAACCAAAAAATTCCCACAGACCCCATTATTGCTCTTACGGTTCAGTACCAGAGATATGGAAAGGCAGATATCCAAATGCCATGTCAGTACAATAGACACCATTCTTCCCGGGGTTCCTCGGAGATACCTTGGCCGTCTTACAGAGGACCCTCTTTTGTTTCATCTCTCTCCCTTCTAGGGTGAGCAGTGTCCTTAAAGGAAGCATTTAGAGGAAAATGTCTCCATAAGCCTGATCCCTTTCTCTGAAAGCATAATAACGCTCAAGAATGACAACAATGTAAATGGCCAGGATCATTAGGCAGAATCTCGATGAATTAAAATGGCTCACATGAGGGCAAGATTAGGTCAGTTGCATTGAAGGGAGCCAGAGTGCTGGGGTACCCTGACTTCCAAGTCTTTCAAAAGCAAATATTGCCGGAGCCCCACAGTCTCAGTCTCAGCAGCATGGACAGTCAACCCCTGATAAGATCATCCTTGTCTGGAAAGGACCAAATTACTGTGCTGTTCAGTCTCCAAGACCCCTTCATTGCCCATCCCATAAAGACAAATTACCCTGGAAATGCTGCAAGGAGTGAGCCTCTTAAAAAGGCTCCATCTGCTCCATGGAGTAAGGGCTACTTCTGCTTACTACACAGGTGGAGGTGAAGGGCTATGCAGAAAGTCCGAGTTTGCCTCAAGAGAAAAATGGCATTGAAATCATCAAGCAAGCCGAGGAAAGTCTGAATGCCCCAAGAGGTGAAAATCCTAAAAGCAAAATAGAGCCATTATGTCTCAAGCTGAGGGAAAGCCTGAGAGATTCTGGTGCCTGAAACAAATAACAGGAAAACTATGTCAGATGTGTGGTCATGGCATAAATCATGAACAAAAACACAATTATAAGACTCCACAGAAGCAGGAGGAGTGATTGCTCGAGTACAAATCTTGATAACTATTCAATACAATTTTCACCACAGAGAGGCAGGCAGTTTGTAACCGAGTTTATTTTAGAATGCCAGGAGTGACTTGTCCTAAGGAGCTATGATGGGTCTAAATTTTTTGTTGTTGTTTATTTGAAATAAAGTAGAATTTATATTGGAGAAATTGGGAGTCGATTCCTTCTGAGAGTAGAGTGCACTCCAGTCTCAATAACTATAAGAACGAAGCAGGGAACAGGCCTGGATTAAATGCAGCAGCAAGTCCCCCAGTTGCGTCTGAACAGCACGTTGCATTTCCTGTTGTGCTCTCACCATTTATGACTAAGTCATTTGGTTTGTCTGATGTGGGCCTCACGATTTTGGCCCTTATTTGTGCAAACTCTCCTAACAGGGTGAAGGAACACCTGGTACATGAAGGCTCAGTTCTTAATGCTCTGGAATCCAACTGCCTGGGTTCAAATCCTACCTCCACCATTTATGAGCTGGATTAGCTCAGAAAAGTTCCTTAATAACTGTGTCCTCTTTCCTTCTCAGTAACAAAGGAATAACAATAAAGTAGTCAAGAAAATTAAATTAGCTCATCCATATAAACTGCTTAGCTATCATTAAATATTTGCAGAATTGAATTATGAACAGACTAGAGATGAGTAGAAGGCAAGGAAGGCACAAGGGTCTGTGTCACACATAAAACATAAACCTTTAACCCTAGTCCATAGGTAATCGAGAGAGGACCTAAGCAAAGCATTTTCAGCTGGGGAAACATATTTTCATATTTTAAAAATTAAGAGAAAATAGTGAATGAGGGAGGGATGAAGAGGGCTAGTTATCACAGTTGCCAAAATAGAAGCTCATGACCCAAAGTGGCCTCAGAAGAATACAGAAAGATCTAGAAAAGGTTTGATGGCAGCCTCTGAGTGTGGTTGTTCCCTATTACATGCCAAGGAATCCTCTTGGTCCATTATAGAGAGTTTAAAATTGAGGATACATGGAGGCCTTCTCAGGAAACAAGAGTGCCAGAAGAGAAAGGGATGGCCCGTGATTCCCGTTTATTATGTTACTATGCTGCAAGATACTCAAATATTGTTCATATTATAGCAGCCCAGCAACATAGGCTTCACCATTTTACAGATGAGGAGAGCGAGTTTCCAGGAAGCACCAAAAGTCTTGCTACCAGCTGAGTGGAAAAGCTGAGACTACAACCCAAGTTTCTCTCACTTCGAGCCAAAGCATCCATGGCCACCAGCAGCATACATTTGGTGGGGAATATCAGTTAATCTACTATGCTCCTCAACAAGCCTGCCTTTCATTAATGACAGATGGGAGTGACAGTGAAGGGACCTTTATTCTTTGCCTGACTGAATCTTCCCTCCCCATATAATGCACAGTTATCCTCGAGCACATTTCTTGGAGGCAATTTGAGGTTTCAGTGTCCCCTAATGTCACACTGCCAAGCAGGAAAGGAAAGCCAGTGTAAACAATGCATCTCGTTTTTCACCTAATGAGCACCAACACGCTTAGGGATGTGAAGGGTGAAGCCTGACTTGTCAGCTGCTGGCGAACACAGACCCATCAGTGTAAATCCCCTCCTGTGTGGGGGAGTGGGGTATTTCTCAGTTGAAGGGTGTTGTTCTTGGCTGAATAATTGATGAAACATTGACATGGTTCCTCCTCTTCTACGTCTATGGTTCTGGAAGAGTCTGGCACTGCCATGCACAAGGCTGACCTACCTCCCAGCCCAGGAGTTTCTTGGGATTCTTTGAAGAATTTCATGAAGCCTGCTCTGGGGGAGTGAAGCGACAGGGCCACCCCTTCTTTTGCCGGGAATAGAAGCTGCCTTCTATCAACTGTCCACCACTGTGGATTCTCCCTCTTCTCCAGTTACAAAATGGAAACAGATGAATTCAATCAAACATAAGCCCCCGAATTATGGCTTCCTTTATACCTTGTGGTAAAGGAGTTTAGACATAATTGGCACATGATTTTCTCCAGCGGTTTCAAGTTGTTCCCAAATGTAAAAAGGAACCTTTCAGTTTGGGAACGAGATGGTTTTGTTTCAAACCAATCCATCATGCCTTCCAAAGGCAAAGAGGGTGGGTCTGCTGAATGGAACCAGGGGAGTGGTGGGTGGGTCACAGCCTCCATGGCTCTAATTGGGCAGATATAGGCAGGTCGCGGGTCAGTGAGAAGAGAGGCACAGAACCCCCTTTTGGCAGTTGTGGGGGCTCTGGGGAATGAGACTGTCAGAGTTGGGGTGGAGAGCCACTGATTATTCTATTTCACCAGCAACACACCCTTGGAGAGGGATATCAATTAACCCGCCATTAATCCCCCCATTTAATTGAGCACTGCAGTCTGTTATTGGACCATAAAATATAGAGGTAAGTCCTTCCCTTTTGCAAATCAAGGTCAACAGACACCCAAAACTCCACCTTTTTATTTTACAGACCCTGCAGATAAGAAACAACCTCCACCAACAAACACTGCTGGTCCCCAAAAAGCAACATAGTCACCATTCAGCTATGTTGACGCACATCTGCAGTGAAAAGTCAACACAGAAAACAAGGAAAGACCGCTTTACAGTTGGCTTTAAAAAGCTGGGTTTGGAGCCTGAGAGGTTTTCCTAAATTACTATTAACAAAGTCAACAGGTTAATATGTTTTCAAGGCTTGGTCCAAATGGGGCACCTAGATAATGATCCTATTACATTAAGGTAAACAAAAGGGCGGTTGTACACACCCCAGGATTAGGAGGCATCTTAAAAGCTCTTTCGTATTTATTTTCCACAATTTAGCAAGCTTAAAAGGGAAATGTTCAACTTCATTAGGGAGGATTGCTTACATGTTGTAAAAACAACAGGTCACTCCAGGTTCTCCGGACATTAAAGATTCATTTAGAAATCTTACCGAGGACATCGGAGGCCCCAATATGGCTCAGCCAGCAAGCTCTCCTAGGAGATAATGGATACAAATTTGGGATGATAGAACCATCAGGCAAGGAGAGAGAATTTCTGCCACAACCTTATTTACTTCTGGTTGGGGGCAAAGGGACCTTTGTTTTCAAGAAAGTCTGGATTGATTGTGAATCAATAGTCTGCCAAGCTTAGGAAACCCAAATGTGACTCTTCTGGGTGCTGCCCTGAGTTTGGCTCCTATCCCATCTCCCTCTCAGACAAGCAGGAGCTGGGAGCTCTGGTCCGCAGAGGAGAGTCACATGGTGGGAGCCAGATCAGTTGCATCAATCCTGGTCAACACAGAGAGAGAAATTCTGAATGCAGATGACCCTCACACATGTGCCTCAGAGCAGAGGCTAGCTCCAATTCTGCAGATGAGGACATTAAAACTTGCAAAGCTAGTTCAAGGTAGCAAAGCCAGGGCGTGGTCCAAGTGGAAATTGGGACCAGGTCTTACATCATACTCAGTGGCTTTTCTGCATCCCAAGTTGAGTTGTTGACTATTTAGCATGCAGGTCCAACTTCAGACCTCCTCCCAGGCTGCCCAAGCACTTTTCTCCAGGTCTTAGCAGGAAGCAAATGATCAAGACTCTAAAAATATTAGCAAAAGCACTTCATATTTGGAACTATCTCAGACCTTTTGATACAAAAGATCAACATGGACAGGCATGCCCCTAATTACCAGTCTAGTTCTAGCTGAAGGAATTGTTCTCTCACTTCTCCGTTCCTCAAATCCACTCAATCACCCATCATGATTTGTTTTTAGAGATATGAAGGAAATTTGTATCTTCCCTCCATCACCATTGGCACTGCCTTAGAGCAGGTGACAGCTTCTCTTACCTTGTCTGCTTCAGAACTGGCCTCCTTGTGTCTGGGGTTGTGCCTAGAGATGGGCTGTTTCTTTATCAGAGTGAACTCGTCAAAACCCAGATTTGGCCCCAACATGTGTTTCTTTCAAACCCCACTATGTCATCCATTATACTACAGGATAAATCTCATTTCTTCAATAGCATACAAGGTTTTCCAAGGCTGGCCTGACCTCCATCCATCTCAGCAGCCTGAGCTCTCACCACTCTCCGCCCCTTACTTCATGTTCCAGCCACTGCTGGAACCACTTCTCTTCCTTAGATAGATCATGCTGCCTCACTTTCCAGACCTTGTCTCATGCCATCCCCTTCACACAAAGTGCCTGCTTTCTCTCCTGCATGTGACTTAATCCTACCCCGTTTCTAAGGCCCAGACACCCACTCCTTCTCTCTCCTCCTGCTCCTCCTTCCCCTTTCCAATACAGTCGCTCATTCCTCTCTGGTCCCACTGCATCCTGGCATGCATCTCTCTGCCACCAGTGACATCATATTGTAGCATCATTATCCATGTGGGCACCTGCCTTCCACACCAACTTGAGACAGAAGACTGAGAGTAGGCATGCTGTCCATGCACAAATGGCCAGACGAGTACTCACACTCACAATGAAAACACAAGCAAAACAGTGGCTTTTCATGCTCACCTGCTTTGGATACAGATTCAGGTTTGCTCACTCTCTCTCTTCCCAGAGCAAAATGGCCACACAACCATACCGAAGTGGCAGAAAGAAAAAGAAAGAAAGCTTCCTTCCGGGTTCAATTCAGACACATCTACTGAGGATGTTTCAGGCAGATGTGGAAGAACATCAGGCTGGCATTTGAGGGGCAAATGGCTTTGTGAGGAGCCTACTATTATTATCTCCTTTTGGAAATAAAGGGATTTGCAGGTCAAGTAGATTTAGGAAATACTGCATAGTGTTATACTGAAAGCTCTGTGAGGTCCTGCAGTAAATTAAATGTATATATGTATATATTTTACAGATAGGCTGGTCTCGAACTCCTGTCCTCAAGTGATCCTTCCACCTCAACCTCCTGAGTATGTCTTTAATCTAACATTTTTGACATATATTTGATCACAGCCCCTCCTTCCCCTTCCCTTTTCTACACGTCATCCAGAGGACTTCATTCTAAGCACATGTGGGTAAATGCTGTTTAATGGAAATGTCTGTAAGCCACAGAATCAAGCAGATCCTGCTTTGAGTATCTGCTTCACCATCTCTAACAATGAAGATAATTCATTTAAATTATCTGAACCGAAGTTCCCTCACCTCTGCAAAACATAGACAGTAATATCAGCCTGATAGGTCATCATGAAAATTAAAAGAGAAACCTTAAGTAAACCACATGGCACTTGTTAAGTACTTAATCATCGCTAGTTTTGCTTTCCCCAGTGTCACCCTAGATGTCTACGTTAGAGCCATGTCTCCATGGCCTTAACACCTCTGGCAAAGAAGCAAATGCCAGCGGCACAACAACTCGCTTTCTAGGGCACCAAACAAACATTACACTTTACTGAAATGTTTGACTAAATTGACCTGAAACAATACCTCCTATAGGCACATCATCAAACCCTCCTTTTCAAACTGGCTGATCACTATTTCCAAATAAGGACTCCTTTTGTGCCATGGATATCATGGCTGTCGTGTGCCATGACACAAACATGAAAGTATCCTGTCCTGGCGCCCGTGAGACACGCGGTGGGAAATTAGCTCCTAGCGTAGAGGATTGGGGCCACCAGGGTATCATTCGGAACACACAGCAGACACAACTTTCATTTTATTTCTCTTCCTTTGAATAAAAACGTGTCTGATGCTTCACCTACAATGAAAATATTCTACAAGTTGTAAAAAACAAAAGTATTAACACACTTCATAGACAGGCATAACCATGAGATAATTGTGCTTCTCAGTTCGTTGATATCACCCGACCCCCAAACCCAGGGTTATAATGTGCGCCTTGTTGTGTGGTAGTTCCCCAAAATATTATTCATGGGAGGTTTATAATAACAAAGCATTACCATAATAAATAGTGGTCACAAGAGTCTTCTATCGAGAAGAAACCTGCGAACCTTGCTCATATTCCCTACCCTTGATTCAAGATTAAATTTCACTTTTTAAATCACAGATTCTAAATCCTAAGAACTCGAAACCTTGAAATTGATACCCTTTTTTGAAAGAAAAATTAGATCGGAACTGTCAGTAGGAGTGATCAAAATGACATGAAGCAAATCAGATGACGTGTGTGTAAGAGGTTTTCTTTAGTTCAGCTGTCAGGAAAAGGCTGAAGTGTCTTATCTCCCCCAAAGCCCCAAAGCCAGTGTCCCAGGCCAAGCAAGCCAAAATTGTTTTAAGAAAAAATAAAGGCACAAAAGGCTTCTTAGGAAATTCAAATTTAAACTGTTACTTAAGCTCACAGCTTGGACCTGTCAGAAATGGGAAATCCAGAATGGTGGTAGGCAAATGAAAGAAGAAATTATTTATACTAAAGATCAAATCCTGTTAAAAAGAACTCTAAAGAGACCAGGGTTGTTTAATTATTCTACCCTATTACTCTATCAAATATTCCTTGAAGTAACTGGGTCAGGATTTAGACCTTAGAAATTTAATTACTATACATAATTTTGTTGGAAGAGCATTTGTTAGAATGCTTTGATGGAAAAGAGAGCCTACTTTTTAGAAATCCCTTTATAATGAAATACAGTATTGGCAACATCTCTTGAGGGGTCACTCAGATCACTTAAAATGGGTAGTGCAGCAGAGATAAATCTGTAGGTAACCAATGTGGGAGTTATTGATTATCAGACCTGCTGTGTTCTGAAAGTGAATTGGAAACCCATTTGCCTTAAACCTTACAAAAAATATTCAGCAAGGGTTTGTATGTACGTGCCTGTCATTGTAAGGACAATGTCATAGTCACAGTAGAGAGAAATACCGGTCCCCATCCTTCACTGCTCCCTTGCTCCAGCCTCACCGTGGCTGGGTGCACCTCCCTGCCTGCACTGGTGGGGTTCAATCAGAGAAGCAGAATCGTGGTGAAGGGCATACTGGATTTCTTACAGAGATCAGACATTATGTAATCTTGGGAGTGGGGTAAGCCACCCATTTCAGAATGTTGTCCTTGTGTCTGGTGCTAGACCTGAGGACTGGCAGATGGGAAGGAAAGCTGGATGTGAAGCGGGGAAGAGCGGCAGTAAACCAGTGGCCAGAGGATGAGCTAGATGCCACATAGGTGTCTCACTGCCTGCGAGCCTCCAGCATTCACACAGAACGACAGAAAAGCTGGGGGATTTCTCCATGGAGTGGCCTTTGAACACCATCCATGACCTGAGGAAGCTGAAGGAGACCAGATGGGAGCTAAAGGAGGTTGTGAGCTGGCTGCTGCCTCCACGCCAACAAGGCGAGCCAGCAGGTACTCGCAGGTGATCTCAACTGCATAGACATGACCGTGGTTTCACTCCCGCCTTCCAGACCTTCTTCAAATTTCTCTTTCAGCCAACCCTACTTCACACCCATAAAGAGAGGGGCATTCTTGGAAGCACAGTTTCAGCTTAGCTAAAGCCACCACACTTCTCCATGGCTTTGAGTTCAGTCATGTGACTTACAGAGGTGACCGTGTACCGAATCTATGTCCAGAACTTAAGAGACTTTAAGTTCCACCTGACCACTTGTAGCATCTTGCATAGAACTGAAGTGAGAAGCACAGCAAGCCCATCGCAACCCCAGCGGCCACAGCTTAAATCAGAAGACGCCAGCCAAGCCCAGACTAGATGAGCTGAACTGGGGCCAAGCTGCAGATGTATGCTCAACAATAAATGGTTGTTGAAGGCACAGAGTTTTGGGAAGTACCTGATACAGACTTACCTTGACTTTGATGATTAAGGACCCTCTAATCACTGATCCCTCTCATGATCCCCAATACCTACAAGGTACCAGGCCCCTATAGCCCATAAGCACACAGCCATGAAGTGATGCAGACTGAAACTCTGAAGCAAGAATTTAGTCTATCCTCCTAACTTCAGGAATCCACTTTTTAAAAGCAGTTGGGGTGTACATGCATAAATTAATCCCAACTACAGCCACAATAATACAAAACCTTGAGAAAGATAGTTAAAGAAATAAAGTCCCACATGAAGACCAACATAAAATCTGACTGAGGAACATGAATAAATGGAAAGGCACGCAATGTTCTTATGTGGGAAGACACAGTGTTGACAAGAGGCCAGTTCTCCAAAATTAAATTATGAATGTAACGTAACTCCACTTAAAATCCCAGTGGGATTTTGGGGTGGAGAAAGCTTGGTAACATCATGAGGAAAGTGAAATGTGTGAGAATAGCCAAGAAATACCTTTCAGAGGTAAGGTCTTTTGAATCTTCAAATCTGTTTCTGGTGGCGAGGGTCCTTCTGGCCCCAGGACCCCATGAATCCTTGCCTCAAAGACCTTCACTTCTTTGCCAAGGAAGCCTGCATAAAGAGACTCAATAAAAGTTGATGAGATAAGCACATAGTCACACACATACACAAATAAAAATCTTTTTTTTTTTTTAATATTTGTTTGAATTTCTTTTTTTAGGCACACCTTTCCATTCTTTGAGCTACTTCAGAAGTCTGGGAGTTGCGGCTTCCTGGGCAAGAGGGAACAGAAAGAGGCAACCAGTGCCTCCCAAATGCACACCTGGTTGTGCAGAAGCTGTGTCAGCTGTTTGGTTGTGATTTTGACCCAACATAGAGTGGCCCAGACTAGGGATGAACAAGTGATGTCAGAAGTTTCAAGTCTTGCGATGAATAGCACTGATGTTATTTAGGTTTAGTCTTTAAGAAAAAGGCTCCGCTGGCATTCAGAAGCCCCTGTTTTCAACCACAAAAGCCCTGAGTGTCAAGGAAATCATGTGCTAGCCACTAACACTCAACTGTGGATTTTCCTGACTGCTAGGCTATTTTTATGCATGTAGTATTGGCTACAGTCTTTGGAGCCAAAGGTTTTACCTCCATACAATTTCATGAGAAAGCTCGAGCATCGAGTTGACGTTAGTTAACAGATCATCACCAGCTCCCTCTATGGGGTGAGGCCAAGGGGGAGCCGGAGAACAATCTTGGGGGGTTCTACTCCCAACAGGCTGCAGCTGGGGGTGGGGGCTGCAGATGGAGTTAGACAGGCAGATAATCCACAGAGCTGGAGGTGGTTAATGCAGTTTAGCCAGGAGAAGGGAGAAGGCTCAACAGTAAAACACCCTGGGTTGAAATCCCTCCTCTACAGATCCTATCACTCTAAGCAAACTCCTGGGCCTCTCAGAGACCCTACTTCCTACCTGTAGAAGGGGGGTGATGGCGGCTGTTGACAGATCCTGGTGAGGATTATCCTAAAAAGTTATGTAAAGCCCTTACCACTGTGCCTGGCACACACAGTAGCACTCCATAGATACTTGTATGTATGTAATGAATGCTAAAAGCAGTATTAGAAGTGCTGGACTAGAGACACATTTAGTTCAGTAGGCACCAGGGATGGAATGGGGCTATTAATTTAGCCTGGGGAGTTGGCTTAGGCTTCTCATAGGAAGTAATGTTTGAGTTGGAACCTCAAGAATGAATGGGGGCACAGTGACTCATGCCTATAATCCCAGCACTTTGGGAGGCCAAGGCAGGAAGATCACTTGAGCCCAAGGGGTTGAGGCTGCAATGAGCTGTGACTCCAGCCTGGGTGACAGAGCAAGAACCTGCCTTTAAAAAAAAAAACGAATGGGATTTCAGCAGCTAATGATGAGGGAGGCTCTCCAGGATAGAGAAAGAGCATGTGCAAAAGAGAGGAGGTGGAAAGAGGTGTGAAGGGGGGCAAGGGGAGGGTGGTGAGGCACGGGGGGAGCTGGGCCCAGGTTGGGGGCACCCTGTGTGCCACAGGGAGGATCGGTGAGCAAGCAACCACAGTGGGTTGTGAACTAGGGGTGATCCTCAGTCAGATAACATCACCTTTTTATGCCACCTTTCCCTTCTCAACCTGAAACCTTCACAATTACAGAAAACTAAGCACAGGGTGGCCAAGAAGCAGACAGCCCAGAATCCCCTTGGCCACTGCTCTGTGTGACGTGATCTTCCCACCATAGCCTGGCCAGGCCATGCCCTGTTGCCAGGCTGTTCCATCAAGGACTCTCATCATCCATTTTCCCAGAGCCCCTTCAGCTATCATAAGAACATATTTTTCCACTGGGAGTCTACTAAATGTCATGTCTAATTTAATCCTAAATACATTTCCATAGAAAAAGGAATCAAATGAGTAAACCCCTTCTATGTTCCTCATTTCTTGTTTCTCTAGGCCTTCACCCGCATCTCCGTTCTGTCTCTCTCTCTCTCTTTTGTTTTTTCTCCTGGGGAAGTAGAAGTGGATGGGGATGAGAAAAGGAGGACCCTGTCACTTACTAATTCGTTTTCCAAGCTCAGCCCTGGATTTCATTCTCTCTGAGTGGGACAGAACAGATGGAATTGTGCCAAAGGGAGACTAACTTATTTATCCCGAAAGCGTAAATTACCCCCAATTATCAGAATCCCAGTTACATCCAAGTAAGCCCCTCTGCCTCTCCTCAAACATTTTGGTTTTCTCAGCTGTTCATTTAAGTTTTAATGGGACAGCAAGAGGTTAGAAAGTCGGCGAGAAACTGAGATTTGCTGTAGATCTAAGCCCCCTCTCCCTCCCCTCTATGCTGAGTTTTTCCCTGCTCTTCCTCGTGGGGGGACCTGAAATGATTCTGATTAGCAGCAGATGGTGGGAAGACCCCTGGTGGGGACAGGAGACCTGGGCTTAGCGTCAGCTCGCTGCTGAGTTCCCATGTGGCACCGAAGTCTCACATGCCCCAAGACTCAACTTCCGCATCTGCAGGACGAGGGATTCTAAGGATTCTCACCAATATCTCTCCCCACCCTGATTGCTATAATTTCAAGATTCCAACCAAATTTACCTTTTGTTTCTGAATTATCTCCAATTTGATTTAAAATTATTTACGGAAACCTCCTGTGATGTGTGTATTAGGGCAATGCCACTGAGAGTGTGGCCACGGCCCCAGGCCTGTCTGCCCATTGTTCCCAGTCTGTGTTAAGATAACTAGGAAAGTTGAAAGTAAGCATTTATAAATTCTATGACAATTTGACATGGCCAAAACCTCCAAGCAAGTGACTAGGGACCTCATTTGTCTGAGCTTGCATGGTGAGTTGTGGCATCAACTATGTTCTACACAATTGGACCTTATGTAAAATGGAAATAAAAAAGAAACAAATACTCCAGCCAGGTGATCAAGGTCAACATCAACAGTCATGCTGATAGTTTTTGCCCTTAAATATGATGTAATAAAAATGTCACTTTACCTCTGTAGTGTTCCTGCTGATAACCCTTAATTCCAGTTTTTTTTTTTAAAGTTAGAGACAAGGTCTTGCTCTGTTGCCCAGGCTGGAGTACAGTGGCACAATCATAGCTCACTGCAACCACAAGAAATCCTCCCGCCTCCCTGGCTCCCTGGGCTCAAGCAATCCTCCCGCCTCAGTCTCCTAAGTAGCTAGGAATACAGGTGCACACCACCAAGCCTGGCTAATTTTTAAAATTTATTTTTGTTGAGACAGGCCCTTGCTATGTTGTCCAGGCTTTTCTTGAACTCTTGGCCTCAAGCAACCCTTCCGTCTCAGCCTCCAAGAGCACTGGATTTACAGGTGTGAGCCATTACGCCTGCACCCAGCCAATTCCATTTTTATGAAAAAAAAATCACACAAACTCCAACAATAGAGCATTCTGCAAAATACTTGACCAGTACTCTCCAAAACTGTCAAGGTCATCAAAAAAGAGGCAAGTCTGAGAAACAGTCACAACCAAGAGGAGCTATAGATACATGATGAGAAAATGCAACGTGGAGGGAATCCTGGAACAGACAAAGGACATGTGGTAAAAACCTAAGGAAACAGAAATAACTACAGACTTTATTCTTTTAAAAAAGAAAAGAAACAAACTAGTCCTTCCCACCGATAATTTAAGAATTGCTCTAACATAGATTAATTTATTAAATCTTCACAAAAGCCCTGGGAGGTATAGAAAGTAAGTGGTCTGTTTCACATTTTATAGCTCTTATGAATGAAGTAGCCTGGTCTATTTAGTGAGTTATAAAAGATTAAAGTTTGAGCCCTCTTCTCCTGGCTTCTGTTCTCTCTCTTTGGCTTTTCCAAGTAGATGGACATTTATCCAAGTTTATATTCTTTTTCTGATTATAAAACTACCCATGGTTGGTGTAAAAAAATTAAAAAGTATATACAATAATAAAGAAACATATACTTTTCAAATCATTCATAATTTCCAAAGTCAGAGCAAGCAGCTGCTAACTTTTAGATTTCCTTTGTGTGTGTGTGTGTGTGTGTGTGTGTGTGTAAGTGTGTGTGCGTGTGTGCATTTGTTTCCTGGGCACTTATCACTCGTAAGTGTGAGAGGGAGGGAGTGGGTACTAGAACCTAGAGGGAGAGAGAGAGAGAGAGAGAGAGAGCTCATGCACGCTGTGTGGAGAGGGCCATCCAACAGGAGATCAGGAGATGGCCCTTGGGTGCAGGGGTGCAGCCACCTGCTGGAGAAAAGAGGGAGGGAGAGAATAAGCAGAAGCTTACAGGACAGCAGGACGGACAGAAGCTTCATCTAGACCAGAGTAGCCATGGTCTGTAGGCAAATAAGAACGCGCCATTGAAATGAAGGGACTGAAAATGCAAGAAAGAAAGGGCTAGATGGTGACACAAGGCACTAAGGAAATAAGAGGGATGGCATCAGGGATGGTGTCAAGAGCTATGGGACAAGTCCAGCAATGGAACAAAGAAGGGGTTAGATTTCTCAAAATCAAAATGAAACAAGAGAAAGTGTGAAAATATAGTGATTTCTGGGGTACAAAGGACATAGCTCAAGTCAAATGACCTCATCTTTTTTTAATTTTTTTGTAAAGTAGGATTTGAGGTCACCTATGACTGAGAATGGGGCAAGAATACAGTCAGAGTTCTGGAAGGTAGAGTAAGTTTTAAACATCTGCTGTAGGGATTTAGCCGGAGAACTCATAAGAAATTAATAAGAGCAGTTTTTAGCACAACCAAGGTGAGAAGTGCGTCACATCCTAGCTGTGTCAGTATAACAATGGCTACCCATGAACAAACTGTGACCTCAGCACTGGTGCACCTTTGACCTTATGACAGCAAAACCTTCAAGAAAGCCCAGCAGTCACCAGTCAGTTCTCCCAAGCATGGCACCATCTGCTTCATCTGCAAAGGCCTGAATTCAACAATGTGACTCAGCCTGAGCTGCACTTGTAAGCACTGTTAGCCAGAGAAGAGATGCGCCTGTTACCTCAACTTGTGTGGGATGGTATTCCAGTGAGGAACCTGAGGTTATAAAAGAAAGCAGAACCTGTTGGCTGGGCGCACTGGCTCACACCTGTAATCCCAGCACTTTGGGAGGCTGAGGCAGGTGGATCATGAGGTCAGGAGCTCGAGACCAGCCTGACCAACATGGTGAAACCCCATCTCTACTAAATCTACAAAAAAATCAGCCAAGCGTGGTGGCGTGTGCCTGCAATCCCAGCTACTCAGGAGGCTAAGGCAGGAGAATTGCTTGAACCCAGGAGGTGGAGGTTGCAGTGAGCTGAGATCGCGCCACTGCACTCCAGCCTAGGTGACAGAGCAAGACTCCATCTCAATTTAAAAAAAATAAAAAAAAAAAGAAAGCAGAATCTGTTACCAAGAAAAGCAAAAGAAAACCACAGCAAGAGCTGAGTACAGTAATTTAAAGAGTGGAATAGAGCAGGCCAGGAGGTAGTATGAATGGATCCCCAGGAGCCAGAAGGAGAGAATCTTCTGATAGGTCTGGCAGGCACTGCTGGTTGTCAAACTGTTATGCTCTCTCCCCTTCTTCCTTAGAAATGAGTCCCACTTTTTTGGGGGACAACACCATGCCCAGCTAGAAAGCAATACTTCCATGCCTCCTGTGCAGATGGAATAGCGTGTGATAGAGTTCCAGTGAAGTTATATAAGCTGAAGTCATTGGATGAAGTTTTCAGAAAATCTCCTTAATATGTGGGGACAGGAGTAGAAGAAGGCGGCGGAGCACAGACTCAGCTGTCTCCAGCTGTTTCATGCTTCATCTGCCCCCTTTGCCTGCCTAGAACATGGGGAAGATGCCAGAGGAGAAGTGGGAATAATCTTGATCAGTGATAAACAGAGCCAAGAGAACTCCAAGAACCTGGATCTCAGTGTCCCAAGGACAACTCCATGATCGCTGCATGCTACAGACTGCTTCTTACCTAAGAGAAACAGAACCAGTCATTTGTGTGGGGCTCTGCTTTGGGGGCCTCGGTTTCTCCCAGCCGAATATAATCCCCAATTCATATCTTCAGCAACTTTTTATTTCAATCATTAATTTAGAAATAGTGTGTCAGATACTTGATGTACTAGAGTTTCATGTAGCCATTGTTCCTTGAAAGAACCCAGTTATCATTCTTCGGGGACTTAGAAATCCTTTTGCCACAACAGAGATTTTGTTTTGGGCTGTCTGTGTTTTCTGTAAAGCCAGTTCATCTACATATATGCACAACGTATGATAAGCATGAAGCAGCCCAACTGGTTTTATTAGTTTTCCTTGGGCTTTGGTCTAAAAAGGTTTCTTGCTGAGTTGATTTCACCCCCGATAACTTCCTTTACACTCTACTTCCTAATCGAAAAAGGCCCACATCAGGGGTAAAGAAACAGAGACCGATCCTTTCCCAACCCTCTCCTGGGACTCCTCAGCTCTTTACTACACCGCTGGGCTGGCTTAGCAAAAGCAATTTGATGTCCAGAATTTCCTGGCAGCCTTCCACAACTCTGTCTGCCTCGTCAGAAAACTCCAATCAGTGAGTCTGTGGCTAAACGCAGTCTGATCTCACTGGTGGTGTTGCCACACTTTGTTCTTTTTCTAATGTGCTCTGTGTTCACAATGGTTTTGTTCTTTTTCAGTCATGAAAGCTGACATGATTTTGGAAAGTGAAACATGCTTCCCTAAATCTTTGCTCACACCCCCTCAGGTGAAACTCTCCAAGTCATTAACCTTAAGGCAATTCTCACTGTGGGAGGGCTTTTTTTATTATATTCCAAGAGCTACCATTCCCATAGCCTAGATTTAAAAATTGGTGTTGGTTGCAATGTAACTGCTTCAAACTAAAGCAAATAGGGAAAGTCAACACATAAAAGCAACAAAAGTGGAGATGTTCTGATTAAAGTGGAGGCCTGCAAGGGGGAAGAGTGTCAGAGAAAGACCGTTGAGAGCCCCTCCAGGTTAACCATACCCTTCCTCTAAAAGGATCTCCATGGAGAATCCTCCAAGGAACCATAGGATTCCTGGGAATACAGCCTGAAAACCACTTTGCCAGTAGGCCTAGAGTGGCAAGAAGATGTTTCATCATCATCTTTAAGATAAGCAAGCTAAAACCACATTGAATCTAGGTGTTTTAGTCCATTCTCACACTGCTATGAAGAAATACCCAAGACTGAGTAATTTATAAAGGAAAGGGGGTTAATCGACTCAAACTTCCGCATCGCTGGGTAGGCCTCGGGAAACTTACAGTCATGGCAGAAGGGGAAGCAACACATCCTTCTTCACATGGAGGCAAGAAAGAGAAGAGCAAGAAGTGCTGAGCACAAGGGGAAAAACCCCTTATAAACCATCTGATCTTGTGAGAATTCACTCACGGTGACAAGAACAGCATGGAGATAACCATCCCCATGATTCAATTACCTCCCACTGGGTCCCTCTCATGACATGTGGGGATTATGAGAACTAGAGTCAAAGAGGGTCATGCAGCCAAACCATATCACTAGGACACTGGGGACTCTTGATTAAAAGAGTTTATTTCAAAACCTTCCCTTATTTCCAAATTAGATTGACCATTTTCAAGCCTCTTGCATTTTGTTTTCTGTCTTTATTCCCTCAGGCTGTATGGAGGTATACAAAAGATTTTCTGTACTTACAGTGTTCAACATGATGCTTTGATATATGCAGATGCTATGAAATGAGTCTCACAATCAAGCTAATTAGTATATCTACCACCTCATATAGTTACCTTTGTATGTGCATGTGTATAGTGAGAACATCTCCTCTCTTAGCAAATTTCAAGTATATAAAACAATACCATTTACTATAGCCACCATTCTGTATGTTAGTTCTCCAGACCTTCACAGAAACTTTCTGCTCTTTGATCAACATCTCCCAGAAACTACTGTTCTACTGTCTGCTTCTGACTGTTTTAGATGCCACAGAGAAGTGAGATCATGTAATATTTGTCTTACCATGTGAGGTTTATTTCACTCAGCATAATGTCCTCCAGATTCATCTGTGTTGTTGCACATGACAGGATTTCCTTCTTTTTTCCTTCTTTTTAAAAGCTGAATAGTACTCCATTGTGTATACACACCACATTTTCTTTATCCAATCATCTGTTGATGGACACTTAGGTTGATTCCATATCTTGGCTATTGTGAATAGTGCTGCAATCAACATAGGAATGTAGATATCTTTTTGAGAAACTGATTTCATTTTATTTGAATATATACCCAAATATATATTCCAGATCATATGGTAGTTCTAGTTTTAGTATTTTGAGGAACCTACTGTATTCCATAATGGCTGTATCAATTTACATTCCTACTAACCGTGTACAAGGTTCCCTTTTCTCCATATCCTTGTCAATACTTGTTATCTTTTGTTTTTTGGGTTTGTTTTCAATGGGCTTGAAAGTTTACAGATTTGCCAGACCTAAATGGATTCGGATCATTACCATGGCTCCCTAACATTTTCTAAGTTGCAAAATAATGAGCTTGCTATGTAGGCAAATGACCAAATCACACAGTGATTCAGAATTAGGGACTGGATTAGGGGACACAACCTCTGTGGTATCATGCTTAGTCATAAACAATAGACACTCCCTCACTCCCAGTGACAAATTATGTTTCCTTTGTGTGTTTAATGTTTTGTTTTGCTTTTCTCCTGTATCTATGTATGGCTCCAAATGAATCATTTTCTCAGATCTCTTTTATTCTAACTCCCCTCAACATATCATAATCATTCACAAACAGACACACCTAACAAGAGAAAAAGCATACAGCCAACAGAAACTCAGTTTCCTTATCAGCAAAATGGGAAGAACAATATAATGTATTTTCTAGAGTAGTCCCAAGAATCAAGAGAAGTAAGGTCGAGTGAAAGCATAGTGCCCAGTACATCCTGCAAATTCGATTTAAGATGTTATTTTCTCCTCTGTCCTTCCACATGCCTTTCAGGGAAACATGAGAGGCTGTGTGAGTCCATTCTTGCACTGCTATAAACAAATATCTGAGACAGAGCAATTTATAAAGAAAAGAGGCTTAATTGGCACACAGTTCTGCAGGCTGTACAGGAAGCGTGATACTGGCACCTGCTCAGCTTCTGGGGAGGCTTCAAGAAACTTACAGTCATGGCGGAAAATGAAGGGGAAGCCAACACATCTTACATGGCCAGAGCAGGAGAAAGGGTGGAGGGAGGCACTACACAGTTTTAAACAGACAGATTTCATGATAACTCACTTACTCACTGTCTTGACCAAGGGGGATGGTGCTAAATCATTCATGAGAAACTACCCCCATGATCCAATCACCTCCCACCAGCCCCCACCTCCAACGTTGGGGATTACAATTCGACACGAGATTTGGGTGAGGACACAGATCCAAATCATATCAGGGGCCACGGGTAAAAATGCTCTGAATGATTTAGAAAACTAAAAGCAGGCAAGTGCTTAGCACTCTCAGGTTCAAGACCATGGGTAAAGCTTTACACTGGAGCCCTCTGAGCTCAGCCTATTTGTGTCTCCTCGTCTGTACACACACCGGCATTCACTAGCTCTTTCTCAATTGTCAGTCCTGAGTGAGGGACCTTCTACATCTGCAATGATGTGTCTTTGTTCTGACTCTAACAATACAGACTTCCATTTTATTCTGGAAAAGCTGGCTCCTCAGAAAGGGTTTCGTTTGACCGACAGTGGAGTTGAATGTTAGAGCAAGGACAATATTTCCCGTTTCCTCCTCTGATTTGGATCCATTTTTGACCAGGACCTCAAGTGGCATCACATTTAATGTGGGACAAAAGAAGCCATTTCCACTCAGGCCTCATGCTGCCCCCTGTAAGATTCCACCACAAAGCTGTTTTCAAATTAATCCAATAGTTAGAAGCTATAATGCATTCCGTTTTCGATTTTAAAATTCAAATGTATGCATGTATGCACACACACACTTATGTGAGTACACGAAGATTTTGGTAGCATCTGGTAGAAGAAAATTCCAATTGCTGTCTGTCCTCTAATTCCATCTCACCTTTCAATGTCTCTAGGAAGATTCGCCATCTGCCTCCTGCCAAACACTGGAGGTAGCAGTGGGGAGAGAATGAATATATTTTTATATTCTCGTTTAAGCTAGGCTCAGTGCTAGACACTTAACCCGACTTGAACCTATGCAATAGTCCTTAAGCTCAAGTATCATTATTGCCATTTTAAGGTGAAGACAATGAGGCCAAGTATTGCAAAGTTCTTGCTCAACTCTTGGCAAGTGGAACAGTGTTTTGCTTACTTTTGTACCAGGGTCACACTTCCTCACGCATCATGGTGATTCTTTCCAGAAGGTCCAGCTAAGTGTAGACACAACTATGATACATAAGATTAGAAACTCAGGCCAAATTTAAGGTGAGTGATCCCAGGTGGAAGAGAGGGGTGTTCCAGAGAAAGGTCTTCATTGCGGGGTGGGGAGTGCATCTCCTGGGTTTCCTCAGTGATTGGTTGTGTGGTTTCAAAGAAAAATGGGCTTTAAAGCATTGAAGACCTGGGCTTGGATCCCCACTCTGCCACTTACAAATTGTGTCACTTTTGACACCTTCTATGGTCTCTTTGAGCCTCCATTTTGCACTTAAAACAAAAGGAGATAACAATACTTATCTCAGACAGTCATGAGAATTAAATGAGAGAACAACAGATGTGAAACTTCCTAGCCCACATCATGACATGCGACGGATGCGCCATAAATGTTTGTTTCTTCCTCCGCTTTCCCCAAAGTCCAAAACATTCACAGACTCTTTACTATGTGGCAGGAAGCTTGTATTAAGTATCACCATGACCCCTGATGTTCACAGTCTCAACATCTTTAAAGCAATATCTAGAAAATGGTGATTTTTTTTTCAAAATTCAGAATTAATGAAACAAGAATCTGATACAGTGGAATTACTGTCTTTGTTTCATCATTTTTTTTTCTTGTTGTAATTGAAACCATTTTCAAGTTTTATTTAGTACAAAATTAATTTCACATTTTCATCAAGGAACTCGTGTGGGTCTCAGGATGACTCAGATTTTCCGATACAGAAATTCATAGCATTCATGACTGAGTGTTTTCTAAGACAAAAGAGTTTATGCCACAAGAGACCATTTCAGTCCTGTTATAGGAGCAAAATAAAAAATCTTTTACATGGCACTTCTGAATTCAGGTCTAACATTAACGTTTTGTAAGAGAGCTTGATTTTTAAAAATCTACGTGAGTTAATCATCCCCAACTTTCTAGTTCCCCAAGTAAAAAAAAAGCAACTTGATTAACTTTAAGAATAAACCAGTTTCCTCTTGAACTGAACTCAGAAGTCACATTGAGCTCACTTGTCAAGGTGAAGTGCATACTGAATCAGCTTGTGTGGGGTAAGGCTCTGGCCACAAGAAATCGGGAAAGTTGTTACCTCGAGCTTCACAAGGCACAGGCTATCAGGTTGATCCCATGGCTTTTTCATAAACACATAAACAACATCACTTGGGTCAGAGCTAAGGCCCCTCTAGCCTGTGTTCTCATCCCAGGCAAAGAAAAACAGAGGATGTGCTTTGAGACATCTGACCTAAGCATTTGAGGGAGCAGTCACTCCTATTAGTCTCCAGACCCTCACTAAGAGTCAGAAAAGCCAGCCAAACTGGGGCAGGTGAGCAGGAGGCAGCGGTCAAGGAAAGGTAAATGGGTGCTTTCCAGAACACACCTGTGTGTACACTGCATGAGCGCATTCCCACCAGACCTGACCCTAATATTATTCACCTCCCTCCTTCCAATGCTGGAATCAAACCACACTCCTCTCTGGCCCTGCCCCAGCCGCAAGCCTCAGGAGCCCATCTTAGCAATCTCCAAGATGCAGTCGGCAGCCCCCCAATCCCATCCCCACCATTCCCTAGCACTTGGGAGAGCTGACACTTGTCCATGGTTCAATGCTCTTCGTTCATCTTACCTCTTTTTTCTTGGATTGAGGTAAAAGTTACAAAACATGAAACTTGCCGTTTTAACCATTTTGAAGCGTACCATTCAGGGGCTTTTAGTACATTCACAATGTTGTGCAACCATCACTACAATCTAATTGCAGAACATTTTCATCACCCTAAAAAGCAATCTTATACCCATTAAATAGTCCCTCCACATTCTCTGCTGCCGCCAGCCCCCAGAAGCCACTAATCCACTTCTGTCTATGAATCTGCCAGTCCTGGACAAGTGGTTTCCCTTAAGGAGTACTTTTGCCCTTGGCCAATACCATGAGGAAGGATGACCAAAAGATGACCCAAGCTGTTTTAAGATATCAATGTCTCTTCAGCAAAATGTTAAATTGCCCTCATGGTAGAGTTAGTATGTTTTGTTTTGTTCTATTATCTTATTCCCTAAAATCTATCTGTGGCATTGCAATAAACCTGGACTCTTAATCAATGAGAACATGCATGCATGGATGGCTACATGTGGCTAAGTATGCACCTGTGTATGTATGCACATGTTACTGCACATAGATGTTCTGTTTTCACAAAAAGGCCCCACTCCATGGTCTCTTCTCTGAAAGGCCTTGCTACTGTCAAATGAGAGGGAGTGCATGGTGCAAGTTTCCAGGGAGAGAGAAGGGCTCTTGATGACAGCCTGGCACAGCGGGAAAGGCAGCGCCACTTGATTTTGGCCACATCACCCTTGCCCTGGGTCTCATGGAATTTGCTCCCCTCTGGATCTAACATCTGTTTCTACAGAAGTGCAGGAAGGGGGGTTGTCATCCATCGATCTGTCCGAGGCCTCCTGGCAACACTTGGGGAGCACACTGCAGTTTTGTAGAATTATGTTCAAAGGTCAACTCTACTTGTTAAGATTCTTAAGGTGTCTGTTTCATTTAAATCAAGTTTTGTGTTTGTACGTGTGTGTTTTTTAAGGGAGAATGGAATCTACTGAGAGAAGAGTCCCACGTAAATTAGAAACACGTGCAGGCATTCAGTAGGTCAGCTCTGTAAAGATGTGTTATTATATCTTGTGTATAGTAACTGTATTCACAGACAAGGCCAACATAAGAATTTCATGATTCTCTGATGCCCAGGTTAGCTGGTCCCCCAGATCCTGGTACATATAGTTGTTCAGATGCAAAAGTTATTTTCCACTCCTTCAGATAGAGATAAGGAGGGAAAACACCGTATTACAATGTAAAGAGTTAGAACTTAGTTGAAGAATGGATGCACTCATGAAATGTGGCATCATATTTAATACCAAAAAGCCAGAGAGACACAAGGTCTGTGTGGACCACACTGCTTTAAAGCATCCTTGACCTCTTTTGCTTGGCAAAACAGCCCATGTAGAGTCAATTTAGTATCTAAATATGAGAGAGATTTAGAGATAAGATTAATACTGTTACTAGGACTTTCTGCATTGAAAATTAAATCAAAATATATTTCATGGCTGTTTACAATGACTACTTCCTCTCTCTACCTTTAAAAAGTTGCTAAGTCAGTAATGCCAATATAATGGAAGAGGGAAGCAAAAATAAGAAGGAAAAGAAAACACACTTATTGATGATCTTGTCCTCTCTATTAGATTGTAATCTATTTGATCTTATTTTAAGTTCTTACAACCACCATGTGAGGCCAATATTGTTATATCCATTTTACAGGTGGGAAAACGAAGATTCAGAGAGATTTAATAACTCATCTGAAGGCACATAACAGAGCTGGAATTTGAAGTCAGGTTGGTCTGACCTTAAGAATCATATAATTCTGTTATGATGTTAGACTAGAAGCTGCCAAATACAGTGGGAAGAGCCCTAGGGAGGGACAGAGAGTTCTGTTCCTATTACTAGCTTTGCCACTCTCTTGCTAATGTTGTGGAAGAGCCAAGAATTATCTGGGCTTCTCTTTTCCCATTGGTGCAATGAGAATAACACTGCCTGCCTTCTTGCCTCTCAGGAATATCATGAACATCAAATAAGAAAAAAGGCCGGGCGTGGTGGCTCATGCCTGTAATCCTAGCACTTTGGGAGGCTGAGGTGGGCAGATCCAGGAGATTGAGACCAGCCTGGCCAACATGGTGAAATCCCTGTCTCTACTGAAAATACAAACATTAGCTGGGCATGGTGGCAAACACCTGTAATCCCAGCTACTTGGGAGGCTGAGGCAGGAGAACTGCTTGAACCCTGTGGGGGCGGAGGTTGCAGTGAGCCAAGATCACACTACTTCACTCCAGAAAATAAATGCAAGGGGTGGCAGAGAGACTTTGAAATAGGAAAGTAAGTTATTTGCATAATATGATTTAGTTATCTATAGACATCCCCAAAGTGGAATGCACAAGATAATCCACTGAAGTATAAGAAGAAATTATTCGAACTTCTATTTATATTTCATTTTACCTTAAAACAAAGAAAAATATATAGACATATTGATAAGGGTAGATGTACACAAATTCACAGATATTAGGAGTGGATGCCCTAAATTTTTTCTCTGATTCGGTGCATGATTAGAAAAATTTGAAGAGCACAAATTTATACAATAGGCAATATAAATCCAAAATATTGTGGTGGGGTTACGGGTATATGAGTAGTGGTGGCTACAGTCACATAATGAAGCTACCAAGTGAACAGCTCAGAGCTGTGCTAATAAATTATCAGATAGTTATTTTTACTGCTTAAGCATCAGAGCATAATGCAAAGACTATAAAAGTCATGTTTTTCTTTTTTTTCTTGTAATGGGCTTCAATTGCAGAGTGGAATCATTCATTATTCCCACTTCATAATACATTGCCATCATTGGTCCAGGTAGGTTGAATTTTTATTTCATCCATTCATTACTCATTCATTTATTCATTCAGTTACAGTGCCATCAATGCATACACCCAGTGCTCTACTCAAGAACTTGAACTGTATTTATTTATATGTTCCTCTATTATCCTACCTCCTGCCTCCCCACACAGCAGCAATCAGTATCCAGAAGTTTATGGTTATCACTCCTTTGCTTTAAACAGTTTGATTACATGTATGTATATGTCTAAATTACATAGTTTTGTGGGGGTTTTGTGAACTGCAGAACAAGAGTGAAATGTTCTAAGTCTTGTGGGACTTGTTTTCACTCAATATCATATTGAATAACATTCATATTGTTGTGGGTAGCTATAGGTCACTGCACTTCACAGCTGTGTAATATTCTATCATGTGATTTTACCGTAAGCTCTTCATCCATTTTCCTGAGGATAGGCATTTGGATTATTTCCAGTTCTTTTCTTTTTTTTTGAGACAGAGTCTCTCTCTGTCACCCAGGCTGGAGTGCGGTGGTGCGATCTCGGCTCACTGTAAGCTCTGCCTCCTGGGTTAATGCAATTCTCCTGCCTCAGCCTCCCAAGCAGCTGGGACTATAGGCACCCACCACCATGCCTGGCTAATTTTTTGTATTTTTAGTAGAGACGGGGTTTCATCGTGTTAGCCAGGATGGTCTCAATCTCCTGACCTTGTAATTCACCCACCTTGGCCTCCCAAAGTGCAGGGATTACAGGCGTCAGTCACCGCACCCAGCCATTTCCAGTTCTTTATTAAGAACAATACTATCTTGAACATCCTTATATGTGTATTTCCTAGTACTCCTTTATAAAAATTTCCGTTGGAAATATACCAAGAATTGGAAATCTGGGGTTGTAAGGGCATGTGAAAATTCAATGTAACAGAATAAAACCATAATTTTTCAAAGTAGTTGCACTAATTGGTCACTTTCTTAGCCAATTTATTCAGTTTTCTCATACACAAAGCCTGGCTACAATGACTAACTTACAGATAGTTATGAAGATCAAAGAATTTTACCAGGAAAGTATCCAGCAACCTTTCTAGAAAACAGAAGATTATCAATAAGTAAGCACTTAAATCTTTCTCCTAGTTCCCTTAAGACCATGCTTTATACAGATCCCTTGCCCTGTCTATCAAATCAAGGTGGTAAGACTAGGGGAGTTCCAGGCCTCTGCAGCTGTGACCCGTTGTGAGTTAGTGCCACAAATGCAGAAGCAGTAGCCCCTCACTGCAGGCTCCAGGCCTTACCCTCACAGCGGGATGTGCTTTTCTGCCACCTTGGTATTTATTCCCTAATCCTTGGAGTGTATTCCTTAGAATTTCTGCGAAACTGGATGACAGCCAGCAGGTTCTTGGTGCTAGATACTTGTGGAAATTATGATGGAGAGGGAAGAAAACCAATGATGAAATGGTACTTAGAATGAAATTCAAATTCTCTACCAAGGTCGCACGAGATCCATCCTGCTGATCTCTCCCACCTCATCTCTAGAGCTTTGCCTCTTTGCTCTCCAGGTCCATCCCCAGCGGTTCACCTTTTGTAACCATTCATCTGCTCAGTTCCTGGAACACTCCAAGCCATTTCCTGCCTCAGGGCTGCTGCACATGCAATCCCTTTTGCTTAGAATGCTTTACCCCCAACTTTTTTCACAGCTGGTTCTTTCTCATGCTTTAGGTCTCTGCTTAAAGTCATCTGCCCAGAAAGACATTCCCTGTCCTACTCTATGTGAAGTCATTTCACGTTTACCCCAAATATTCTCCATCTCAGCCTTTACTCCCTTTATGACATTTGGCTACATTTATCATGATTATATATATTTGTTTACTTTTATTTTTCATCTCCCTTCCTTACTAAATTGTTAAATCTACAAGGGCACAGACTGCTTTAGTTGTTCTCGTATTCCCCAGTCTCTAGCACAATGCCAAATGGTTGTTGAATGAATGGGTATATTAGTGACTACTAGGCACCGAGTTTTGTGTTAGTCACTCTACACAAGTAACTGTTTTCATTCTCTCAACAATCCTCTGACATGGCTATTAGTAACTTCACTTAGAAGATAAGAAAACAGGCTTGTGGAGGGTAAGTAACATCTCCAGAGCCCTACTTCTAGAAAACGATAGAGCTAAGATTTAAATACAGATCTGGCTTCAAAGCCCATGCTCTCTCCACTGAATCATGAAAACCAGAGGAAGAAGAATTGAAGAAATCCAACTGATGGTGGATGGTCTTTCCAAACTGCCAACCCAGAGTTTCCCTGGGAATTTCTCATTTTCTATGCTAAATCTTGGAGCTGTTAGTTTTGCAGCATTGCACAACACACTGATGGAAAATGTCACCTGACTTCTTTATCTGTTAAACAAACATTACGAATAGCGATTTGGCCAAATTCATGCTATTGTTCCCTCATCTATCACACTACGGTATTACTTATCAATGGAAAAGCATGTTCCCCAATGTCACAGCAGGACTTTAAAAGCTAAGTAGAACCATAAATCATTCTTCTAAAAGCAACAGAGTTGACCTCTTCCTTAACACTCAGATATTTAATCTGTAAATTATTTAGCTTGCAGTATTTCTTTTTCCCATAGCCAATAGTAAAGCAGCCACTTTCGTTTCCTTTTGTATTTCTTCAAGTAATGAGAAAGCAGCACTCTTCAGAAACATGAGCCACTTTTATATATATATATACATATATATTTTTTTTTTTTTGAGATGGAGTCTCACTCTTGTCACTGAGGCTGGAGTGCAATGTCATGATCTCGGCTCACTGCAACCTCCTCCTCCCAGATTCAAGTGATTCTCCTGCCTAAGCCTCCCGAGTAGTTGGGATTACAGGCCCCTGCCACCACGCCAAGCTAACTTTTGTATTTTTAGTAGAGATGGGGTTTCACCATGTTGGCCAGGCTGGTCGCGAACTCCTGACCTCAGGTGATCCACCTGCCTCGGCCTCCATAAGTGCTGGGATTACAGGCGTGAGCCACTGTGCCTAGCCCCACTTTTATATTTTCGATAAATTGACTGAAAGAATAGATTTCCTTGACCCACTAGATGAACTGTGCTCTCACTCCAGAAACACAAACACCAAAGGAAAATTGCTGGAATATAAGTAATTTCCAGTTTTCAAGTAATAGTGACACAGATACTTTTCTGTAGTCTATCATTTTGGAAAAGACCAGAGACAGCCATACACTTGTCTGTCAACCACAAACATCATTTCTCTCAACATTTAACTAAATACTGTATCTTCCAGGAGCTCTCCCCTGACTAGTCTTAATTCATGATGCTCAATCCCAGCACTGATATACGACACGCACCACATTATTAACTTCGGGTGTGAGTATTTCCTTATGTTTTTGTTAGTTATTCCAAAAACTTGCCACAGGAATAAGTGCCTGGTCTTCTCATTTAGATAGCAAGCATTTCAAGGGCAGGGACAACTTCTTCTAACTTTTTGGTGCTCCCATACAAGCCCATAGACGCATGTGTTCATCCTTCTCTCCCTCCATCCATTCCGCAGACCTCCTCAGAGCAACTTTAAGACTCCAGATACTGTGCTGGGTGCTCCTGGGGAAACAAAACTGAAAGATACACACACAACTTACACTCGATCAAAATGAAAAGTTGCTGATTCAACAGGCTTAGGGAAAAGAGCAGCGCGATGCTGACAGTGATTGCCTTAAAGGGACAGAGTTCTTTCTATTTCTCTTACTGATCGTTCTGTATTTTTATTAAGAATACGTGTTCATTTTACATCAGGGAAAAGCTATTTTAAACAAAATCTAATCACGGAGTTGAAAGACCAAAGTCAAATTTACAGAACAAAAAGATAGATAAGAATATAGTAAACAAGCACTCACACAGGACTTAGCAGCTTGGGTCTCAGTTGAGACTTTGCTCCTGACAAACTGTGTGATCTTTTCAAGGTTTGGTGTCCTTAGTCTGTAAATTGGAGATGAAAATACCTCCTTCATAGAGGTGTTCTAAGGATTCTATGAGATAATGCCACTGAAAATGCCTTACAGGGCATTGACTAAAGAAAGGTATCATTATTGATGCTGTGGATTGGGTCTGATTTCAAATGACAAGCTCTGGAAGTCAGGCCTATTGCATATACCACTAAGCATATTATGAAATTATGAAGGTCGAGGCCAATTATGCCAAAAAGTAGTTTAAATGTTTGGTTCTCTCCACCCCATGGATGTCACAATTTGCTCGAGATGAATGAACACTAAAAAAGCTTTGCCAGTCCAAGCGTCCTTCCTACTTGCAATTAAAACCCAGGCATTGCAGACCACAGAGAGAGTGGGTTGACAAATTCCTTGGGCTCATATTTCTTTCATGGTCTTCTGGGCTGGATGAAATCACAAATATCTGCTCGGATTTTATTTTCACAAGTCAGGGAAACTAGAGGGAGCATGTTGATTTGTTTTTCCTACTCATAAAAAGAGAAAAAGCAGTGGCATTCCATTTTTATCTACTAAGGTAAGATGAGATGGTAAACTTTGGTTGAGAGAAGAACAAATTGCTTCGCTCCCCTGATCAGGCCTCGACGTCCTAATGTCCTGTACTATCCTGCTTCTAAAATTCCTTCAATTGTTTTGGGATTTACTGTGCCCCCTACAGCTCTAAGGGGAATATTCACTCCACAAGCCACTTGCCTAACGATGGAAGCAAACTTCTTACAGCATGTACTAATGCATTATTTCCCCTTGTTCTAAATTTCTCTGCACCAAGCAAAAGAAGGAAGACATGCTCTTTCAAAATTACTTCACGAAGGTTGGCTAAAGTCAAAACTGGCCTAGTAACTGCCCCGTAAATCACAAGTCATAAGGCATCCTCACCTCTTCTGAACTTCAAGCCTTCAAGTCCTCGCTCGCTCGGGCGTTCTCTCTCTCATTAAGTGGAAAGATAACAGCTGCTAGGGTCAGATTACCTTGGGCTGAAATCCTGGCTTCTCCATTTTCAAGGCTGATGGGCTTAGGAAAGTTATTTAGCTTCTTGAAACCCTATTTTCTTCACATGAGTAAGAACATCTAACTTGCAAGACTGTTATGAGGATTAAATGAGATGATTGTAAAGCATCGAACACAATGCCTGGCACATGATCAGTCTCAATAAATGCTAGTTTCCAGATTCCCCTCCTTGGCCTCTTTTGCTAGTTTGAGCACAGCATATGTCTTCATTGTACATTCATCACAAATTCCTGGACCTCTGGCACATCAGATGTTCCAAGCATTCAGAGGTAATAAATTGGAGGGAACCCCCCGGGCTGTGGGAAGCCTGGTTTCCCAGCGCCTTATGCAGACCACCTACTGCTGCCTGCAGCAACCACCCTGTGAGGAGAGCAGCTGCCAGACAAAGGGACAAGGGACAGGCCTCCATCTGTACTTCCTCCCGTTTGCCTCCAGCACAGAGGGTAGCCATCGTCCCCCAGGAGACGCCTGGGAGAGATTTCAGTGTTTCAGATGACAGATCAGCCCATGCTCTCTGACCCAGATTAGAGCAGACCCAGAACCAGTCCACCTCCCATGTCACCAGTAAAGGATTTTAATTCACTCCCAGGAGACTGTAAGGAACACTTGGACCAGTGACGCATGTAATCAGTTGCGCTCTGCAGAGAGCCTTCGGAAGGCTGTAGGTTTCACATGTTGCACTAATATTTCACCAGCCTGTCAGCCTTAGCCTGGCCATAGGAGCCAGGCTGCAAATTCAGCACTCTTCGTGTCCCCAGACAGCTGGGGGAAAAGAGGCAAAAAGGAGGCAGGAGAAGACTCAGAAGCGAAGAAGAAAGAAAACACATTTGGGACCCAACTCAGTGGTTCTCAGTGTGGCCCTGGTCCAGCAACATCAGCATCCCCCAGCAGCTTGATAGAAAAGCAAATTCACAGGCCCCACCAGGGCCCCATCAGAAATTTTATGGTGAAGCCTAGCAATCTACTTCCACAAGCCCTTCCTGCAAATCTAATGCATGTTATCACTTGAGAACCACTGAGCAAGCTAAATAATATTTAGGTAAACTAAAAGTCTAAATTTGATGAGAAAAACAAAGATCCAGGGATCGTTATGATAAAGGAGAAAATCTCTAGTTTGGAATCAGGAGGCCTTAGTATCATTTCCAGTTCCAATGATTGCTAACCATGTGATCTTGAGGAAGTGACTTATCTTTTCTGAGCTTCAGTTTCCTATGTGTTAAAGGCGGTAATCAGACCTCCCCTGTAGAGCTGGGGGATGAGATACACACTCTATTGATGATCTAACATTTATAAGCCTGTTGTTCACTACATCACAGACCTTCCCCTGTATACCATCAGGGCAGGGTTCTCAACCTGTGACAAATATAAATGTCTCCAGACATTTCCGCAGGCCCGCATTCTGAAGCTCAAAGCCAAGTCAATATTGGAGTATGTTTATGCCATTCACATGAGCAAGGCAGATGGGAGGCAGGGAAGAAAAAGGAGTGGTAAGAACTGGGGTTTCTCACAGATCTGAGTTCAAATCCTAGCTCTGCACATGTTGCTTTTGTGAGCTTGGCCATATAATTTAAGCTTTCTGAGTCTCAATTTTCTTATTGGTAAAATGGGTAGACAAATAGTAGCTACTTCTTAGGGTCTCAGTGAAAAGTTACATGATATCACATGTGTGTAACACTTAGCCTAGTGCTAGAAAATTATCACCTTGCTGTACTATGGTCTTTGTATGTGGCCATATTTGGCTGGGGCTCAAAACAAATGTGCATGATGAAACTGAAGACATTGTCTCTTAACAAGAATCACAAAAATGATACATTTAGGTACAATGAGAAACTGGTTCCACATTTCACTCTCAATCCTTCAGTTATGAACTTAGAGGGCTTGTCCAAACAGAGAGGCTCTTTCACCAAGCCCTAAGAGATTAACCACAACACAGCTTTAAAGGAACACTTTGTTTAGTACCCCCCAGGGTGTGTGTGTGTGTGTGTGTGTGTGTGTGTGTGTACAGAGAGAGAACAAGAGAAAGAGACTCTTCTTGAACTCAATAACAGTCAGCAAGAATGTCTCACCACTAGGATAGAAAGGGAGTCCCCCTTCATATTATTGGTTACTGACCACGTACAACAACGTAGCACAGCGCATAACCTGCACTATTCACTCATCTGCACAACCACCATTGTGAAGATGATATAGGTACCACTATGATCCCCATTTTACATGTAAAGAAACAGGCTTGTAGGGCTAATTACATCCATACCACCTTAGGCAGACAGAACTAATCTAATTCATTTCTTAGAGAGATTTTACAACCGATCTTTGTCATCTATTTAGCTAATATTTTCCACAGTCAGAAGAATTATCTTCCTCTGCATTAAGCTCCAAGTTGCTTTGAGACCTGATTGAGGGGGGTCAGAGGAACTGGACTAAAGCCAGTGTCATGGGCTGGGTTTGTCATCTTCTCCAAACGTCTTTACATTCAGGCCAGACACAGCTCTGGGGAAGGAAAGCCACAGAACTGTAGATGTGTTCCTATGTTCTGTACCAAGCTGGGGCTCCCACCTGCATTATGCCTGGATGGCAGCTGGCAGACACCGAGCTACATTCCAGCCACATTCAGCACCATTCTGGGGGAGCTGAGGGCCTCCCTTCCTTTTTGAAGACACCAAACTTCACTGATTCACACACTTTCACTTTGTGGGTCACAGTTGATCATAAATATAACACCTTTGAAATCTGTGCATTTATGTTGGGTTTGTATCAATCAAGCCATTTACCTCTGGACCACTTGGGTGATACATCAGATATAGTTGCACTTTGCTCTCTTCCTGAATTCTCTAGAAACAGTTTGGGGCACATGATTAGGAAGATGTTTATTCAAAGGTAGAGTTCAGGGAGGAAAATGTTATTAGGTGACTGTTGGGATTGGCTCATTATGCAAAGACTGGCTTAGAATTGCTTTTATCATAAAACTTTCACTTCTTTTAAGTTTAGTCCAATAACAAAAGTCTCCCCGTGGCAGTAGAAGGAGCCAAACAATAGTATGCTTTGTCTTTAGACTCAAGAATTTTTATTTCTAAGGTGTTGGGTGCCATTGATCCTTGAGCTATAGTGCTCACTAGGCAGTGGGAAATTATGTAGACAAATTGAAGGACATAGCCTATATTAATTCCTGATCTAGTAAAACTTCAGCTCATGCTAGAACCACACTTGTCTCCAAGGTTTTGAGCAACATTTGGTCTCACCATCTCTTCCTCACTCAGGCGCATCTGGACTGCTGGGTTCCAGGCTAACTGGAAATGAAACAAAAGCTAAAATCTTACGGCCAGAAAACCTGTTTATATTTAACTGATGGTCTTAACAATTGTGTCTGGGAGGAAGTGTGGTCTAATTGTTACAACTGTGAGTGATCCCTAATGTCATGAGTCTAGTCTCTTTTACTATTACCAACTAATCACACAAGACCTTTGGTGATTTAATTTAAACCAAAATGGCCTAGTTTTCTTGGTGAATGATAAGAACCTAGAATTAAAGATGTTATTCAGGTGTAAGTGTTAATTCACGATTAAATTCTCTGAAATGGAGAATTAAATCCTGGGCAAGGAGTTTGAATTTGTGAGCAAACTTCACCAAGAAAGAGAACCAGTAGGTATTGCTTTTGGAGAGGCAGCCTCACCATCCTAATATTTACAAAATTTCTACCCAGGGACCCAGGAATAAATGATTTGGTTCTTAAAACGAGTTTAAAGACACCCCTCCCAGAAGTCTTTAAAGACAGTAATGAGTATTGGTGAACAATTTCCATTCACTTGAAAAAAACCAATAGGATCTATAGGTGTATCCTTGATAAGTTTACATAGGCATGCTATCTAAAATACTAAATGTCTTTAATTTTTAGCTGGAGAAACATAACTTACCTGATAACACATATTCTGAGCTGAAGCTCTGATAATCTTTGATTAATGAAAACCCTCAAATGAATTTTTATTACTAATTAAAGTTTTTTTGCTAGATTAAGGCATTTAAAATATGGGGTCTAAGAGGAAAGAATAATAATCAAAAAAGGTACTTGGAGGAAATATTTGCTTGTTGGACCATTGGCTGGTTAGTTTGTTTTGAGAAGGGCTGGAGAAATGAAGGAAAGAACTAAAATGAATGTGAAAAGAAAAATAGAGTACAAAATTTCAGTTAGATGGGAGGAATTAGTTCTACAGATCCATTGTACAATATTATGACTATAGTTAACAACAATGTATTGTATTGTATTCTTGCAAATTTGCCTAGAGATTTTAAATGTTCTCGCCACACAAAACATAAAAAGTGTGTGAGGTAATGCATATGTTAATTAGTTCAATTTAGGCATTCCACAGCGTATACATATTTCAAAGTAACATGTTGTACACAATAAATAGATTAAATATTTACTTTTCAATTAAAAAATAAATTTTTAAAAAGTAAGCAAGTAAAACAGTAACGAAAAGAAAATAGCCAGCAAGCAATCCATGAAGCATTTATACATTGAGTAATAGATTATAGCGCCACCTCGTGGTTGGAGGTGTTTTTTTTTTTTTGCTCATTCATTTAGGTTTCATTCCCCTATTGTTACTGCAACAAAGATAGACAGAAAATAATTACTCTCTAAATAGGATGCTTTAAGGGCAGGATACCCTAAGTATTGCCAGGGTGGCTTCAAGTGTGTTTTACTTACAAGAATATAAGCCTCTGAAATGCTGATGGACCACAGCTTGTTAGTTTCCAGAGTGGCAATTAGGAGGCTTTTTTATTTTTATTTTTTTTTTTGAGGCGGAGTTTCACTCTTGTTGCCCAGGCTGGAGTGCAATGGCGCTATCTCGGCTCACCGCAACCTCTGCCTCCCAGGTTCAAGCAATTCTCCTGCCTCAGCCTCCCTAGTAGCTGGGATTATAGGCATGTGCCACCAGGCCCAGCTAATTTTGTATTTTTGGTAGAGACGGGGTTTCTCCATGTTGGTCAGGCGGGTCTTGAACTCCCGACCTCAGGCGATCCACCCGCCTCGGCCTCCCGAAGTGCTGGGATTACAGGCATGAGCCACCGCGCCCGGCTTGGGAGGCTTTTTTAAATAGCATTTTCTTCCTAACAGGTTATGAATAACACATTGCTACCAACACATAACCATTGTGAGTATACATTGTTACCCAACACACAGGCACGATTCTGCTTGAAGATGGACTATACCTCCTAGTAACCTGAGGCGAAGCCAGCATACACTCAGCCGGCCTCCTGCCTGCTGGCCTCCCCAGCCACCCACGTGGCCAACACCACTCATCAACTGGAGAATCTCGCCCAGCGACAATCTTTCTCCACATAACATTCCAGGCACTACTACTAATCCAGCAAATTTGACATAAAATCCTATTTGCCCACCCAGCCTTAAGTCAGAGATGTCACATAAATTTGAGAGCTCACTCTTGGGAGGCAGTGAGGCACAGGAGAAAGACTATAGGTTGACAGTCACCCTAACCTAGTTTCAACTCTCAGCTCTGCCACTCACTTAGCTATGTGTGCTTGAGCAAGTTACCTCGCCTCTCTGAGTCTTGGTTTTCCTTTCTTTTTTTCTTTAATTTTTTTTTTTTGAGATGGAGTCTCACTCTGTCACCCAGGCATGATCTCAGCTCACAGCAACCTCCGTCTCCAGGGTTCAAGTGATTCTTCCGCCTCAGCCTCCCAAGTAGCTGGGACTACAGGCACGTGCCACCATGTTTGGCTAATTTTTATGTTTTTAGTAGAGACAGGGTTTCACCATATTGGTCAGGCTGGTCTCGAACTCCTGACCTTGTGATCTGCCCACCTCGGCCTCCCAAAGTGTAAAACAAATTACAGGCGTGAGCCACCACGCCCAGCCTCCTCTTTCTTAAATAATGATTATATCACCCAACAGGATTATTGTGAGGATTAAGTGAGATAACATTTCCAAGTCAGGCAGCATAGTGCCTTGAACTGAATATGTGTTTAACAAATGCTAATTCCCTCTCCTATATTAATTCCCTCTCCAATATTAATCATAAAAGGAGTTATGCATCTTACTTTGAACTCCAAATTCTCTCTTTGGTACCCCCTACCAATCTCCCCAGTTTTGGCTGTTCAGCTCTTGTGTGAACAGCAGCCTCCCTTTATCCGTGGAGAGTACATTCCAAGACCCCTAGCAGATGCCTGAAACCTTGGATAATACTGAACCCTGTAGATAATGCCTTCGCCTATAAATATATGCCTATGATAAATTTGTAAATTAGGCACAGGAAAAAATTAACAATAATGAAATTGGACACTATAATAATATACTGTAATAAAATGTATATTAATATGGCCTCTCTCTCTCTGTTTCTCAAAATATCTTAATGTACTCTACTTACCTATTTTTGGACCACAGTTGAGGTAACAGAAACTTGGGAAAGCTAAACTGTGGATAATGAGGGTCAACTATAATTCCAAAAATAAGTAAAGCTCGAAAACAGGAATCGATTAACTCTATTGTGAATTTTACAGCTAGTTAAAGAACAAACTATAGACTGAGAATTGCCAAACACTTGGTCTGAGTAGTCAATACTCATCCGTGTATAAGCTTTGACCCTATACAACCAACGAGCGTTAACAATCCCATTGTGCCCAAAGTGGCCCCCAATCAGACAAACCTATGAAACCATGAACATAAGCCACCAATGCAAAGTGAAACAAATGCAGTTAGGAGGCACAACTGAGCAAGTTCAGCATTCCCCAGGACATTTCTGCCCAAAACTCTGGTTCCAGGTTCTACGACAATGGAATAATTTGCTCAGCAACCCGGCTTTACCATGCAATCTTCCTCTGCTTCCTTCCTCTGGAATAAATAGAACTTGTCCCTGCTCTCTGTGGCTGATCCCCGTGCAGACGCCAGCTTTCACTGAATTCATGAGTACAGAGGGGAAAGCCAAAGTATCAACAAAGAGAGAAAGCTGCTACCTTGATCTATTTCTAAACAGCAACCCTGCTGTTTTTCATGGGCAGACAGGAGCTGTGAATGTAATTGTGACCAATGCTGAGATTAAACCCATGAATGATTTGGCTTGAGCTTTTAAGAGTGATCAAAATTGCGGAGCATAGCCTTGTTTACGGGTTTATAGATCTGCCTGGGGCATCCGACGCCCTTGACTATGATTTATTATTACAGGACAGAGATTATCTCAGACTGGGCTGGAAATGGATCTTGGCTGAGTTATTTAACTCACCGGATGCAATGTGTGAGAGTTGATGGCCTTGTTTCTCAATTTGTCAGTTGTAAAGGGAGTCCCCAAGGCTCAATTTCAGACCCGGTATTGTTTACATAGCCTGGCAATAATACATCACATGTGGCAAAATATTACAAATTCATTTTTATGCTGATGATATGGTTCATGCATAATGGCAGCTAATGTGCTGCTCTTTTTATTTGAAATTGCAGCTACGTCTCTAAAGGCACAAAGGGCCTTTTGTGTTTTGAACCATAAAGAAGAGAAAGTATATGACAGTTTTTAGAAGGACTAATGAAGGGTTTGATCAGGCTCGGCTGCCATCTGTAAAAGAATCCCATTATGGCAGTTACGGTCATTATAATACCATACTATCTGAAGGTATCTGTCAGGATTTTTCATACCATTATTATTATTGTTTGGGAAGCAATGGAAAATGGCTTTCCATTTTGCTATTTGTATTTAGATGATGGGAAATGAATAATTTGAACAATGATTTCCATCTGGAACTTTATTCAAATGGCCTGCACCAGTCATGGAGATGACACTTTGGCACATACACGAAGTACCAAAGGTTACACCGTGCTTAAAATTTGGAGGTTGTTTTCAACATTCTCCATATAAAGAAATTCACTATGAATCACAACAAATTGCCAACACACTGCTTCTGAAGCATCTTCAGCAGGAAAAACACCAGCACATTTTAAGAATACAGAAATGCTCCCAATAAGGCAGAACTGCATTTCATTTTTGGACTTAGAAAGTAAGAGTGAAAATCATGGGCATCCATCTCAAGAAAGAACAGTGACTTTTAAATAAGATTTCATGCTCTATGACACTAAGAAATCAAAAAACAAACAGATAAAACAGCAACTTCCTCAGGAATTTGGTGTGTTTTAAAAGAACATTTACAAAAAGGGAAAGACGGAAAGAAAAAAAGACAGAGTCACTTCATATTTTTTTCAGACATTTTCTAGTCCTACAAAGCCCTGCCTTTTCCCACACAGAAAGACAGCCAGTGGCTGCGTGGCCACGGGTAATTTGGATTTAATTGTGTTTGCTTAAGCCATACATTCCACTCCCAAACCATAAAAATGAATCCTAGAAATCACAATGATTTGAAAACTCTGGAGTCTGTGTCCTGTTTGCTTTTTCAAGGGAAGATTCCCAGGAAAGCTTTATTGCAACCTGTGTGTTTACCTTTGGGATCTTCCTAAAACACAGTACCTCCTTTAGAAGGATGCATGGAAGATCAAAAGATGCAACTGCAGTGCCTCCCAGTAGCACTATCAGAGGTCATTGTTAGAGGAGAGTCTCAGAAAAAGAGGGCTGGGTTTCCATGGCCTTTACTCTCACATGTAGCCATCTGCTTCTTTGACAGATATTTACTGAGTGCCTACTATGTGCTGAGGAGAAAAAGCATCCTGGCAAAAGCACAGGCTTAGAAGCCTGAGCTCAATGAATGGCTTTGCAACTTTCTAAATGGGCAGCCTTGGGCAGATTAGTTAACCCCTGTAGGCCAGGCACATAGTGGAAAGTCAGTGGAGATTTGTCAAGGAAATAAATGACTAAGTTTTTGTTTCTTCATCTATAAAATGTGGCTCTCAGAGCCTGCCTCATGGGGTTGTTGAAGATGTTATGAGAAAATGGATAGATCATGCTTTATTGCTGTTGCTGTTTTTCCATTAGTATTCAGTGGCCCCCGACCTTTGGTGTCCTGGAGAAGGCAGACAAGCAAATCAATAATTATTTTGCAATGTGGCTAAAAAATAAACTAAACTAGGGGTGGGAGAGCATGGTGATGAGACTCAGAAAAGGCTTCCCAGGGAAATAATTCTCGAGCTAAGGTTTATCAGGTAGGTAAAATCCAGCCAGGCAAAAGAAGGGAGGAATGGCATTCCAAGGAAAGGGATTGGAACCCAGGAGGCAAAGAGGCAGGAGGGAGGTCTGTGTCTTGACAGATGGCTTGATGTGGCTCAACTCCCAGGCACACAGGGGCAGAGAACAGGCTAAAGAGGCAGGCTTTATTCAGCCATTTTCCTGGGTCTCAACCTTATGTTCGTAATCCAAACCAAACACCAGTGGTGAAGGCACACGTAAAAAAGAAACTTGGTCAGGCGTGGTGGCTCACACCTGTAATCTCAGCACTTTGGGAGGCCAAGGCAGGCAGATCACTTAAGGTCAGGAGTTCGAGACCAGCCTGGCCAACAT
>NW_012116289.1:722166-796410 GCF_000951035.1 Colobus angolensis palliatus | reverse complement strand
AAGAAAGAAAGAGGGAGGAGGGAGGGAGGGAGGAGGAAGGAAGGGAGGGAGGGAAAAAGACATGCAAGCAGGAAAGCATGTATTGCCACCATGGCTGCGGGGCAGTGGGGAGGTTCCAGGATTCAGCCTTCACAGAAGCTACCAGAAAATCTGCAGAAGTCGCCAGGAAACCTGTTATTGTCCTGAAGCACCCAACTCTAAAGGACACTTGAAATCTTAGAGTTTTAGTATCTTTATCCTAGTCTTTTTAGTTCTGAATTCCTGAACTTAATTGCTAATCCCATCTACAGTCACATGTCGCTTAAGGATGGGGATATATTCGGAGAAATGTGTCCTTAGGTGATTTCGTTGTTGTGACCATCACAGAGTGCATTCCACAAAGCTAGATGGTAGGGTCTCCTATACACCGAGGCTATGTGGTATGGCCTAGTGCTCCTAGACTACAGACCTGCACAGCACGGTCCTGTACTGAATACTGTAGGCAACTGTAATACAACAGTGAGTATTTGTGTATAAGATATCTAAACACAGAAAAGATATAGTAAAAAGACTGTCTTACAATCTTATGGGACCACCATCATCCATGTGGCCCTGTGGTTTAACGAAACATCGTTATATGACGTGTAGCTATAGTTTTACATTTTCAGCTTTTCATCTATGAGCCTTTTATCTTAATATTTAACCTCCTCTATGCTTATGCTTTTAACCTTTTGTCTTATTAACTTCAAGCCTCTTATCTTTTATTTTAAATATCACTCATTTTATCTCATGTACCTTATCTTACAAACATTTTAAATTTTATTTTCAACGAATACTTTGTTTTTCTTACATTTTTTTTTTCCTGGCCTTTCTGGCAGTGTTTTAATTTTATCCACCTTGTAACTTTCTAGCTTCTTTTTCTTTGAAAAGAATTTCTTCTTTCTTTTCTCTTTCATTTTCCTTTTCCTCCTCTTCCTTTTCTTTGCCTTCCTTTTCTTCTATTTGACCACATTCGGGCTTGTTTTTTTAATGTCCGGAGAAGACAAATGCTGATAGAGAAGGGAACATGGTGAGCAGCTACCCCACAGACAGAGGCAGCTGGATCAAAGTCCTTCTTCCCCTTGGGTAACTCTGCAGAACCCCCTGCCCCAGCCCGGCTCTGCCCCTGCTTGTCCTTACAGCTTCCCCTAAAATGCAGCCTGAACACCCTCCCACTGCCTGCTATCCCACCCTTATTAGCTCCACCAATGACTTGCCCAGCCCTTTAAAGAACAGAATGAGAGACAGAGAGAGAAGAAACTTACCCGCAGATAATAACATGTTAACTCCTTCCCCGGCTACAGTTCTGTGACATAGTACACAAAAGGTATTGCAATGGTTTTTCTTTCTGACATCATATCTACCAGGCCTTACAGGAATTTTTTGCATGTTTAGAATCCATGTGTGTGTGTGTAAGTGTGTGTGTGTGTGTTACCAGGGACTGTTGTGCCCATACTAGGAGGTTTTAAACATTGTCAGAACCTATACATGTTCTCCCAGAACATCAGATATCAAAGAGCAACGGGGGCCCGTGCATTTCCAGGATACGTGCCCAGGTCTCCCCTAGTAGTTCTCAGGGAGAGAAGTAGGTAAGACTGAGCTTCTCCACTTTTTTATTGTCTTCCAAAAGAGAATACAATGTTATTCCGAGGAGAATAGAATTTCCGTAGATCATTTAATCATCTCTCAAGGTCTAGGCTGCTTTGTACACACAAGAGTAATTTAGGGAACTGTTAACAATGCAGATTTCACCTACTCAACATCAGCCTTGGCAAATAACTTATGGCTAAGTCCCCAAAAGCAATTGTAAGAAAAATAAACAACAACAACAACAACAACAGTGGGACCTAATTATACTAAAGAGCTCTGCACAGCAAAAGAAAATAGCAACAAAGTAAACAGACAACCAGCACAATGAGAGAAAATATTTGCAGACTATGCATCCAATAAAGGACTACTATCCGGAATGTGTAAGGAACTTCAATCAGCAAGCAAAAAACAAATGACCTCATTAAAAGATGGGCAAGGCTGGGCGCGGTAGCTCATACCTGTAATCCCAGCATTTTAGGAGGCCAAGGCAGGCAGATCATTTGAAGTCAGGAGTTCGAGACCAGCCTGGTCAACATGGTGAAACGCCATCTCTACTAAAAATACAAAAATTAGCCGGGCATGGTTGTGCACAGCTGTAATCCCAGCTACATGAGAGGCGGAGCAATAGAATTGCTTGAACCCGGGAGGCAGAGGTTGCAGTGAGCTGAGATCACCCCTCTGCACTCCAGCCTGGGCCACAGAGCAAGACTCCATCTCAGAAAAAAAAAAAGAAAAAAAAAAAGATGGGCAAAGGACATGAACAGTTACTTCTCAAAAGAAGACATACAAGTGGTCAACAAATATATGTTTTAAAATATTCATCATCACTAGTCATAACAGAAATGCAAATCAAAACCACAATGAGATTCTGTCTCACCCCAGTCAGCATGGCTATTATCAAAAAGTCAAAAAATAACAGAGGCTGGGGAGATTGCAAAGAAAAGGGAACACTTAAGCACTGCTGGTGGGAATGTAAATTAGGCCAGCTACTGTGGAAAGTAGTTTGTAGTTTTCTCAAAGAGCTTAAAACAGAACTACCATTTGACCCATCAATCCCATTACTGGGTGTATACCCAAAAGAAAATAAATTTTTCTACCAAAAAGACACACACACTCATATGTTCATCATAGCACTATTCACAATAGCAAAGTCATGGAATCCATCTAGGTGCCCATCAAAGATGGATTAGATAAAGGAAATATAGTACATATACACCATGGAATACTACACAGCCATAAAAAAGAATGAAATCATGTCCTTTGCAGCAATGTGAATGCAGCTGGAGGTTATTATCCTAAGCAAACTAATATAGGAACAGAAAACCAAATACTGCATGTTTTCACTTATAAGTGGGAGCTAAGCATTGAGGACACATGAACATAAAGATGGGAACAATAGAAAGTGGAGACTAGTAGAAGGGGGAGGGAGGAAGAGGAGCGTGGGCTGGAAAACTTCCTATTAGGTACAATACTCACTCCTTGAGCGATGGAATCATTCGTACCCCAAACCTCAGCATCATGCAATTTGTTTGTTACCCTTGTAACAGACCTGCACATGCATCCCCGGAGTCACAAATAAAAGTTGGAATTTTTAATGCAGATTTTGCAGACACTCCCCGGAGATTGTGATTCAATAGAATGCGGTCCGGGAATCCAAAATTTTTTTTTGCCAAATGTCCCCAGGAGATTCTGATGTAGGTGGCCCATGGGCTATGCCTTGAGAAGCACTCACTAAGCTTATATGGGCAGAATCTTTTAATAGATTCTGCCTTCAGAACTCTCCCTTTGCAGCATCCTGCTGAGGGGGTGTCCCCTTCCCAAAGATGGCTGTTGTCTCACTACTTTAAAACCCGAGTGTGTCTCCTACCCAGGTAGATGCTTCTGGTCCTTTTCTAAGAAACCTTCAGACTACCCTCACCCTTTCCAATACTCCTCTCCAGAGTTAGCCTGGAAACTTTCCTTAGGTGCCCGACTCACGAATAAGTCCCACCCTCGCAAGCGAACAGTCCTGTTCCACCTTTGGTAGGATGAGTCTAGTTTGTCAAAGCTGGGGTGAGCTGTTCCACCAGGCAACGCAGCCGCAGTGGCTGCCCGGTGCAGTGAGGCCATGGGACGCATTCTTCCAACTGCTCTGGAGCAGAGTGAGGCTTTTATCAGTTGGATTCCTGTCTTGGAGCTCAGCCAGTTCCAAGATAAGGACCTGAGACACTGGCCTCTCGAATAGACTTTGATGCTGGATTTGTTTGCTGATCTGTTGTTCTTGGGTCTTTTAAGACTTGAGGGTGTGTTTGAATCCTGAAAGGGATGTCATAAAGGGGAGAAGGTAAGATGAAGAAGGAGAGGGCCGTCCAACCTGAAGGAGGCCCCAAAAAGGCAACAGAGAGGGATCTGAGCATAGTTCCTCCAGTGTGATTAGGAGCAAGAAGTGAAGGATGAGTGTAGGGGCAAGTGGGAGCCTGGGTTTGGCAGCAAGCTCCATCTGGCAGCTCCACTAGGAGGCTAAAACTGAGGGAGGGTTCCAGTGGAACCAACTTTTAGAGAGAATACAGGCTGAATGGAGGCACCCTGGCGAGGGAGGGAAGAGTGAGCTCCCTGGAAAAATGAAATAAGTTTGCTGTACTCCATCGGGATCCCAGTTAGCATTGTTATTCCAGAATTTATGATGTTAAAAGTTGACACAGTTGTGCAGATTTCCCCTGGGGATTTTCAGACGCCAGGAGAAGGTAGAGGATGGATTGATCCAGGGTTGGAGTCTTGTTAATTCCATTTTGGAAAGACAGAAATGCATAAGAATTGAATATGTAAAAGATTAGTTTTATGAAATCTGAACTGAACAATAAGGAAAATAAAGACAGGAGCAGGTGATGGATAATGAGAAAATGTATATATTGGGAGGTTGTCAAAGGTCCCAGTTAATTTTAAGAGCAATTGAAGATGGAAGGGGTGTTTTAAGAGCAATTGAAGATGGAAGGGCTGGAGAGGACAAGAGGCCAGGTTCAAGAGCGGGATGTTTGCTTTCTGTGGAGAAGTTCCTGGAACTGACAAGGATCAGGATGTGACCATGGGAGGAAGCTACTAAAGTTGGATGGAAGAGGAAAAGATGACACAGTCCCAGAACAAAGAGGATGGTGGATGGGTTAGTTGCTTGAAAGTGATTTCTACAGGAGGCGAATCATTTTCTTACCATTGTGATTTCTATTAGGTATAATAACCGAAATGGAAAATTCTACCCCAAACTATTAGAGAGGCAATGGCATTGCATCAATGTGAGACATGTTTCTGGGGAGAGCGTGGTTCGTGTCCCTTGCCCAGGGAGGATGGCATAGTATAGAGAATGTGCTTCTCTGCTCTCCGTCATCATTTTGAAGAGACTCTGAATGGTATAAAAATGATTAGCCCCTAACTCTCACTTTAAACATGGAGTTTTACCATAGCTTAGCCCAGCCTGCCTTAAACATGCTCAGAGCACTTACATTAGCCTACAGTTGGGCAAAATCATCTCACACAAAGAGCTTTTTATAAGAAAGTGTTGAACATCTCAAGTAATTTATTAAATACTGTACTGAAGGTGAAAAACAGAACAGTACTCAAAACACTGTTTTTACTGACCTCACCTTGTGTTCCCACCATCATAAAGTCAAAAATCGTAAGTTGAACCATCGTAAACTGAGGACTGACTCTGTACAATTTTTGTCAATTAAAGATAAATAATAATAAAGAAAAAAATAAAACTGGATTTTTATTTCTTAGTGTCAAAAATTTAGAAAATAAACCCAAGGAAAAAGAAACAGAGAAAATGAAAACCTGTGTATCATATATTACTCAAAATATCACCTTATGAAGAAAACCACTATGTACATTTTAATGTATATAATTCTAGGATGTGTGTGTGTACACTTGTGTCCATTTTCTTTAAAAAAAAATTATATTGCATAGTAATATGCTTGTTTATCTATTTAGTTGTAAATGCATTTCCATGTCAGTAAAAATTCATCCAACATGGTTTATTTTTACATTGTTTTCTTCAACATGATTTTTAGTGTCTATCCTACTTCATAGGTAAACTACAATTTCTTCAGTCCCCTATTTTCTCATTTTTAGACATTAGAAACAATGCAATGACGAACATCTTTGTAAGTACATCTTTGGACATATCCATGATTATTTCCTTCAGTGAATTTTCTAGAAAGGGTCTTCCTCAAGGCCATACTTGTCCTGGTGTGTTTTTACACAGCCAAACTGCTATGCAAGAAGGTTGTATCAATTTAGTAATATCAGAAGTGCCAGTTTCTACACACCCTTACAGGTATGAGGCATTACTCCTCTTTGGAATTAGTCTCTGTAGTCTTTGCCAATCTGATAGCTGGAAAGTAGCATTGCATTTTTATTTACATTTTATGGATTCCCTGGGATGTTGAACATCATCTCACACAGACGCATTCCTGGCCCCACCTTCACCCCTTCCCAAACTGCTTTTCCCAGCCTGAACTTTGGAGTTTTGCCCTGAGCGTACATTGGAGAACACTCTGAAAAAGAGTCCCACAAAGTGTGTGTCTGTATTCACTATAAGGAGAGTTTGGATCATCATGAAAGATGTCTTTTTCCAGGACCTCTTTTAGTGACAGGAATAGACTGCTTCTGAATATCCAGTTTATTTTTATCTCATTGATGCTGTGGAATATGCAATTCACTCAAGTCTATTCCACACGCCTTCTTGGGCACCAACCTGATGGTCTTTCCAATCATTATTTTTCCTTTGTCATATTTTCTGCAACTATTTCTAACTTGATTGCATCTTGCTTCTTGGGCATGCAACACAGGGTATAAAGAGAAAAACTATGGTAATTGATGGGTTGATTGCGGATTATGACAGTGGGTAACACTCCACACGTTGGCAGACACTGATACTGAGCTAATGTGGAGCTTCCTGGAGTTTTGTGCATTATGGCACACACAGAAAATGATCATGTTGGTGTGACTCATTCAGGAAAATGGAGGCGATTCCAAAGCCAGAGGAGATTGTTGAGAGGTTCTATTCCCACCCCATTCCATTCCCTAAGGTGTCAGAAGACCGCTGGTGGCATACAAGTTGAGAAGCACTGGACCAGTGGAAGAAAAATACTTTACTAAAGTAAAGCTAATAAAAGTACATTCTTTCCTGACTCATGACTACTTCAAAACAAATGCTTTTTTTCCCTCAGGTAAATGTATATTATTTTGATATACTATAAAGAAAACGAGAATGACTCCCTAGTATGGAAGTTACCTACAGACAGCTGCTACCCTTACATGCTTCTGGAATTTGTGTTCACCCATGTCCTTTTCCTTCTTTTTTCCCATGCTTCTTTTTTTTTTTTTTTTTTTGAGACAGTGTCTTGCTCTGTCTTCCGGGCTGGAGCGCAGTGGCATGATCTCAGCTCACTGCAACCTCCACCTCCCAGGTTCAAGCAATTCTCCTGCCTTAGCCTCCTGAGTAGCTGGGATTACAGAAGACCACCACCACGCCCAGCTAATTTTTAATTTTTTTTTTTCGGTATTTTTGGTAGAGACAGGGTTTCACTATGTTCATCAGCTGGTCTCAAACTCCTGACCTCATGATCTGCCTGCTTCAGCCTCCCAAAGTGCTGGGATTACAGGTGTAAGCCACCACGCCCAACCCCCATACTTCTTTAAAAGCATTCAGTCCCTTCTCAGAGCCTCAAGATGGCAACTTCTATTCATGGATACCCTGGAGTCTTTGGCTCTGCCTCTCCTAGGCTGGCTCCTGGGTGTCCCTTTTCTTTTGCTCCAGGTTCCCAGTCCTGCCTTTCTCTCCGTCTTCACCATCTCTCGGGTCCCTTCCCTCTGTTTTTCTGCCCAGACTAGGATTCAGACACCTCAACTCAATGTCTTATCTCATGGTGGCGGAGAGGACTCAGATGTTTGCCATGCGTGTTTCAGTTTTCTGGACACAAGGCTAAGCTGCCTTTCCTGGCATGCCTGCCTCTAGGTGGGGCACCACAGAGGGTCTCACCATAGCATGTGAGTAGGGCTGGCTATGTCACTGCTGGGCCCAGGGAGTTCAGCGTGTGTGTCTTCTTTATTCTCTCTCTTCCACCATCTGCCAGCTGGACCACAGCAAGGTGACCTCGAAGTCCCATTCTGGACATGGCAAAGCCGCACAGTGGGAGAAGAATGAAACCCTGAATGACTGTACAGGGGAGGGCTCCCCACTAACTGCACTGAGCTGTGACATGGTAGAGAGATAAATCTATGTAGTTTAAGATCATCAAAATTCAGGGAGTTGTCTGTTATAGCAGTTAGCATATGCTAATTATGTACTCAATTTTCTTCTGTTTCTAAAGAAAGGAAAAGCAGGCCATTCTAACTTTTTCATTTTAAGAATATGATTACCAATCACCAGGGTGTATATCCCAGATGTAGGGTTTTATAAAAAAAAAAAAAAAAAAAGGACAAGGGAGGTTTTGGAATTATTAAATTCTTAGAACAGTGTTTCCCAGAAGGTACTTTGTGGAACACTAGTTCCCCCAGGAGTACATAGCAAAATTTAGAAAAGGAGGTTCCACGGCTTAATAATATTGGGAAATACAGAATGAAAGGCAATGGGCTTCTTTGCTACAGGCCTTCTCAGGGCCTTTGATAGACAGTTGTACATTGTCTCTCTCCACAAGGGGGCTCTGTTGAACAGATTTGTCTCAACCCAAAAGACTAAAGAGCAAATTGGAGCAGAGCAAGATCTGGCTCCTTTCAGAGTGAAATTTGTACCTCTGGGTACCTTTAGAACCAGAAATCACATTCTGCTAGGACCCTGCCCCAGCCTAGAGTGATTCTCCTAAAGCAGATCTTTTAATGACTCCTCCCGCGCAGCAGAGGACCCAATCTAGGGGCGCCTGTTCCATCATCCACCTCGTCATGTTGCATCAAACCCACCAAGGTTGTGGTGGTACCACGGTCCCTGGTGAAAGCAACAGGCCCCTCCCACCTCAGGGCCGTTGACGTGGAACCATCATGGCCTCTTGCCAGGAAGGCAAAGAAAAGACAGTCTCCAATTGCCCAGCAGCTACTGCAGTTGAATAGATGATGTGGTATGGCTAAAGAGAAAGTTGGTAAGAATCATACCATGTGTGGCATGAAGGGAAAGATTGAGGAAGGACAACCAAGTTCTCAGTGGAACAGAGGAAACCAAGCCAGCATGACAAGCATTGGAGTGTGTACTTAGTGACAGTGTAGAGGGGACAAGAGGTGTTGTTGCCTAAATTCCATATGAGCACATTAGCAGTCAACCGCCTGCAAGCCTTCTGGCAAATAGAGTGCAGCCTTGCATCAATTTCTGAGGGAAAGGCTGTCCGAACTTGCTCTGAATCACATCCAACTGAATGTTGTAACCCTACAGTCTTCAAGCCTCAACACTAACTCTAAACTGTATCACTTGCCCCTGCCTGAAACCCGAGATTCCATTTCCTGCCATGATTACAGCGCACAGAGCTCAGCCAACAAGATGCTTGTAAGATACTTTTAAGACAAACTAAATGTGCATTTTAGGTTTTAATCTCATCTGGAAGACGGCTAGTACCAACACCAGGAGAAGTCTCTGTCAGCTTAAAACAGAGGGGTCAATGTTGTCCCAAGAAAGGAAGGAGAATAAGGCCTGCCCTTGGTGGTGCTCACCAGTGACTCTCCCATCTGTGGCACACTAACGGAGCAAAAACGCCAGCTGGCATTATAGAAATCATTCAACACCCAGGACCCTGGACTGCCCCTTGTGTACTTAAGAATTCTAGTCATTGTCTACCTAGATTTGGCAGGGAAAACTGAATGTCCAGGCTGAAACTATACCCTTCATCTCTCTAGATACCAAAGGCCAGCCATTCATGCTCCTCAAAGTCAAACCACCCCTCAGAACCAGCACCAGCTGTGAGTCCAGCCTCTGCTAAGGAGAAACAGTGCCTGGAGCAGCTGCTGGGCCTTCACCTCTCTCACTCTCCCCTCCGCTCTACCTCCTTTATTTGCGTTTCCCACAGTACCGGACACACCAAAGCATGATAGATCCCCGTCAAATGAGTGAAAACCAGGTGAAATACATGGAATAACGCCTTGATGAACTCTAGCTCCAACCAAAGTGCTGACAGTCTCTTTTGCTCCCCTTGGTGTCTCCCCTGGATCTCCTGATTGTTCTCCAGCATTATCCTCTCTGAGTGTATGTTACGGACACTGTAACATTATGCCCAGAATGCCCAGGCCTGCCATTAGACATTCTGCCAGTAGAGGCAGAGGGGAGAGCCCAGGAATCTGCATTCTGAAACCTCCGCCCAGGAGATGCTCTGCACATAGAATGTGAAGAAAGCTGCCCTAGGTTCCTACTGCCAGCAGCCTTCCTTCTATCCAGACTGAACTGCAGACCTGCCCACACCCACTCACTTCCTGCTTCCCTGAGGATACCGAGGACGCCCATTGGCAGGCCAGCCTCTCTCCTCTCTACCACTGCCAAACCAGCAAACTCTGGCCTCTAAGAAAGAAGCACACCCTTCCCAGTCTTGCCCATAATCCCATCTCTACTGCCCCACCAGACCATCGCTGCTGCCCGTGTGTGCTGTCAGATGAGATTCTACTGCTTCCCCTCCATGTGAGAGATCACACTCAATGTCCCCATTCTTGAAAAAAAATTCAGGTCTATCTTCCCTTCACCACCAAACCCGTTAAACCTCCTGCCTATCCTGGTCTTCCTCATTCCCCACCTCCCCCTTACTCTTCAGTCCTTACTGCCTCCCCGCACCACTCTACAGGACCACCTGCAGCTCTGTCATGAAAATGATGCTGTGCTATACCCAAAGGGTGCTTTATAGCTCGTGAAACACTTTCACACACATTTTGTCATTTGAACTTCATGACTCTGAAAAAAGTAATATCTCAGTCCCAAACTTCAGGCTAGATGATCGTACCTCCTTCCAAATGTTTGCCATATCCTTTTGCCCCTCTGTTATTTACTAAGCATTTTTCTTAAATAGACTCACCTATTTTAACAAATTTATTTTGAAAGAAAAATGTATATTGTTCTTATTCATAATGTCATTGGTCTTAAATAAGAGACATTAGTATAAAGAAATTCAGTGAAAACAAAACAATGTTGTTCAATTTTAAAGTCAGAGACTCTGACCTGTGGCTGAAGGTGAACTCCTGAGCTCCTGGAGAAAGTCAGCTCTCCGGTTTCCCTCACTGCTCCCACCCAGAGGAGGAAGGCTCGCCCCACCTACTGGGCTTCCTCCTGGCCTTTTCAGGTCCACAGAAGCCTGTCTCACTCACAAGGGTCAATATCAACCCTTCTCCTGTCTCCAAATGCCAGAATTTTCCCAGGACCTAGTCCCAGACACTGCTTTCCAACCACTGTCCAACCCACGAGGAGGAAGCTCCACCCCAGCCCCCCACAAAAGAATCTCAGCAGAGCATCACACCCAGGTGCCCACAGAATTCTTTAATGGTCCATAGGAGAGACAAGAAATGGGGCTTTGGGAGGACTCAGTGGGGGCGACACTCGAGTGACCACGTGTCCAGCATTTCCTTTGTAAGTCTAGCCAGAAATGATTTCCTGACAAGGCTTAGAGCCCACAGTCCATTCATATTACATCTTCAAATGAGGATGCTGCAGCCATTGTGAAAAACAGTACGGAGGGTCCTCAAAAAAGTAAGCGTAGAATTACCATTTGATTCACCAATTTCGCTTCTGGGCGTGTACACAAAGAAGTCAAAAGCAGGGCCTTGAAAGAGATATTTGTATGCCCATGTTCATAGCAGCATTATTCACAAAATCCAAAGGCGGAAATAACCCAAGTGTCCTGGATAGTTGAATGAATAAGCAAAATGTGGTCAATCCGTACAATGAAATATTATTCAGCCTTAAAATGATAGGAAAGTCTGACACATGCTGCAACACAGATTAACTTGAAGATATTATGTGAAGTGAAAGAAGCCGGATATAAAAGGACAAGTATTACACAATTCTACTTACATGTGATACCTGGCGTAGTCAAAGTAATGGAGACAGAAAGTATTAATGGTGGTTGTCTGGGGCTGGGGAAGGGGGGATGGAGAATGATTATTTAATGGATATAGAGTTTCAGTTTAGGTTCATTTAAAAGTTCTGGAGATAGGCCAGGCGCAGTGGCTTATGCCTGTAATCCCAGCACTTTAAGAGGCTGAGATGGAAGGATTTCCAGGAGTTCAAAGTTGCAGTGAGCTATGATCATACTACTGCACTCCAGCCTGGGTAGGAGAGCAAGACCCTGTCTCAAAAATTAAAAAAATTTAAAAAAGTTCTGGAGATAGTGGTAATAATGGTACAACAATGTGAATGTACTTCATGCTACTGAACTGTACACTTAAAAATGGTTAAAGTGGTGATTTTTATATTGTATGTATTTTATATTACATATATTTTATCACAATAAAAATTGGGCTCAGCAGTTAAATATTACAAAGGCATTAGAGTCATACTAACATCAAATTGAAACTTTCTATTTCACCAGATTCGGTGTGAAATTGAACTGAAAAGCAGATCACTTTCTTACTGTGTGATTCAGTATTATTTTGAAGGTCACATTACAGTATCTTCAAAATCACCAACCGATTTTGGTATGTTTATCAAGTTTGGGGAAAACACTCTAGTATCTTACATAGTTATTACATGGATGAGGACAGTAATAATGAATCCCAGACATAATAGATGTAATAAGTGGATTCCCCAAGGTCGCACAGAGTAAGTGGTTTGATAGAGGCTATTCTGATTCCTGGTTTGATGCCAGTCCCATTCATCTAGAGCGTTCCTTCGCCTTCCTCCTCCTCTTCTTCTCCTTTGGCATCCAGGACTGAACTCCTTTTGTTCTCCTTCCTGTTTTTCTTCCTCTATTTTTTGTGGGTTTTGTTAAATTAATAGACTTCATTTTTTAGAGCAATTTTAAGTTTACAGAAAAATTGAGCAGAAAGTACAGAGAGTTTCCACCTAACTCCCCCCTACCCCTGCCAACCTCCCCATTATTAATATCTTGCATTAGCATGGTATGTTTGTTATAATAGATGAGCTAATACTGATAATTATTAAAGCCCACAGTTTACATTATGGTGCATTCTTTGTCTTGTCCATTCTATTGGTTTTGACAAATGCATAATGACAGGCATCCACCACTACAGAATCGTATAGTTCCACTGCCCTAAAAATCCCATTTGTTTCTCTTGATTCGCCCACATTTAGAGATTTCCCAGAGTTCTGGCCCTCTCCTCTTTCTTTCCTTGCTTTGCTGGGGCAGAAAATGCCCCTTGGGGGATCCCTTCCTCCCCACATTTCCAGGGATCACTTCCATCATGACAACTCTCTGAGCAACCTCCCTGCTGGCCTGCTGCCCAGCACCACTGGGATGTGGAAGAAACCCCACCGTATTGTGTGTCTCCGCCCCACTCCTGACCACCTATTTCTCTTAATGACAAGCCACCCTCCTAGTCACCTCATCACCCTGGAATCAACTTTGGCTCTTCCCTTATCCTTTGAGGCAGAGGCTTTAAAAGGGGGCAGGGGGCAGTGACAGGTTGGAGTCATGTTTGCAATGATTGTAGACTCTCTGGCTGCGGGAATCTATCTTCAAGTCCTCTGACCCATGCAAGGTGAATGGCAAAAATAATGACCTGGTGAGCCAGCAGCCACTTTCACAGAAGAAGTGCTTCTTTGTAGTCAACCCAGGAAAGACCCCTCCTTCTATTTTCACATCAGACAGGTCTTTCCCTCCCCGCTCCCTTGGCTGCCTTTGATGTCTCTCTTCTCTGACCCAGGTCTTGGCACTGGTGGGAAAGAAACTCAGGATGAGACCAGATTTGCTGATCACCAATAGAATGATTGAGCTTATTCTCTGAGGGAAATGTTCAAAGAATTTATTAAAGGTCTCTTTTAAATATAAACGCATCAATTTAATAAAAATGTACTGTACAAGGCTGTCTGACCCAAAGTTTGCCCTCAAGTACTTCACTGAAGAGTTGAGAAGAAACCCACATTAATAAGGAATGAAAATTCAGTGTGATGTACTGTGTAATTATAGAAGTCAGGAGATGACAAAGGAATGTATTGGGGCTAGGATTGTGTCCAGGTGCACGTAACAAGAAACAGTGACGTAACCAAATAGGAGTCATTTTTCCCAAATAACAGAAAGTGCAGAGCTGTGTAGTCAGTCCAGGGAGGTAGCACCGGAAGCTCCATTAAGCCATCAGGTCTCAAACTCCCTTTATCTTTCCCCTCCCACCATCCCTTATTTGTGACTTTCATCTTTATGCCTGTAAGATGACTGCTTGCACATCCAGACATCGAATGTGGGTTTTGGACACGAAAAGCAGCTAACAGTAAAGGTCAAAAGGCATGCACCAAGTGAGACTGTCTTTTTTAACCAGAAAATTAAGAGCTGTTCAGGAAGCTCCACCCAATAGACATCCACATGCACCTCATCGGCTAGAATGATGTCATGGGGCCATCAGGCACAAGTGAGCTAGGAATTCAATTTTATAAAGTGGGCACATTGCTGCACTGAACAGAATTGGAGATCAGTGAAAAAGGAAGATCTGGGACAAGCCAGCCACCGCGTGGTGAAGACACTCCATCAGCTGTATAGAGAGGTCCATGTGGTGAGGAACTGAGGCATCCCGTCAGCCACCAGCACTAACACATCAGCTGTGTGCTCAAGCCACTTTAGAAGCAGTTCTTCCAGCCCCATCAAGACGTCAGATAACTGCAGCCCCAGTTGTAACCCAATGCAATGTCATGAGACCCTCAGCTACAATCACACAACTAACCCCTCCTGGATTTCTGTGTTAGTCTGTTTGGGCTGCTATTATGAAAATACCATAGACCAGGTAGCTTATAAACAGCAGAAATTTATTTATCATAGTTCTAGAAGCTGGGAAGTCCAAGATCAAAGTGCCAGCAGATTCAGTGTCTAGTAAGGGCCTTCTTCCTGGTTCACAGACAGCTATCTTTTTTGCTGCATTTTCACATGACACAAGGGGCAAGAGGGTCTCTTTCATAAGGGCACTAATCCCATTCATGATGGCTCTGCCCTCATGATCTAATCACCTCCAAAAGGCCCCACCTCCTCCTAATACCATCACATTGGGGGTTAGAATTTCAACATAAGAATTTTGAGGAGACACAAATGTTCACACCATAGCAATTCGTAACTCTCAGAAATGGCATGAGACCATAAGTGATTACTGCTGTTTCAATGAAGTTTGGGGCTAATTTGTTAAGATTAACTCATGACTAATGCAGAAAATTAGAAAGAAGAGATGGGGGAAATGTGGATTGGGCAACTAGCCATGCCTACCACAAAGAGAGAATAGTTAGAAATTTCTTTCAGAGTTGGATAAATCTTTGAAGAAGAAATAATGTCTTGACAAGGTGTACAAGAATAAAACAACTTGCCAGGCTGAGAAGGAAAGTCTGTGGGGAAATCCTTTGGATAAGGAGAATCCATGCCTAGTTAACTGAGCCCACACACTGTATGGATATTGGGTTTAGAGGAAGCACTGCTACTTCCAGCTTGTCCATTGGTGGCACAAGCAGGGTGGGGTTTGAGGTGGTGTTGGGGAGAGAAAAGTGAAAGAAACAGTACATGTATGTGAGAGCTGAATCATAAGGGGCCTTGACATTCTCATTTAAAATCTTAGTTTTAATTGGAGTTTTGATGGAGGGCCTGAAGGCTCTGAAGAGGGGATACTCATGATCAGATTCTATTTGAAAAAGATCACATTGGCAGTAGTGGGGAGCATAAACTAAATACAGACTTCCTAGGCCATTTAGAGGAAAGTTCTGTTGATGAAATTAGATGAACAAAACATGGCATTAGGTATCTCTGAGTTTTTGCAGAGATCATGAGCCCTTTCATGACACCTAAAAGGAGCAGAAAATTGTGTATCCTTATATCAAAAATACAAGTAATGTACAATAGGCAGAGAATAGCTGCCTGACTCTGCACTTAGAGCTCAGCCTAAATCACACCCTGCTACACACCCTGATGCACAATGAGATGCTACTTCACACTTACCAGAATGGCTGAAATCCAAAACACTGACACCAATGCTGGCAAAGATGTGGGCCAACAGGAATGCCGCTTCACTGCTGGTGGGAATGCAAACTGATACCGCCACTTTGGAAGACAGTTGCACAGTTTCTGCTACTTAGGCAATGCCTCACCATTGGAGACCCTCTGAACCTTGGAACCCTCTCCAGCAAAATGATAATGATGGAGTTACCACATAGCCAAGAGTGAGCTTCAGAAATAACTTATGTAAAGATCCCAGCAAAATGCCTGGCAAGTTGTGGGATCTATCTAGTACTCTTCAGTTGATTGTCTCATTATCTGAAAAACTGTTTAGTCAGCAAGAGGGTACTGGGCCGAGTCACCCACTTCACAAGTAAGGAAACCCTAACAAAGATGATTTATGATTTATGGCAGAGCTAGGATTTGAATCTGGGTGTCTTGATTGTCAATTCAATGTTGCTCCCCTCAGCAATGACATGCAGCCAAGCAATTACACTATTGATAGTGAAAATAAAAGTTAAAAAGTTCTGATGAAAGATAAAATAATCAAAATAAAAGCACAGGATTATTCCCACAAGATGCATCTTCAGCCTTCTCTCCCCTGCTCTCAATCCACATCTCCACCTGTATTAGTCCGTTTTCATGCTGCTGATAAAGACATACCCAAGAGTGGGTAATTTCTAAAGAAAAAGAGGTTTAATGGACTCACAGTTCCACCTGGCTGGGGAGGCCTCATATTCACAGCAGAAGGCGAAAGGCATGTTTTACATGGCATCAGGCAAGACAGAAGTGCCGAGTAAAAGAGGAAAAAGCCCCTTATAAAACCATCAGATCTCTGGAGAACTCACTCACTATCACAAAAACAGCATGAGGGGGACTGACCCCATGATTCAATTACCTCCCACTGGTCCCTCCCACAACATGTGGGGCTTATGGGAACAATTCAAGATGAGATTTTGGTGGGGACATAGCCAAACCATATCTCCACCCATCTCACTGCCACTCCATCTGACTCTTATTCATAATGTACCATAAGGTACTGTGGAAGAGGATCATGCGTTTCTGTGAATCATCTCACTTCACCCTCATAGGTGTTCAGTGAGTAAGCGGCAATCGCCACTTGGCTTTGTCACATTTGCTACAGGTGCATTACTTTAGTTCAGAAGAAATTAAGGTTCTAGTATGGCTGGTTTTTGAGTATGTAAAGTTACACAAGCAAGATCTCAGCCCTGGAGGAGTCCAGTATTCAGTGGGGAAAACAGGCCTTGAATGAACGCCTAGTATGCCAGATGATAAACCCTACCCTAGAGAGATAAACAACCTGCCCTGAAGAGCACAGACAAGGAAATATTTCACTGTAGTTCTGAGTGTCAGTGAGGAGGATGGATGGACCCCGAAGTTAGAATAAGGGTGCCCTTGAGTTAGGTTTTGAAGGATGAGTAGAAGCTCACCAGAAAGAAAAGTGTTTGAGCCAAACAGGAGTAGCAAGAGTGATGTCCAGGAGCACAGGCACTGAACTGTTGAGGAGTTAAAAGAACGTGGGCAGTGCTGGAGGAGTGCATGCCTAGGCAGGGAATGGCAAAAGATGAGGCTGGAAAGACAGGCTGAGGCCTTGATGCCTCTTCAGAGAGGGAGGTGAGGCTTCATTTCAAAGATAGTGAGGAGTACCTGGGAGGTTTGTGAGCACTGAATTCAACTTTTAGGCTTTTGGACGAGGCACTTATCATGGGCTCCTCCTTCTGACACCATGTCTTGCCTTACAGTACCGAGGCTGTTCACCCCGCAGAATCCCACAGCGAACGCAGAACTGGGGACTGAGACTGTCCCTTTTGTGAGCCCACTGGAGTCACAAATGAGGCATAATTGGAGTAACATACATAATCAAGAGACACTTTTCTAGACAATCCGTTTGTTCATGAGGGTGATTCATCAAGAAAGCAAACCCACTGCCAAGCTGGGGGAGCAGGAGTCTCCTGGAGCTGATGCACGCTTGCTGGCAGAACCTTAACGTCACTGAGCTCCACACTCAGAGGGCCATCGCAGCTCCCTGGCCATGCCAGTGCCTCCCTGCCATCCACAGGACTGTCTGGGAGGGGACCTCACCTCCTAGACCACGGCACCATACTAGCGGCACCAACCAAGCAGAAAGGCCTTAGGGTCCACGGAAGTTGTCATGAGCCCTTCGGGCTCCACTAATGTGATTTGTAGCCCTCATGGTGACCTCATCTGGGGGCCAACCCGGGTCCTCCAAGAAGACACTGGGCGCCGCTAGGACTGAAGAAGTTATTTATCACCTGCAGCATCCAGGATTGCAGGAGGAGGGAAGCATAGACAACGACCGGCCACCCATGGTTCAAGAAACACCCTGCCCAAATATTATTCTGCACCAGGCATTTACTGCCCTTCTCAGCAGCCTTCTGGATTCTGGCTCTGGGCCAGTGCCATGCCCTGTGGGAGGAAGCCCTTTCCATCCTCACCATCCCATCCAGCCTTCTCAGGTGACATCGGACCCAGCCAAGGAGCTTACCAATCTGACTGGCGAGGGACCGCCTCACTGCCCGTGAGACACATAAGTAACTTGGGGCCAGGACCTCCTGTTGTTTTGTAACATAAGTACTTTCCACCCAGGGTGCATAAGTCAAGGAGGGTTTGTTGTGGAGTCCAAATCGCCGCTATCGCAGTGTTATTGTAGCCTCCCATTCTTCCTTCTGATTACTCCGCTCAACATAATCTACAGCGGTCAGTGATAAACCTGCTGGCACTCAATTTATAGGCAAACAATTCCTGTCTCTTGTCAGACACTTATCTTTTCCAGCAGTCAAAGAAAAACTATATATAGTGTCTCTCTGGCGTCTAATCCTCTGTTTTTTTCGACAGAAGGGAGACATCAAGGTTTTATGTTGGGTGAAAGGGAGCAGAGTTTAGCTTCTTCCTGGAACATAACAAATGGCTGTGTACCAGGGTGGAGCCGGCTAGCAGCGCAGGGCTGGCTGTAGAAAGAAGAGGCAAGGGAGGGGGAGGAGCAAAGCTGGAGATGAGACCATGACACAGCAGCCTGCAGGTGATTAGCCCAACGCACAAACCAGGTGAGACAAAAGCAGGATTGGTGTTGGGAAGGAAAATGGCAATAAGACAAATGACCAAGAGTGGTCCTCTAGAAAACCCTCCACTTTTCTTCCCAGAACTCGGTGTCACAGTAATGCCATAGGAAGTCTGTACAGTGCTTTCTTTATGAAGCGTTTTCACACCGTATGATTGCATTCCCATGGTAATCCCATAAGGCAGGTTGAGATAAGAACTACTCCCATTTTTAAATGAGAAAATAGACATGCTAAATGTGCTTGCCAAAGGTCATAGCACGGGTAAGTAATAAAGAGAAGGATAAAAAATCCTGGCTTTCTGACATTTAATCCACTGCTTTTCCCATTCACTCCATTGTAGGGTTTATTCACTTTAGGTTAACTCAGTTGCACCTGCACTTAGTCACACACACACACTCACACACACACAAACACACACACACAAACACACACACAAACACACACACACAAACACACACACACACACACACACACACACCCCTAACACTGCCAGCAGCCAAATAGAAGAAACATAGACAAGTGGCCAAAACTTTTTTCTTATGGCAATATTTATAATACTCTCTGTCCTCTATAGAGATGCAATTGATTACTGCTCAGAAATTATTCTTAGCACTTCATAAAAAAGCCAAAATTAATTAGACATCAGGAAAAGAAACCTTAGTTAAATTGGCTGTCTTCTGTCCTCCACTTTTGGAGAAAAAAAAAATGCCCCAAAAAACAATTTGATAAAAAGGATTTTTTTTTGGCCGGGTGCGGTGGCTCACGCCTGTAATCTCAGCACTCTGAGAGGCCGAGGTGGGCAGATCACCTGAGGTTGGGAGTTCAAGATCAGCCTGACCAACATGGAGAAACCCAGTGTCTACTAAAAATGCAAAGTTAGCCAGGCAAGGTAGTGCATGCCTATAGTCCCAGCTACTCGGGAGGCTGAGGCAGGAGAATTGCTTGAACCCAGGAGGCAGAGGTTGCAGTGAGCCGAGATCATGCCATTGCACTCCAGCCTGGGCAACAAGAATGAGACTCCGCCTCGAAAAAACAGAAAAAAAAAAAAGGATTTTTTTTTGACAGTGTCTCTCTCTGCTGCCCATGCTGAAATGTGGTGACACGATTATGGCTCACTGCATTCTCGACCTCCCAGGCTGAAGCAATCCTCCTGCTTCAACTTCCCAAGTAGCTGGGACTACAGCCACCATGCCTTGCTAAGTTTTGTATATGTATATGTATATGATGTATATGTATATATGTTGCCCAGGCTGGTCTTGAACTCCTGGACTCAAGCAATCATCCTGCCTCAGCTTCCCAAAGAGCTAGTATTACAGGCAAGAGCCACTGCACCTGGTTAATATTTTATTAAGGTCATGACCCAAGATTGTTCAGCTCAAGTTCCAAAGCTACAGCCCTAGTCCTCTACTGCATGAGCAAAAAGCGTGCATCCCGTTTGCTCTGCTTCCTAAAACAGAAAAGATATATGGAGTTAAGGCAAAACTACATCAAGAATTAAAACCCAAAAGGGGGTTTTGGTTACCATAAAATTAAAAGAATAGTGCTCCCCATTTCCCAAGTGTTCCAGGTTACCAAAGCTTATCTCTACAGGACTTTAGGAGGCTTTTAAAATACTTAGTAGAACAAAATACAATAATTACTTGTTAAAGGAAAGCACCTACCAGCTTTAAATGAATTTTTAGGGTATAGCCCCATTCTTTATCCCAATTCCAGATCAAATTCCTCTACCAGAAGTATTGTGACAATTGAAATTGAATGTTTCTTTCCCCACTTCTGGTCCTGACCGTGCTTGTTTCTGACAAGACTTCGTCAACAGCTGTACTTCTTAATGAGGACTGCTCTGGGCAGCCATGTGTGATGTAGGTCCAGGAAGGAGGGGGATTCAGGCAAACTGAAGACAAATCCCAGACTTATGAGGTGCCTAGCGAGTGTCCAGCAGACGCAGGGCAGAGCCATGTGAGGCTCAGGAGGGTGTAAGGAAGCTGTTTTGACCCAAAACAAGAAGAGAATACTGGAGCCCAGACAAAAGGGTCTTGGTCCTCATGGAAGAAAGGAACTGAGATGTGACATTGGACCTTGGAGCAGAGGCCACAGGCCCTGCTCTGCCCTTGAGGAGCTGCCAGTGGACTATCAAGGTGATAATTGCCATGCACAAGAACAAGGAACTATGGGGGCCCAGGAGAGATGGTAAGTGGGTCTGATCATGTAGTTCAGGCAAGGTTTCACGCTGAAAGTGACACTTGAGAGGAGACTTGAGGATTTTTCTAGAAGGAGGAGGGTAGGGCCCACTAGGTTGAAGGAACAGCTTGAGCAAAATTAAGGAGGTTGCAGTGGGTGAAATGGTGGTCCCCGAAAGATATGCCCACATCCTAAGCCCTAAAAGCTGTGAATGTGGCCTTGTTTGGATAAGGGATCTTTGCAGTCTGGGTGGGCCCTAAGTCCAATGACACATAGAGAAAGACGCCACACAGAGGAGAGACATACAGAGCAAAGGAGAAGGCCACGTGCAGGAGGCGACAGGGATTGGAGTGATGCAGCCCCAGCCAAGGTGCACCTGGAGTCAGCAGAGCCTGAAAGAGGCATAGAAGGACCTCCCCTGGAGCCTCTAAAGGAAGCACGGCCCTGCCAATGCCTTGATTTTAAATGTCTGGCCTCCAGAACTGTAGGAATAAATGTCTGCTGTTTCAGCCATCCAAGTGTCTAGTCATTTGCTGCAGCAGCCACAAGAAACTAATAGACAGCTATGAAAGGAATCCTAGTCCTGGGCCTGTTTGCCCCGAGAACCACTCCTCATCCATTTCCTGCTCAACTCTCTATGGCAGGAGCTGACCCCTGCAGGCTGTGTTTCCCCAGCTGCCCCAGATCCCAGCAGGGCTCAGCCAAGGAGACACTGGCAAGAGCCTGAGGGCGGGAGGAAGAGAGCAGCCAGGGACCTTCCTCCCTCCTCTCTCAGCCTTCAGTGGCATCTCCAGTCAGTGACCATCTCCTCCACAGCTCCAGCTCCCACCACATAGGATCACTGTGATTCCCGGGTCCCCTGAATGACCCCAGCCTCTCGCTCGAACTGAAAGTCATGATTGCTTCTGGGATAATGACTCCAGAGTGACTAGAGCACAGGGCGCATGCAGGGAGGGAAAGCAACAATTTTTCCAGACTAGGGGCGCAGGGGGCAATGGTTTCTGGATGAAACTCAGATCATCAGACATTATACTCTCATAAGGAGCATGCACCCTAGATCCCTCGCATGCGCAGTTCACAAAATGATTGACACTCCTATGAGAATCTAATGCGGTGGGTGAGCTGATCTGGAGGAGCTCAGGCAGTAAGGTTCACTCACCTGACACTTGCTTCCTGCTGCCCCTAATAGGCCACAGACCATAGACTGGTACCGATACATGGCCCGGGGGTTGGGGACCCCTGGGCTACTCCACAAACACTGAATGACATTGGCACAAACAGCAGGGTCTGGGGGCTCCTCCGAGGGCAAGCATCAGCAGAAGTTGCAAGCTGTCATCCCTGACTTGACATCCACCGGTACCCAGCTGGTCGTCATGAAGGTGCCAGACATTTCTTGGTAGCAGATTGTACTCGTTTCCTGGGAAGACCATGACAAAGTACCAGACTGTGTGACTTCAACAACAGAAATATATTTTCTCACCATTCTGAAGGCTGGAAGTCTGAGATCAGCATGTCAACTTCTTCCAAGGTAGGGCTGGTTCCTTCTGAGGACCCTGTCCCTGGCTAGCAGGTGAGCGTCTTCTCCCTGTGTCTTCATATGGCCTTTCCCTTTGTGTGTGTCTGGGCCCATATTTCTTCTCCTTATAAGAACATCAGTTACATGGGATTAAGGACCAGCCTAACAAACTCCTTTTACCTTAATTACATGTTAAAGGCCCTCTCTGCAAATACAGTCACACTCTGAAGTACTGAGGGCTAGGATTTCACATATGGATTTGGGGGAGCAAAATGCAGCCCCTAGTCGGGACCTAGGTGTCAGTAGCAGACAGAGAGAGTGGAAGATATAGAATGTCCCGTGGGAACTGCACACACCCAGCAGAAGAGGCCAGCACAGGTGGAAGGAAGGAAATGGAAGATGCCTTGGAGGAGCCCAGCTGACTACTTGGGCAAGTTGCTACTGGACTCGCTTCTGAGAGCATGTGAAAAACCCCAAGAATGCCCAGAAAGCTCTAGCTGAGGTGGTGCTGGTGGCTGGGATGGAAAAGAGTCAGTGAACAAAAGGTTTGCATTATTAATGAAACTCTGTACCCACAGGTTGATGAAATCAATTAGGGAGAAATCTGTAGATTTTGGAAGGAATTAAGTTCTTCCTATGGCCCCGCCCTCCCCACCACAACACAAACATACACAGGTGGTGTCTGGCCTCCTTTACATGGCATCCCTGCAGAGGTGAAAACAAGAAACCAGGCCATGCAGAGAGTCATTGCAAGTAAAGGGAGACTCAGACAGAGGCTGCGGGAGGCGGCCCGGCTACGTTTGTGTGTTGGCCACATGCAGCCTGTGCGGCCGCTCCAGGACCCTAAGCCTATGTCTAAGCGAGCCATGGACACGTGCTTTTGCTGATGAGCCACAATTTATTAATAGGAGACTCTGTGGGGTGCACCGCAATAAATTGTGATTCGTGAAATTTATAAACTGAGATAGCACTAGCAAGAGGTCCTGTGCATTGTAATTCTCTCGACCTGACAAATGAACTGCTTTGAGCAGCGACAGCTTCAGCCAAGTAAGAGAAATAAATCAGCCGGTGGAAATGTGGTAAGAAAGCAAACACTTTTATTGGTCTACAGATCTTGAGAAACGTTGATTAAGTCAGATCTGGAATCCCCTCATAGTCGTTTTACAAGTTGCTTTATCCCAGAGACCCCCCAGGCCTCTCCGTATTACCACAATCTCCCAGGAAAAACGAGGAGTGAGTTACACTGTGTTTAGGACAGGAAACAAAAATATATACCTTTATGGTCCTGGGAAAAGGTGAGTCCAACCATTCATTCGAGGAGGCTTCTGTATTCCCCAGGACTATATTAGAGGAAAACTTGTGGAAGCCTTTCCACAACTGATAACCTCTCAGTCTCCAGAGAACAAAGAATAGAAAATACCTTGAGTTGTGGAAGCCATTGTGTGAAAACAAATTAGAATAAATGAGACTGATCAGAGATTAGTGTTTGAACTAACAAACTATGGGTTTACTTGGCAAGTTAAGGGTAGAAACATGAATGCAGTGAGCAATGCTGAAACTGTAGACCCTAGAACAAACTGCTTTAAATTGTATTTATGTCTTGAGAGAACCCATTTGCTATCAAATAACTAATTACACTCCATTCTGTTCATCGAAGGAAGCCCCAAAAGACTCCCTTCCAGAAAGCGCTCTGGTTTCATTTCATGCTTCCAGAAAGCCAATGGTTACATTTATTTTTAAATGTAGCCTTCAATTTCAAAATGTCATATTCCAGACTTGTCTTCCTTCAGTTGATACCAACTACCAGGCAGGAACTATTTAATTCAGAAGTTTATTTGCAAGACCCCAGGAGGAGAGCGGTAGCGACTTCAGAGAAGGGAAGGTTAGGAAAATATTGATTAGCCATCTGTGTGCCAGGCAGCATGTTCAGGGCCTCACAACCTTCGAGAAGCTATTATCACCTCATTTTAGACAGGAGACTGAAACTCAGAGATGATCATTAATTTGCCGTGGCCACTCAGCTTTGATTGGAAAAGGCAGGGACGGACTGACAACTAAGTTCATGCCCTTTCCAGGGTATCATGTCACCTTTCAAAATTGAGGACCCTAGAATCTTCCAGTTGATCACTCTCTCCATGTCCCCCAGCCTCTTTCTGCCTGCAGACGCAGATTTAACTGGATCCCAGAGATGATCAAGATGATCATTACCTCCCTTATTCTTCACCATCTCTATGGAAGGAACCCCCACCTCCTCCCTGGGGCAAGATGCATGGGAAACTGAGTCTGCACCACCCATGGGTGGACAGAGAGGCCAGGCATTCCGGACAACCCCCTCCCCCCCACCTCCTTCCACAAGGACAGCCTGTGGGGTAGGGTGAGGAGATGCTGGGGAGTTTCCAGTTTCAGGAGCTGGTTGCCCTAAGATGGAGAAAAGTCACAGCGGTGCTCCAGTGCAGATTTGAACAATTTGTTGCAACCACAGGAAACTTCCGAAATGTCTTTCCCAGCAGCTCTGGCTCCGCCAGGAGCAGGAGCATGTTTGTGTGGCTGCAGGGCACCGGCAGCAGCGCTCTGTGCTCTCCCGGCTCCCTGTGGCAACGGGAGCGAAAACTTCGGGGGGTCAGGCGTAGAAACCACAGCAATGAAATCTGACTTCAAAAACACAGATGCCGGGATGTCCACTTCCAGAACACACAATGTCTGGACGGATCACCAACAAGATTCCTGCCACCTGAGGTGGAGGCAGGGCGGGAGGTGTGCCTCGGGCCTTGTGGCTTGTGGGGAAAGACCTGTCTCCCTTGCCCCTGCCCCCTCCTTCACTCTCGCTGCTCATGCCTGCATCGTTGCGGAACTCTCAAGTGAGTGTTCTCTAACCCTCATTCCCAAACACTCCTCCCATCACTTTACTCCCAGCTCTAAAAATTGTTCGTGCTTTCTCTTAGCCTAGAGCAGTGCTTGAAGGAGGACAGAAATTTCCTGGGGGTCCTGTTAAAATGCAGGTTGTGATTCAGCAGGCCTGGGGTGAGCCCAGGCTTCTATGTATCTAACAAGCTTTCAAGTCCAAAGATGCCGTTGGTCCCAGGACACATTTTGAATGGCAAAGGATAGTACATATGTCCCAGATTCCTAAGGCTGGTGTTGAAAACTCTGGGCCCCTCCCCCTAGGCTACCTTTCTTAACTCCTTGATCTCCTCCTCACCCCTGCAATGCTCCAGGCAGAGTCACCTGCCAGCCCACAGGCACACCCACACCCCAACTCGCCCACCGTGGGGGTTCTGTGCCCACCATTTCCCTCAGCAGCAAAGCTAGCTCCCAGCTCTGCTGTTCAAATCCTACCTCCTGCAAGTCCTAGCCTTCCCATAAAGACCATTGTCTTCCTTACAGGAAGAGCTGCATTCCAGAGCCGTGGCATACAAAGAGAACAATCTCTGCTTTCTCAGGAAGTGTCAAACCCAGGCATTGTTTGGGAGAGACAGATCTGGGCCGCCTCCCTAGAGTGGTGGAGCAAGCCCTGAGAGCTGCCTTGGCTGGGACCACAGTTCTCTGATGGGAAGCCCTGCTGCATGCTGGCCCTTTCGGAAGGGCATTCACTAGTCTGGTGTGCTCAACAATCTGGAGACCAGGGTCCCTTGTGCAGTGCAGTGAATACCTGAGTCTGAGAGAATCTGGCTGATACAGATAGAATTTCATTTTCCTGCTTCACCTTGGTGAGGCCAAATACCAGCTAATGAAAAGTGGATTATGTATTCTTTTTCTTTTTGAGATAGAGTGTCACTGTGTCACCCAGGCTGGAGGTGCAGTGGTGCCATCTCGTCTCACTGCAACCTCCGCCTCCCGGGTTCAAGCAATTCTCCTGCCTCAGCCTCCTGTCCTAGCTGGGATGATGAGTGCGCATCACCACACCTGGCTAATTTTTGTATTTTCGGTAGAGACGGGGTTTCGCCATGTTGGTCTCCAACACCTGGCCTCAAGTGATCTGCCCACCTCAGTCTCCCAAAATGTGGGGATTACAGGCGTGAGCCATTGCACCTGGCCTGTACTTTCTATAAAAATATTTTATGCCATCTGATATTTAACTGGGAAATGACTGCAGAACTCTCAGCCATCCTTTGTTTTAAATATTCAAAAGCATCTATCTGACACAGCCCCCTAAGAAAGGCTATCTGGGGCACTCTTTAGTTTTTCTGTTTTATTCCTAATGGTGAAACTCCAGCCAAGATTTTCTGGTTGTGGAACCTCTTCTGATTCTGCCGTTTCACTGACTGGAAATGATTGCTAATAGGAATGAAAATGTTCATCTTATCTGCCCCTCTGTTATTTGCAGAGGAGGGTGTGGTGTTATCAGTTTGCAGTGGGGTTTAGAGGTGGTATCAGCCTTGCAGAAAGTTTGGTGGGTTTTCATTTCCCTGCCTTTGCTGTCTGCTGCTTTGAGGGAAATGGGTAACCGGATCTTAGAATCCCTGGATGTGAAGAGATAACATTGACCATAGGCAATTTTTACTGATAAAAATAATATATAGTTTTCAAGTAGTCCCATAATGAGTCACTTCTAAATAGTCAGAAATACATTTCCTGCTATTATTCTTTGAGACTGAATTGATAATTTTATGAAATTACTCCCCTTGCTAAGGTAGTCCTGTTGAATGCATGCCGAATTTGCAACACGGTCTTAAATCTGCAGTAGTAACCTGGTCTTTTGGGACCCACCAGATATGAATCAAAGTCTAGAGCATATTTTCTCATAAAAAATGTATTCTTCTTGCTTCTTGCTGTTCACGTTACCAAGAAAAAGAAATGTATTCTACATCTAGCTCCCCTTCCTGAAAATAACAAAGAATAGCATCAGAGCAAGAGTCAGACAAAATCTACTGACAAGAGTCCAGAATGCCAGGGCACTGGCTCTTCAGCCATCCTCCTCTTTGGCAAAAGGCAAACATCACAAATCACTGATGGATGGAGCCAAAGCCTCATCTAAGCACCGAGTGAGGCTGTGGGCTCTTGAAGCAAAAGTCAAGAGACCTGGATGCTATGTCCTGCTGCTCCGCCCCTCAACAGCTTGGTTACTTTGGGCAAGTCTTTTAATCGATGTCAGCTTCAGCTTCCTTATCTGGAAAATGGGACGACCCCTGCCCCACTTTCCTTGCAGGATGTCTGTGACAGTCAAGCCAGATTGTCCTGGGCAAGTACCTTCTAAATTTACACAAAGAGGTGAGTGCCGTGTGATTGGCAGGGAGTATCTGCTGCTGGTTCTGGGGCTAAACAAAGTAGTTCTGTCTTCTACTGTGCTCCCAGCCTTCCCTCCCAACCTGGGTTACCTTTTAAAGATAGAAGAATTGGCTTCTTCTATCTTTAGAATACTAAAGATATTACAGGCTCACGCCTGTAATCCCAGCACTTTGGGAGGCTGAGGTAGGCAGATCACGAGGTCCACAGATCGAGACCATCCTGGCCAACATAGTGAAACCCCATCTCTCCTAAAAATGCAAAAATTAGCTGGGCATCGTGGCACACACCTGTAGTCTCAGCTATTCAGGAGGCTGAGGCAGGAGAATCTCTTGAACCCGGGAGACAGAGGTTGCAGTTAGCCGAGATCACGCCACTGCACTCCAGGCTGGCAACAGAACAAGACTCTGTCTCCAAAAACAGACAGAATAATTATGGTGGGGGCAGGGGTCGAAGTGGAAGAAGGAAAGCAACAGATATTTTAGAGGGATCAGAACCCTGTCCATTTCACATGTGATTCTTTACATCTGTCTCCTGCATGTCCTCACTGAGTCCCCAAACAAATTCCCCAATCCCATCTTGTCACCCATCTCAGTAACAGAATTAGTTAATCCTAGTTAACCTAGATAACTTATCTTTCCCCCACTCCTAAGGAACAGAGGCCATCATTGTGTCTCCACAGGCTCTCTTAAGGGAGATTACCCTTCATCTTCTCCAAAAGGTGAAGAAGGAGACAGTACTGATAGAAAAGGGAGCCTTCAAAGGATTCTAGTGCCTCCCCCAGGACTGGAAGGGAAGGGAGCTGTGATCCTAGGTGTGAAGGCTCTCCTTCTCTGGCAATCCTCGGGAGGCAGCAGGGCCTTAGGGAGAAATTGTAGCAATGATAAAGCTCTGCCAAGGAATGGTGGAGCCACCAGCCTTCCAGGAGCATGAGGATTTAGCAAATGAACACATCAGTAGTCACCCCTGTGAACCGAAGACCAGAGGACTCTATCCAAATGATCTGGGTGAATGTCCACAGGAACTGAGAGGAAAGGTCATTACAGGAAGGTCTGCAACCAAATTTCCTACCACCCTGGCAGGATGGCTACAGTAGCATATCAAATTTAGCTGAAAGTAACACAAGAAACATGAAATTTCTTATGCCCTATTGTTAGTGTAGAATTCACATGCCTGCTATCTTTCTGAGACATTCTGGCAGATAACCCTGCTTTCTTTGGATACTCCAGAGTTTGGGAGAAACAGTTCGAAAGATCAACACAAGCTCTTTCTGAAATTACCTTCTGCTCCCTCCCCCAATGAGAATTTACCCAGGGAAATAACAGCCCAGCACATATTTCCCCCATAGCCTGAAACCCGAGCCATAGATGCCCTACCCTCAGCTCACCCACAAGCACTTCTCAGCAAACCTGGGGGAGAAAATAATGTCTTATCTTTCTTATGTTCAAAAAGGAACACACAATAAACACATCAAGAAATAAATACAAAACTTTATGACTAGCAAACATGGTCCACAGTTACCAGGCAAGACCTAAGGTTGAACTGCTCTCCCAACCAATGCTCACAATTTTGGAAAGAGAAATGTTATTGTCCTTATTTTACCCTGAGACAATTAAGGCTCAGAGGTGTTAACTAACTTGCTAAAGATATTGAGCTATTAAGTGACAGAGCTAGGATTAGAATCCAAATCAGCATTCTATTCTACTGCACAACATAATCCCAGTTATCTGGTATTTTCTAGCAAATGCTTCTGTTTTTTAGTTAGTAACGTGTGTGTGTGTGTGTGTGTGTGTGTGTATGGTGTGTGTGTGTCTGTGTGTGTGTGAAAGAGAGAGACTGAATGTAGAATAGAAAACACAGATTTTAAAATGTAACCATTGCCATATTTGTTGAACTCTGGAAGGAGAAGCTGTGAGTTCCAGTAGGTGTCTGTTGAGTTTCAGCTGAAATGTGCCCACCGGCTGATTTAATGTGATAATCAGGGGTGGGGGCCCTGGTGACAGGCTATGATGTATTGGCTGTTGTTCTGCACTTTGATGTCCCTTGGAATTTGTCAAAACTTCACTTCAGCACTCCAAAAAGTGCCATGATGTCATCTGTCCCACTCTCTGTCTGCAGGAGCAAATAGCAGGGGAGTGGCTGTCCCTGGAGTTCAGGTCAACAGCAGGTCGGAGAGTGGCAGACCTTTCCTGAGGACAGCCGGCGGCAGCCGCTCCCCAGGCTTACCACCTCACAGCCGGGGGATTCCTGTCTCTGGGGGATAAAAATCTTTGCTGTCTCTGAGTAAAGGGGGACTGCAGATCCCTCCTGTCCCAGCTCAGTCACGGGCTTGTGGAAAAAGGAATCCTCTTCCACACCCTTAGTCATGGGGATTGAGCTGCAGGCGAGGAAGGTGGGCAGGGCTGGTGGAATGAGGGGGACATGCTGGCTGAGCGCACGGCCTCCAGGACACTCCCTGCCAGCAGCCTGGGTCAGGAGCCAGCCTCCACCATCCCCTGAGGCAGCTGTGGTCACACTGAGGCAGCAGCAGGCAGAAGGACGTGCTGATGCACAGCTTCAAGGGCCAGATGAGTCACCCCCAGGGTTTGGCCAGCTGGAGAGCGGGGCCTGGTTCCCGAGGCTGGTCTGGACAACATAAAGATCTGAGAACACTGCTGGCTCCCAGCACTGGGGATCTGTAGCGGCTTCTGGGAGCCGCTGGTCTCTGAAGAGTCACCCTGTCACAGAGGTGAGGAATGGCAATGTTTGGGGCAACGGGGTTAAGTGGGAGAGTGGTTTGCCTAGAAAACCCCATCATGCTTTTGGGTTGCCTCACGTTGGCCTCTTGATAGGACTGGACCTGTCAAGTAGGATCCCAGTGGGTCCCTGGTACTGTGCCATTGGAATCATTGTCCCAATCTTCCCAGCACAACATGACACCACCTCTATTGAGAAGTCAACCCTCAATCCAAGAAAAGCCATATGCCTTAGCTCATTCAGGCTGCTATAACAACATACCATAAGCTGGGTGACTTATAAACAACAGAAACTTATTTCTCACAGATCTGGAAGCTGGGAAGTTCAAGGCCAAAGCACTGGCCAATTCCATGTCTGGTAAGGGCCTCTTTCCTGATTCATAGATAGGCACGTGTCTGCTTTGTCCTCCCACAGTAGAAGGGGCAAGACCTTTATAAAGCTCAATCATGAAGGCTTCTTCCTCATGACCTAATCACCTTCCAAAGACTGCACCTGCTAATACCATCAGTTCTAGGGGTTTCAACATATGCATTTTATAGGGACGTAAACATTCAGTCTATTGCATGGCATAACTCTTCATTTCATTTTTATCTCTCCAAACCTTAGTTTCCAGATTCATAACATGAAATTTGTAATGTCCCATCTTAGAGAGTTGTTTTAAGAACTAATTGATCATGTACATTAAAATGTTTAAGCACAGTGCCTGGTGTATAGTAAGTACTCAGTAAATATTCATTAGTTTCTTTCTTTCTTGCTCTCTCTTTTCCCTCCAAATCCCCAAATAAAAATAAACACCATTTTGCAATAACTAAAACTTAGGAAAGATGATGTGACATCGTCAACTACCACAAAGCTGGAGGCTAAACAAGCTTCTACAGACATCAAGCTGCTTCCCTGTCTACTGCAGAAGGGAGCCACATTCCAGTCCTATAAGCAGGGAGCCAAAAATCATGCTGGCCCCCCGTGCAGGGGTACAGCTAGTGAGGATGACAGTCACTACAACTAGTGGAGGCAAAGAGACTTAAACCAGGAAGCTTGGGCAGTCCAGACATGGGTCTGCAGGGGTGAAGTCCTCAGCCAGAGAAGCCATCAATTTCCCTTCGATTTCAGCTGGAAGCATGAGCTTCATTGGCCCAGAAAAGACCACTTCTCATTGCAAACCAACAATTTCTGACAGGGAAGTGGTCTTAAGGGTCACTTGGGATTAACTACTGGGAAATAATTTCAGAAACGGGCCACAGACATCGAGACAGTTTGGCTCCCTGTGCTGAGAGGGTGACGTCAGCCATGCGGATAAATTCTAAAGAATCTACCACCCCTCAAGCATTGTTTTACTAGCTTATAAAATGTTCCTGAGATCTTTCCATACTAACGACTTCTGGGGGATGTCCAGGGCATCCTGGAAAATTACAGCAAGAGGGTATCCCTCCAATTCTTCCTTGTCCAGAGCCTAGTTTCTTTTAGACTTAACCTAATTGCTTTCTATCCCATGAATTCTTATTAAATGGGAAAACTTGATACTGCATATTTACTGTTGAGTGCTGTGCAGAAGAGCGTGGAAACATGGCCAAATGCTAGGCTCTGATCAGAAAATATGCCAGACTTGCATAATGACCACAGCATTGAAATGATTACAGTTTGCCTCTCTGAGTTCCCACTACATCATTTCTCACGACCTGCTTATGAGTACCTTAGTATCCATTCTACAGATCAAGAAACTGAACTATAAAGACAGGCCAGACAGAATCTGCTTATGGATATTTAGCAAAACGTCGGCTGAACCAATCCAAAAGGTCATGACATCTTGGTCCTCCTCATCATCATTCTTCAGAAAACAAAGTGAGATTCAAGAGAGCCAACAAAAGTGGAAACAGAAGGGTCCAAACAAAGCAGGAGTTCCCTTGATCTAATAAGCTCCCAGTGTCCTTTAAGGGACTCTTTGAGAGAAAAGAGATTTCCATGGGGTGGAAGGAACCAGTGAAATCCAAGCAAATGTTTACTACCAGCCAAGATTACTTAATAGAGAATACAATCTACTTTTACAAAGAGCATTTGAAAATGTGTAAGATCTTCTCACTTGTTGCTGACAGCAAAGCTGTGAATATGGTCTTATTATTACCGTTTTCCAGACAAGGAAACAGATGCTCGGAGAAGGTACCTTGCCCAATGTCATACCACAAATAAGCAATAAAGCCAGACCACCCAGCAACCCAGCTGTTCTGAGTCCAGATCCAGTGCTCTTTGCCCTACATTTCAGAAGTTCTTACATGGACAAGGTAACCAGATCCTGCATCATTGAACAGCAAAGGAAACATGGATCAAAAGGGATCTGAACGTGCCCTAGGGGAACTGACTTTTAAGATAATATTCACTCAACAACTCCCCAGAGAATTCAAACAAGATGAAAATGGCAGGGGGGGCTCTAGGGCAGGGAATCGCCGAAGGGGCCTATTCTGGGCCAGGAGGGATTCTAGAAGCCATTCCCAAAGAACCCCTTAGGGCTGGTGTCTTTTCAAGATGGAAGTCTTGTGTTCACTCTAGCATGGACTCAGGGTGTGCACTGGGGCCTTGGACCCTGAAGCCTTACGGGAAAGCCCTGGGATGTCTCAGGCCTCCTGCCAGCCTAGGATCTGGTCCAAGGGTGTACAAACCTGGGCCTCATGTTCTCCCGGGATCATTCACAGAGACCCAGACTCCTGATTTCTGTCACATCTGTAGCCACAGAGCTGGGCCTCAGGAGGTGAAGTGGGGACAAGACAACATCCCCAGGTGTTGACTCCAGCTTAGGCTCAGGGTCAGGAGCCCTGGCCACAGCCAAACGACTTGCCCCGGCCAACACAGTCATAAGCATAGATGATCACACCCCAGGCTAAAAAGGCGGAAAACCAGTAGGCAAGGAAACCGTTTTGTCATCCAAGGACAATAAAGTTTATGTATTCCCAGATGTGGGTCCTCCCACTTAATCAAAGCAGAGGCCCATTCCTGTGAAAAGAGCTTTTCTCCAGCAAAATGGGAAGGCAACTTCTTTAGGGCTAAATTTAGACTTCACCCAAAGGCAAAGGGCTCCAGTTCTTCAGGGCTGTCAACAGAACAAGCAAAGGGTTCAGTGTCCCAGCTGGCTACAGCCAGCTCCAGAGCCAAGTCAGCATGAGTCTGAAATGTTCCGAGCCTAGGAGTGTGGGCCATGCAGTCCCTGGGGCCAGGCTCTGCTCCGGGCTGGATCACATCTTGGAGGGTATGCAGCTTTGGTCACCCTGCTGATCTGTCAGCCTGTTTGCTTTCCCCACCAAGGAGTAGCAGCCCAATACCCACTACTCCAAAGAGCAGGCTCAGAGTTACAGAGGATGCAAGGTGCAAGAAGGCCTTTGCCTTTGAAACTTTCTTAGGGATATCCTGGGAATCATCACTGAGAAGGCAATGCTTTACAAAAGGACCAAATCAGTATACAGGATATTATGGTTCCAAAAAAGTCAAGATGAATGACCTCCAGTCACATAGAACTTCAGTGGAAAGTTGAGGTTTTCTTTCCCTGGGGCAGGACCCCTTCAATCTGAAGCTTGCAGTGTCCTCTCCCTACGTCAGCACTTTTTCTAAATGGCCCCAAAGCCATCATGGCAAAATATTAAGAGGCATGCCCTGTCTTGGGGAGAAATGAGTATGGTCTCTACTCAAAAAAAAAAAAAAAAAAAAAAAAAAGTCTGTCATTTCTCTGCTTGGCCAAGCTGGCATTTTCCCGAAGATGTCCTAAACTAAAGATCTGGCTTCCCCTCCTTAACTCTCAGGAAGTATATGCCAGCACATCGCAAAGTGATCACCAGTTCACTACTGCCAAACCTAATCATGACGTACACCAGGTGAAACTTGGTGAGACTTGAATGGGGAATGACAGTCAGAATTTACTGTATCCTTCCCATTCAGCATTCCTACAGATGTGATCCAAGATTGTTTAGGGAGTAAAACAAGATAAAAATTCACCCCAAAACATGCCTCATACTGCATAGACACAGCTCCAATAGCATCTCCTTAGAAGCCTCCAGCTGGTAGAGCAAACCACCATTTCCACTGAGCTGCCATGGCCCTGTGCTCTTGGCTGGGTTACACCACCTACTCCTCTGTAAACATTAATGACTTACATTGGCGTTCCCCAGAGACTGGGAGTTACCCCCAATGAAGGGTCCTGGTTTTTTCTCATTTTGAATATCTAACTCTGGGGTATACTAGGCTTTCTATAGACAGTAGATAAGTGAGTGAATGACTGATACTCAGATGTGTAAATATTCTTGTTTAAATATCATGGTGTTCCCCTTAATAAAAGAGGTTGGTGTGGAACTAAGGTTAATAGAGTTCCATTAAAGAAAGAAATATTGGCCGAGCACGGTGGCTTATGTCTGTAATCCCAGCACTTTGGGAGGCCAAGGTGGGCGGATCACAAGGTCAGGAGTTTGAGACCAGCCTGACCAATATGGTGAAACCCCATCTCTACTAAAAAGACAAAAAATTAGCTGGGTTTTGTGGCACGTGCCTGTAATCCCAGCTACTCGGGAGGCTGAGGCAGGAGAATTGCTTGAACCTGGGAGGTGGAGTGAGCCAAGATCGTGCCATTGCACTCCAGCCTGGCAACAGAGCAAATCTCCATCTCAAAAAAAAAAAAAAAAAGTATCCCAGGACTGCACAGCCACTCCTCTCTACCCTATGATGAAACAAACACCATCCTCTTTAAAGTGAATAAGCAAATGTTAATGTTTGATTATTCCCCGACTGGCTTTTGTTAAGTGGAAAAAACTGGGCTACCTTGTGTATCTCTTTCTTTCTGGTTATCCTGAGGTGGGGGTGCTACTTTACCCTAGTGGGTCCCCTGGCAGCAGGGTTAGGCAGTAGATCAAAAACCCATCCTGATTCAAGAATCAGAGACAGAAAAGAAAAAAACCCAGCTGCCCTTACTTTCTGGAATAAAGTCCCTCAGCAACTTCCCAGTCTGTCTGTCCCTACACCAATGACCTGCCTGCTGATACACACTGTGGGGAGGTCAGACTGTATCAGATCGACTCCAGAGGTCAGCTTAACAACTCTCTCCACCAGTCCCAGGATGAAATACACACAGCAACAGTTTAGCAAAGAGGGAATATAGGAATCACCTCAAAGAGTGAGAAAATTCTCAGAGAACCTAATCAAACACAAGCAATTACCCTATCTTCTAATGCCAGCATCAAGAATATAAATATTCAAAAGAGAAGCATGCCTGTATCATCATTCCTGAGCCAAATTTTGCACTGCGTCTCACTCAGGCAACCAGGAAGGGAGGACAAGAATGCAAATCCCATTGAAATAAGTAAATAAAATAACTTTCACAGCAGCCAGACATTTCTAAGAGGTCTGTGCTACAAGGCAATGTACTGAACAAGAATACTGGGAAGGAATTGCTGAATGGAAGGATGATTAGGGTGATGAGCATGTTTCCTTTAAAAATAAAGACACATAAATGATCATAAGCTGCCATGCATATTTCAACTTGATGTTTAAAGACGTTGGACTTAGCAGGTAGAAACTGTTGCCCTCTACTGGCTGGAACGTCATAAGAATGCCATGATTTCATATTTGCAGTTGCCTGGATGCTTTTTATCCTTCCAAGGGTGCAGATGGTCATGATGATGGTAGTGGTGAAAATGATGATGAAGGAGAGGGAAGGAAGGAGAAGAAAGAAGGAGGAGGTGATAACCATGGCAATAAGAATCCCTTATATTTATGTAGCACTTTAGTGTCTTACAAAGCACATTCACACAAACTGACTTGAGCCTCACAATTATCCTGTGAAGAAGGTGATGTTGCAAATGAGATGACTTTGGCAAAGAAATTAGATCAGTTCCTGCAGATACCCAGACAGTAAGAGGCAGAGCTGAAGTTCTGATTCAGGCTTTCTAAGTCCAAGCCCTGGAATGGTTTCCCTTCACTCCATTTATTTGGCAAGCTCTATTTACATTTACTTAAATCCAGTCTTTCGGTAAGATCTTTTATAAGTCTCTTTTCTGTATTGAAGATAGAATTCATTAACATATTTATTCACAAACATCTATTATACACCTGTTCCGTGCCTGGCCCTTCAATTGTAAACTAGGGAATAGCAGAGAACAAGGCAAAGTCTAGCTCTTATGAAGCTCTCATGGGGCAGTCAACAAACAAGGGAACAAATGAGTGAGGATCATAATGTCAGAGAGTGGTTGGAAGGCAATAGGACAAGGTGAAGATGTACAATGACTCCAAGGTGAAAATGAACTTAGCAGATGACAAATTTTAGTAGCTAAGTTTTTCGGACAGGTGACTTCTAACAAAAAGGACAAGCCTTGGTCTTCCCAAATATAAGTCTGGAAATCACTGAAGGATATCAGAAGGGTGACCCGGGGATGGTCAGTTTTTTAGACACCCCTTTAAGCAACCTCTGAAGTATGTAGGTAGGAAAGACCTTTCCTTGAAATGTGTATATTGTTCTATTAACTTAGATTAAGAGAGCTCATTTCTAAAAGATCTGTATGACTGTTATTCATTCAAATTTACTCAACCAGTTATATGACTCATGCAGCTTGATGTGTAATATCTAAAACCTGAAAACAACCCAAACTTCAACAGGTGAATGGTAACACAAAGTGTGGTGCATCCATACCATGGAATACTACTCAGCAACAAAAAGGAACAAACTGTTGATACATGCAACAACTGGGGAATTATGCTAAGTGAAGAAAAGCCCATCTCAAAAGGTTACATGCTGCATGATTCCATTGATACAGTATTTTCAAAATTGCATTGCTGTAGAGATGGAGTGCAGGGGAATGGTTGCTAGTGCATAGAAAAGAGGAGGGTGTGACTACAAGGGGAATACAAGGTGCCTTCCCCCATAATGACAGAATAGCTCTGGAACTTGATGTGGTGGTAATTATACGAATCTATAGATGTGATTAAACATCATGGAATTAGATACAAAAACATACAAAAATGAGTGGATGTGAACACTGGTGAAATACGAGTAAGAGCTGTAATCCAGTCGATGATCTGGAGCCAATCAACATCCTTGCTTCATGATGTAAGAGGTCATCATTGGAGGAAGCTGGATGATAGGTACTCGGGACCTCTGCACTACTGTGACAACGTATTGTGGTCCATAGTGATTTCAAAAGAAAAAGAGAGAGAAGAAGAAAAGAAGATAAAGATGAAGAAAAAGCGAGAAGAGGAGGAGGAGAAGCTACAGGAGGAGGAGCAAGAGGAGCAGGAGCAGAAGAAGCAAGAGGATGAACAGGAGAAGCAAAAGGAGGAGGAGGAGGAACAGGAGGGGCAGGAGGAGGAGGATAAGCAGGAGCAAAAGGAGGAGGAGAAAGAGGAGGAGGAGCAGGAGGAGAAAGAGAAGTAGGAGGAGCAGAAGGAGGAGGAGGACCAGGAGGAGGAGGAAGAGCAGAAGGAGGAGGAGCAGGAGGACAAGGAGCATTTGGAGGAAGAGGAACAGGAAGAGGACAAAGATCAGAAGAAAGAGGAGCAGGGGGACAAGGAGAAGGAGAAAGAAGGAGGAGTAGCAGGAGGAGGTGGAGCAGGAGGAGGAGGAACAGGAGGAGGAAGAGGAAGAGGAGCAGGAGCAGTAGGAGAAGAGGGAGGAGGAGCAGGAGGAGGAAGAGGAGCAGGAGGAGGAGCAGGAGGAAGAAGAGCAGCAGGAGCAGGGCCAGACAGCCAGGGCCCCCAGACGCAGCAGCCAGGGCTCTAGTGCAGGTGTTGCTGGGATCTCCATGGCAGCTCACACGGCAGCCACTCCCAGCGCTAGGGCTGCAGCAGAAAGAGCCTGGGGAGGAGATGGACTCAGGCACCTTGAGGGCGCTTAGGAGAGCACCTGGCGGGGGTTAGTGCTGCTGCTGGGTGTGGGGGCAGTCACCTCTGAAAATGTGTGTTTTTATTTTAAATGGAGGGATTGGATTAGGTGGGTCTCAGGACTATTCCATGCCTAATATTCCACATTTCCAGGAGTCGCCTAAGCGAATCTAGTCACTGTGATTCTCCGTTCACTTGTGCTGCTTGCTCTGGTTCCTGACAAAGTGAAATCACCTATTTTTTGTGCCAAGTGTTGACACTCATCATAGACAGCTTGTGTTATTGACTATAGTTTTATTTGAATATCTTGTCCCACAACTAAATGATAAATTCCTTTTGAGACCATAACTGACTATTATTTGTGGCCGTTGGTGTCTTTCACATAGCAGGTCTAATTGCAGGGTTTATAATAATTGAACAGAGCTCAGCGACTAAAACAATTAAAAGTTCCAGTTGAAAATATTGATATATTTGACCATTTTTTAAGTTAAAAGTTTTGTAGGATAAAAATCACCACAAAGCCGAAAAATTAATGGCAAATTGGACAACATATTTGTAAAGATAACAGGATAGATGTGAATAAGGAATTCACAAAACAAAAACGACAAATGGCCAGTAAGTACATGGACATTCAGTCCCATCCTTAAAAAAGACATTAACATTAAAACAATGAGATGCTAGCTTTTTGTTTTTATTTTGTTTTTATCTATTAGATTAGCAAAAATTAAAATGAATTACAGTATATAATGTTAGCAATGACGTGGAGAAATAGACATTCTCATAAACTGCTAATAGGACCATAAATGAAGGTGGTGGACATGGAGTAAAATTTGTTGGTAGATAACAAAAGTCTTTAAAATGTGCCCAGTAGTTCATGACTTAGGGATTTATCTTAAAAATAATAAACAGGGAACAAACATACACAAGAATAGTAATTGAATAACTGCCTGGAAGAGTATAAATTTGGAAATAAGCTAAGTTTTCATTAATAGAAGAATGGATTGATAAATAGGAGTGTTTTTAATCTAGCGGAATATTATATTATAGTTTAAATGAATAAACTAGACCTACATGGATCAATCGCTAAAATACACTGTTGATGCCAAAGACCAGGTTGGAGAAGAAAATGTATAGTACAATAGCACCTGTGTAAATCTTAAAAACACAGAAAACATATTATTTTGTCCACTACATATGATTCATGGATATGCAGCAAAGGTATAAAATGGCTGTAAAAGATCCTCATCAACTTCAAAATTGTATTTGAAGGAGAAGGATGAGAATATTGTTTGTATGATGTTTTGTTGCCCTGAAAAAAAAAAAAAACGGTTGAATTAAATGAGAAAATGCATGTATGGTCTTTGGTGTATTATCTGGCAAAATAAATAAAAATATCAACTATTAACATAAGGTTGCTAACTAAGTATATAGTTATACGTATGTACTTATAACTTACTATTCTTGTGTATGTCTCCTTGTTCCCCAATTATTATTTTTAAAGACAAATCCGCAAGTGATGAATTCTTGGGCACATTTGAAAAATTTTATTTATTTTCAAATTTTAATCCATCTCTACCCCCTTCACTTATGGTCTGACTGGTAGGTTATTAGTATAGTCTAAGAGGGAGGCTTTGAACTTTATGGGGAAAAATACAGAATAAAAAGTAATGCTCAAGGTTGAGCATGAAAAAAGGGGTAATATGTGTTGAGGTGCTTCCTTCCACAGGAAGTAATTGTGCTAGGTGTGTACCATCCATTGTCTCTTTGAGTCCTCACAGCAACCTATGTCATAATTTTATTGGGCCCATTTCTCTCACTGGGAAACTAAGGCTCAATTACTAGATTATGTAATTTGGACAAAATTACATCTCTATCAATGGAAGATCAAGGATGTAAATATGAGCTTGTTGGATGCCAAACTTTAGGTTCTTTACATTGGATCACATTGAGTTGAGAAGTAAAGAAATACAGGAAGTTTCTACACAAGTGCTGGAAGGGTTTGCAAAGAAAGTCAGGGTGACATGGACCTGCACCTCACTATATCTTGGACTGGATTTGCCATCGAATTTCCTGCTAATGTATTCTCAGAAGCTGTCCCAGGGCTGGGGACTTTGTCATTGACCTATTAAACAAACACCCCTGCTGACAAATGTGGAGGCTGCCAAGATGGGATGCAGAGTAAGTAGGAAGCTGACAGCAGATCCCAGCACCCATGGTCTAATCAGCAGGATTTCCAGCAAAGCTCTCAGTCCCCCAGGGTCACAGGGCTCCCTGGTTCCTAGCTTTACAGAGGCCAAACAAGAGTGTGAATGATAAGTAGATAAGGACTGCCCAGCACGAAAAACAAAGCCCAGGATTTGGGACTTTTCAGGGGACATGCGATCTGTAAGCAGTTTTTATTTTTCCTTTCTGTTAAAGTTTCCAAGACCCAAAGTATACGGGTTTGAGAAAGGGGGACACAGTACTATTGTTATTGTGAATAATACAATTGTATAGAAACTGCAAGAGAAACAACTGAAGAAGTACTAGAGTGTGGCAGGTAGTGCGGTGGCGAAGATCAACTCCATAGCCGCACCAACTGAGGCTGAGAGGAACATGTGTCTGTTTAACATCTAAGAGAAACCCTCTCAGGAGAGACAGAAACAGAACATTATGATGTGCCTTTGGAAAAATAGCCCTTGGGGCATGAGCATGTGACCTACGGCAAGACCGAGGAAGACCTAAACTGTATCCTGGATAAGCAGGAATTAGGGAAGCTTGAGGCTAAGGGGAAGGGAGGGAAGAAGTAAGAAGGAGCCCAGTAATTTAGCAAGAGTTTAGAATCTGCAAAGAAATTAACACTGCTGATAATTTCTCCAAGGTTGGAACAATCTACAAATGTCCAAGAACATAGGTAACTGTCACAGGCTGAAGAATGGTCCCTCCTCACGAATTAAAAAAACGTTTAAGAGTTCTGAGTAGTAATTCCTGGAACCTGTGAATGTTACCTTGTATTAATTCTTTTTTTAAAAAAAGGAGCATGCAGATGTGATTAGGTTAAGGATCTTGAGATGGAGAGATTATCCTGGATGATTTGATCACAGAAGAGAAGAACGCAATGTGATCACAGAGATAGAGATCAGAGACCTGTGGCCACCAGCCAAGCAAAGCCAGAAGCCACCAGAAGCTGGCAGAGGAAAGGAAGAGGCTAGAGCCTCCAGAGTGAGTGTGGCCCCACCGCCACCTTGATTCTGGTCCAGTGATAGTGATGTTGGACTTCTGGCCTCCAGAGCTGTGAGAGAATACATTCCTGTTGTTTTAAGCAACCACATTTGTGGTAATTTCTTACAGCAGCTGTAGAACAGTAATAGAACTAAAATTCAGTTTTGAGAAATTTGTTGTGTTGCTGTTAACTAATCCCCAAACAGTCATAAACAGTCCTTTAAGCGTTGTGTATAAAAGAAAAAATTATAAACATCCTAGAATGTCTATCAACAGCAGTTAAACAAATTATGATAATTTGTTAAGGGAAGTACTATGCAAATATTAAAAATGAAATGGCAGAAGCATAGAACTTATTTCTTGACATGGCCCTATGTTCATAATATACTTACCATTGAGCAAAAAACAACAATAAACACCAGTTACATAATACTTTTTTACATTTAAATTTTGACCTGTTTGAAAGTTATTCTTGTATATGACATGAGGTGTAGATATAAATATATCTCTTTTCACTTGGCTACCCATTTTATAATTTGTCCCAACACCATTTATTGAGTAGTACATGCTTCCTCCCGTATATTAAATTCCCACATATTGCATGTATTAAATTTTGCATGTATTAAATTCCCATATATTGTTTTATTTTTGGACTTCTCATTTTGTCCCATTGGTCGGCCTGCTTATTCATGCCTGTGTCAATGCTGAGCAGTTATAATATAATTTAATGTATGATAGGTTACCTCACTCCATTGGCCTATTTTTTCTGAATTTTTCCTGCTCTTCTTGCTTTTTTTTTTTTAATAAATCCAGTAGGCTCTTTTTTGTTACAATCATGTTAAATTTGTAATTAGTGAAAACTGATAACTTTATGGTGTTGTCTCCCTAACCAATAATGGGTAGGTATCTCCTGTGTTTGGGTGTGTGTGTGTGTGTGTGTGTGTGTGTGTACATGCTCATGCTCTCTTCAGAAGTGATTTTCAAGTTTCCCTCATATCTTTTTTTTTGTTGTTATCTTTATGAAGCTTATTCCTAACAAGTTTATCTCTTTGGTTACTTTTAAACATGGGAATTTTTCATTATACTTTCTGACTATTTTATATATATAATCTATTTTTATCTTTGTCAATTTTCATTCTAATATATTGCCGAATTTTCTCATTTTTAACTTTTTCGGGTGACACTTTTGGGTGTTACAGATATATAATTTATCTTTTACAAATAACAATAGTTACGTTTCCTTCTTTCCAATTTTTGTAGCTATCACTTTTTTCCCTTTTCTGATTCTATCAGTTTGTGTTTCTAGTAAAATGATAAAAAGAATAGTGCTATCTATATAATATTCCTGAATTTACTGGGAATGCTGTTAGCATTAAGCATGGTTTCTACTGGATTTGGACCTGAAATATTAATAGATGTCAATGAAGTATCTGTTATTAATGTATTGAATGTTTTATCAAGAATGGATATGAGATTATGTCAAATGATCTTTCAGTATCTATGAAAATAAAGTTTTCTTAGATTAATATAATAAATTTATTTATAGATTTCTTAATATTGAACCAATCTTGCATTCCTAGAATACCTACTTAGATATGATATATTATTGTTTCAATGTGTTGTGAATCATATTTTCTAATATTTAATTTAGGATTTTAAAATAAATATTTATAAGAAAGATAACTCCAGCTGGGCACGGTGTCTCACACCTGTAATCCCTGCTCTTTGGGAGGCCGAGGCGGGCGGATCACGAGGTCAGGAGATTGAGACCATCCTGGCCAATATGGTGAAACCCCGTCTCTACTAACAATACAAAAATTAGCTGGGTGTGGTGGTAGGCACCTGTAATCCCAGCTACTTGCGAGGCTGAGGCAGGAGAATCACTTGAACCTGGGTTGCAGTGAGCCGAGATCACTCCACTGCAATCCAACCAGGGTGACAGAGTGAGACTCCATATTTAAAAAAAAAAAAAAAGATAACTCCATTTTGCAGTCTTTCTGGGTTTTGATATCAATGTAATGCACTTTCTTTGTAAAAATTGGAAGTTTTCCTTCTTCTATGTGCAATGCTTTTTCCATGTTATGGGATTTTTTTTCTTTATATATGTGGTATAATTCCCCTGTGAAATCATCTGGACCTCATGCTTATGTGGGAGATTACTCTGAAAATTTCCCTGTTTCTTCTGTGGTAATATATTGGTTTGGATTTTCTTTCTTTTCTGGGGTCAGTTTTGGAAAGTTATATTTTTCTGGAAAATTGTCCATTTCACCTAAATGTCAAATTTATTTGCATACAGTTGAACCAAACAGATTTTATGATTTAAAATTTTTCCTCTACTTCTCTTATCTTCCTTTATCATTTGCCATTTTTGTAGAAAATATAGGAAAATTCTTTTCTTTACCTTCAGAGTAGAAAATGAAAGCTTTTGTAACTATGACTTAACAGCCAAAAGCCATAAAAAAGGACAGATGAATTCTACCACATAAGCTTTATAGATTAAAAAAACTTTGCACAGCAAAAAAACATTATAAGCAATGTCTAAAGTTTGACAACACATTGGGGAAAATGTGCAACTTACACAGTAAATCAAGGGCTAATATCCTTACGTATGTATAAGATATATTAAAAGAGTTTTTGTAAACACAGAGAAAAAAAAAATCCAGTGGAAAAGTTAGCAAAAGATATGATGATATAGTTCATAAATAAATTACATATGGCTCAGGAACGTATGAACAGATGTTTATCTCACTTATAAGAGAAATTCACATTAAAACAAAACTGAGAGACCATTTTAAAAATATATATTGGCAAAAATGTTAAAGTGTAATTATGTGCTTTTGTGGAGTGGGCTAGGGGAAACAGGTAGCCTCATATCTTGCAAGTGGAAGTAAAACTTCATGCAATACATAAGGAAGGAAATTTGAGACTCTCCATCAAAAAGGAAAATGCTTTGACCAAGACATTCCACCTGCAGAAACATCAGCTACATTTCTGGGCCAGCTGGGACTGAGAGCCAAACACAGCCTCTGACACCATCTCTGCTTACAGCAAGTCCCATAAACTCTCACCGGATGGGGACAGTTTTCACACAATACAGGACAGGAGCTGCAACACACCCAACAAAATCACACTTGCTGATGTTGGCCAGAACATTTCTCACAGCTGTTTCTCTTTCCTGGGTTTGACAACGAGGGATCTTGTGCGCTGAACAGACCCAGCCATGTGATCTCAGCAACACAACACCTCTAAGTCTTCAAGCACTGAAAAACCACAAATGAGAAGTGTACTCCCACCACTAATTGCTTTAAGATGTGATATGAATTAAGTCTGCCCTTCCCTCCCGTTTTTAATTCAGGACACTCTATTAATTTTGCTACCCAAGGGTGATTACTCTAGTTTTCCTAAACTTTGTTGACAACCTGCCCTTCCCATGAAATGTATACCACATTTCTAGAGAAGGCCTTTGGTCAAAGATACCCTCTTCTTTGTGATACTTTGCTCACCTGTGCATGCTTTTTCTCTACCTTTGCATAACTCTGTATTCTGAGTAGCAACACGAAATGTGACAAACTTTCTTCACCAAAAATGGTCATGATCCTAATATAATATATTCCATTTCTATCTCATTCCTCATTTACCTTTACCAAGGGAGTATTCAAAGGGTTAACTCCTTTCCCCCAACAGAGTGAAGCGGTTTTTTGCTGACCCAGTGTGAGACGGGTTGGACCAAATTCAATTTAGCTGCAGTCAACAGGAAAGTAGGAAGGAAAATAGGATTTAACAAACAAAGCATTAAAAAAGAGGGAGTCCACAGCAGGAAATAATTATTTGGGCAATTGTTCACTTTGTTAAAGGACCAGCCCGTATGAATATCCATCAGGACGCAGTGCTGTGTCCGTGGTTTCTCCGCAGCACCCTGTCTGGTCTAATTAGTTACAAAAGCAGTTCTATGGGCTGGAGAAATCTGCAATTGTGTTGTGTTTCAGGGGAACAAACACATATGTCATTGAAGTGGAGTCTGGCACCAGCTTATTTTGGTGAACCTCGAGTGGTCGGCCAGAATGGAATCAATACGAAAGGAAGCTCTGAATGCCAACAGAAGTGGTTTACAAAAATAATTCACTGACCATTCCATCTGCCTCAGATTAAGCGTGTTAAACGGTTCAGTTCAAGTTAACGTTTCTAATATATAGATATACATAAAATAAACAAAACCACATATTTTTATCAAATATTTGCATTTGAAAACCTCCACTAACATACACACACCCAGAACTCAGCCTGTGCTCTTTCATCTGACCATATACTTTCCCCTTAGAACTTTACACTAAAAACATGGAATCTGAAAGAAAACTCAGATTGGCCCATTAGGGAAGAGTAAACCCCCTGTGGAAAGGAAAGTGAAAATAATATTTTCAGAATAAAAATCTTTCAATCTGTAAAAGGAGTTTCCCAGTCTTGGGAAAGTCAGCCAAAGGCTCAACTGACATGTGAACAGAGCAGGTCTTGGGGAACCAAGGCTTAGCAGATTCGTTCATTCACGGTCCCGACAATAGGTGCTACAGCCAAATCAATAACCTGCTGATATTGCAAAACTATCAATTTGCATAGAAAATCTACTATATGCATTTTTAATTGCATAAATTAGAATCTAAGGAGACATGATGTCACGGATAAATAACAAATAAAAAATGTCAACACATACTGAGTACTTACTAAGTTAAATACTTCTCATGTAATCTCTGCAACCACACTGAGGCTGGTATTGTGTTACTACCTCGATTTAGCAGATGTGAAAACTTAAGCACAGAGTGGTTGAGAAACTTGCTCAAGATCATACAACCAGGAACTACAAGAGGCCTGGATAGGAATCTGGGCCATCCGACTCGGGATCATGCTCTATTCTACTCCCCAGTGTGCACAAAATAGGCAAGAGAGGGGTCACACAGGAAGCCAGAGCAGTTTCCCACAGCAAGTCCTAGGAGCAGACAGGGCGAAATTCATCTACTCATTGGCAGGCCTTTGCCTCCCATTCACCCCCTTTCCACAGCAGACTATGAAACAAAGAGGCCCTAAATCCACTCAATCTATACTGCCATCTTTTATTCCCCACTTGCCTACCCTGGGGACTCCTGCCGCTTACCTGTGGAAGAAGAGTGAAATGGGATAGCTTTTCACAGCCCAGCAGGGGAAAAAAAAAAAAACCAGCTGCTTCCCTGGGAGCAAATTCCTAGGCTTGGCTAAAGGATGGCTTTGCAGGCCATCAATGTCAAGTTCAAACTCTGCAAATGAGCATGTCCTGCCAGATCAAGGAGCTCTAGTGATTCTGCTTCCCTGTAGGGTCCCACGACCTGTGTTCCAGCTTATCTGGAAAGAAAGCAAAGGTGGAGCAAGAGGACAAAGGCAGAAGGACTCGGGAGCACATGCTCCTACATGCGTTTGACACAGCTTGTCTTGGTGAAGCGTCACAGGATCCTGTGTGGCTGATGAACACAGAGTGTGTAAGTGGCTTGATGAAAGTCACACAGATAGTGAATGGCAAAGTGAGGATTCAAGCTGAGCTCTGACTCCTAGTCCTTGCTTTGTTGGCTTGGTGATGCTTGGCAATCTGGCCAGCAACCTCAAATGCCACCTGGTATGAGTTTTTCAGTGGTGCCCTTAATCCATGCACTGCCAGCAAAATATCACAAAAATGATAAAACCAGTGAGACGATTGGCAACCCCAAAGAGGGCAGCCCTGATGCTGGAGGACAGGGGTTCAGGTCCACGAGAATGGTCTAGTGAACCTCTGCTAATAGGCTCCTTGTCTTTAGTATGTGAGCAGTGTGTGAGCTCATGCGGCTCCTGGGTCAGGCTGAGCAAGACTGTGGAGCGTTTCTAGCACTCAAGGTAACGGGAAATGTTGAGCAAAGTAGGTGCAAAGCCTTGTCTAATATTTCCATTTACCTCCTTTGTCTGTCTGAATAAGTGTCATTAAATCAAACCATTTCAAAATGGGGCTTGAAGATGTGTGAGAGCGGAAGCCCCCAAGCCCCTGGCCTCTGTGCACCACATCCTTGCTGACTCTATCTCTTGTGCGGAGTGATCAATTTAACCCCAGCAAATGTGCTGTGAATATTGCAGCTAAACTGACCACTAATGTGCATGTGTCTGTGTGTGCACGGCAAGGGGAGGGGGACTAGAAGCAGCATCCTAAGCCAGCTCTTCTCCCATCCATTTCCCTGGCCTGACATCCCCTCACAATCAAGTTACCCCTCCTTCTCCAGCACCCCGCCCCCCCAAATAAAGCAAGACCACACTAGGGACACTTCAAGGGAAGAAAAGACACTTCAAGGGGAAAAAAGGTGTTATTTTCTCTCTAGGAAATACCCCTGAATCAACTACTTCACTAACTTCTCACTGCTAATGCTTTTCTTATAGACGGTAGAGTTCTCACTGAAATAACAGCTAGCCTCAATAATACTGTAAATTCTGCAGCCAGAAGGAAAACCCATCCTTTACCAAATGCAAGAGAAAAGTCTGAAAGCTTAGCAATGTACAACTTTAATATTTTGATTGATAACATGCCATGGACCCAGAGTATTTTCCATTTCCTCTTTGTCTTTTTTTTCCAGTGATCTCAAGGCCTTTATTAAATCTATCAAAACCTAAATACGAGTCATGATGGTAAAAATTAGGTTACTTTTTTTCTAACAAATTGGTAGAAAAGTATACCCATCCTCTTCAAAGTAGACTCCTATATGGGACTTAAGCTTATATTAAGGAGGTCTCCTTCTGCTCCCCAAAACACACAAACACACAGTTATCTATATGTGTGGGAAATTCTTTTGCAGCTGCATTCAGCATAGGCACATCATTTGGAATACACGTCATGGTAACGTACTATGATTTGTGGGAAAATCCCAACAAGATTAGTGCCATGTCTGATGTCTTTAAAAAATAATCAAGCTGGAGCGTAGCATTTGAGGGTCAAAATTAGATTGCACTAGAGCAAAAAAAATGATTTTCTGATGTATCCTCAGAAGTCTTTTGTACTGGAGTCCATTATCCAAAACACATCAAAGCAGACTGAAGGCTGAGGAGGAGTGTGCCTGCCAGTTTAACCCTCTGGTATTTAAACACTCCCCACCCCTCAGCAATTCCTGAGGCATCTCTGAGATCCCCCTGCCTGCCTGCTGCATCAAGCCTGGTATTCAAACATCTCAGCCAATTCTAAAAAAGCTGTTTGTAAACTGCAAAGTCCAGGATAAACATGAGTCTATTCTCCCCAGATCTGCTCTATTAGCCACAGGGTCTGTCATCTGTAGACATCTACGCCCATGACTAAAATAATAATTTCAAAACATTCATCTACTGCGGTTGACCCTAGCCCTGACCTCTAGCAACTTACTGTCCACAAACGGGTTCCCTGATCTCTCTAAAAATCACTACTGTAGTAGGCAGAATTCTAAAGATGTCCCCAAGATTTTTACCCCCCAGTCATTCAATTCAACACAAATCTAGGTGATGCTATGAAGGGACTTTGCAGATGAAATTAAGGTTACTGGTCAGCTGATTTTAAAATAGGAAGATTACCCTGAATCATCCAGTTGGACCCTATGCAATCACTTGGGTCCTGAGAAGCAGAAGAGGAAGGCAAAAGAGGGAACCAGAAGGAGGTGGTGGAAGAGGGAGGCAGAGGACAGACGAGCTAACGGGAGGTCAGAGAGAACTGAAACACGAGAAAGACCCAACCCATACTGCTGGCTTTGAAGAAAGAGGGAAGGGGCAATGACTCAAATAATGCAGGTGGCCTCTGGAAGCTGACGATGACCCTGATCAACAGCCAGGAATGAAGCGGGGACCTCAGTCCTACAACCACCTGAATGAACCTGGAAGCACATTTTCCGCAAGCGCCCCCCGTCTCCTTGTGCAACCCTGCCCACACCTTGATTTTAGCTTGTGATACCAATTCACACTTCTAACCCACACAACTGCAAGATAACACATGGGTATTATTTTCAGCTGCTAAATTGGTAGTAACTCACTGTGGCAGCCATGGAAACCTGATACAGCTACCCACAATGTTTTTCTGACATCTGCAGTCTTCTAGAGAAACTAGATCACTCTTAGTATTAGAAGATCTTGTTTCAGTCCAGTTCATTTGGCAAACTTATGGGGCACCCACACGCTGGGCAGAAGCCAGGTGGGAGGACGCATCACAGGTCAGAATGGAGAATACATTGCCAGGGGCTATACAGGCTACAGCCTGATATTTGGAAACAGCCACGAGAAAAATGATGTGAGTCTAGTCTTGGCGCTTAACATTGAGTGCTCGTTGGATTCACTTGGGGAGTTTTTAAGAATCCCCATTCCAGCTCATACCTCGGACCAATTACATCAAAATTTCAAGAAGATGAGCATCAATGGATTTTAAACCTCCACAGGTTATTCCAATGACAGTGAACATTGAGAACCACTGGTCTAGGCATGAGGGAAGAGGAAAATTTGACTAGGTGGGGGAAGATTTCATTGCTGGTAGAACTTGTAGGAAATTCTCAAGAACAAAATCTTCTATTCAGGTGCTGGCAGGTTGCTCTGATGGAGTTTATCTTCACTGTTGACATGGATTGCTTAACAGAGAAAGATGCAGACATTGTCTGTCTTGAAAACTGTCATATTCCCCAGAACTGGCAGAATGCCTGGCACATAGTTGATGCTCAAAATGTTTCACTAATGATCTTGCCTTTTCAGTAATTCTCAGTTCCACTCAGAGGAGCATGGAGACATTGCAGAGTTCTCTAATATAAAACAGGGTGTGCGTTTGCAATGTGGAAAGGCCCTCTGCTCACCTTTGCAGGGAGTATTTTAGGAGGACACGGAAGATTTTGCTCAGAAATGAGGAGGAGGATAAAGTAGAAAGTTGTCTATCACAAGGCTCTTTCTTAGTCCTAAGTATGGATACCAACAGGGGTGTAACCCTTGTAGGGGGTTTCTTTCCAATGAGTGACAAGGCTTCTGCCATGATGAAACTGACAGTTGAACAACTTGGGCCAATGGCTGGTTTTCTCACATTTGTAAATTTCTAGAGTGTGCTTTAGAATTCTCAAATTACTCTGTGCATTCTCAGTACTTGGGCATCAAGGCAGGGGGCAGGAAAGGAGGTTTGCCTTTATGGTAATGTTTTCCATTGAATATGTCCTGTGGGATGCATCCGCTGGCTAATATGTGAAGCCTTCCATGACAGGTGGGTTCAGGGTGATCAACTGCCTTCCAGAATCTCTCCCACATGAACTGCGTCCTTGGGTCTTCTCACTTACTCATCAGTTGGCACATTGAGCTGACATTCTCCATTGCCTGGAAAGTTTTTCTACATTCCAAATACCTGAGAATCATTGCCCCTGTGTGGATTCTTCCACAGTGACACCAGGTGAAAACTGTCACAGGAGATTTTCCCACACTGCAAACATGCAAGTTTTGCTCTTAGATGGATTCATTTGGGGTCAGTTCATGGCTGAAGCTTTTCCCCACAGTGGTCCTGTGGATCTCACAGTCTCGTTAACTCACATGCTGATCACTCTTTGAGACAATCTGAAAGTGTAAGTTACTACTTCAAGTGTCCTTCTACTTTATATGTATGAATCCGTTTTTATTTGGCTGATGGCCTAGGCAAATACCATTAGCATTTTGAGCGCAGGTTGGCACAACAAACGTTTCCATAAAACGTTTTTGGAACACACAAATATTACTTTGTCAAAGGCTTTCAATGCTGCTATTCCCTGGCCAAGGAACCTAGAGCTAAAGTTTCTCAGCTGTTGCTGCTGCTGCTGTGAACTCCTCCTTTGCAGCCCCAAAGCAATCCCTTCTAATAACCAGAAAGCTTAAAGGGAAATGCAGACATGGGGAAGCAATGTCTAGGGAGGAGAGTCTGAATATAAAAATTGTGCAACTAAAAGGTTTTTACAGTTAATGCAGCTCTTTCCCACTGTGAAAGACTACCTTTAAAAGCTGTCATTTCCTTTGCATTAACTAAAAATGGACACATCTGTTGAAAGAAATGGGGAGGGGAGAAGACAATGGCTATTATGATGGTCAGGCAAGGTGTGTGTGCATAAACCTCTGAAGAAAGTGCAAAGAGGGGCAAGACTGGTGGAAAGATTGCCACAGGGTTGCTGTCAGTTATTATTTATACATCACCATAAATGCATGGCCGTCAAAGTCAACGGTCATCTGCCTTAACTGCTACCTAAGTGCTGGCAATGCGAGACCTCAGAAGAATGAGTCTTCTATTTAATATTTAACCAGACGCTTCCATTTTTGAAAATATACTTTGCTCCTTACAGAGGAGGGAGGGGAGGCTGACTTGCAACTTCTGTGATGTATGAGCTAATGTTGAGAGTAACAGAAAACCATGAACAAAGGTTCATCAAATTCCGTTGTCAGTATTTCCACCATGTTGGCAAACACAGCATTTTTCTACAAATTTGAATTACTTCCTATATTATCGCATTCATTAACATCCTGATGAAATAAGCTAAGGTAACTACTATATCTGCACAATGGAGATAGGAAAGCCAAGGCAGTAAGGTTTTACACAATCAGTCCCAGGTCAGGAAAGGTGTAGGAAGGGCTGAACTAGAATCTGACGTTTTTGTTAGCGTTTGAATTTTGTGGTAGAATGGAAAGGTCATGTTACCTGGACTGATGAAGTCTTTGGGAAATTACCCAGATTACCAAATGGAACCAGAACTGCCAATTGCACTCAACATCCCGAGCTGTGCTAAGTGGTGATGCCCATGTTACTTGCAGAAAACTGGAGACTTCCCACCTCTCCTCCTTGAGTGCTCCCTCTCCTTGTCTCAGGTACATCCCTTGCCTCTCAGTCATTTCTCATCTTTGTCCTCTACCTCTGGGCCTCCTCCAAGCCCAGACATCACAGCCACGGCCAACCAGCCATGGCCAGCCACTCACGGGACAACGTACTCATGCATCCCATGGCTTCATCTTGAAACTGACTTAGAAGGCCATCAGTCAATCAATACAGTGACCAACAGGCACAGAGTAAACAGTCAACAAGAGCCTCTGGGGCACACCTGCCAGACAGCCTTCTCCCTCTCTACATCATGAAGAATTTACTTTCCTTCATGCCTTTCTATTCTGCTTCCGCCTGTGTGTGTGTGGCACGTCTCTTAATGGCTCTGTGCTTCTGCCCATGCTTGGGGAGGGGGTGGGTGGGTGATGGAAGTGGCCAGCCCCTTGAAAGACCCTCTATTATTCCAGAGCTGTTATTGTTACAGCTTGACTGTCAAGCTCTTTCTCCCACGTCTCTCACACATCATTTCCTCTTGGGCCCGTATATCTTAAATGAAAAATGTAAGGACATAAGGCAGCCTAAGAACAAGAAAGCAATAGCCCCAAGAAGGAAGACTGTCTGTTCTTGTTGTTCTTGGTTTACTTTAATGTCACCTTTGGGCCTCTTTAATACATCCCACCCTCCTGAAGGAAAAATAAGAGACAGAGAAAAATTGAACAATGAAGCATTTCTGTACTCCACTCACCACTTTCTCCGCCCCACCATCCTAGACCCCCTAGGGCCAAGAATGACTCCCATGCTTCATAAAATTTCAGACAATATTGAGGGGGATGTCAGAATGACTTCACTGGCCCGTACAGACAGCATCTGTACAGGCTTCTAAGGGAGATGGGATTGGGCACAGAGCAGCCCCTTGTGCCGGGGACGGTATCAGAGGGTCCCATTATCTGCAGAAGGGATGTAAAATTGGAACAACTCTAGCTGAGAATGCAGCAAGCCACACCATTTACATGAAATATACGGTGCTGGGCCTGCCACAAAGCAGGCTGGCTTTGATCTTGGTGAACTTTTGAATCATGTGTGACTAAAGAATTCTTTACAAAGAATTATTTCAGCTCTCTGAGTTAATGAAAAGCCAGCCTGCACAATTTATGGAAGCAAGAAACCAAGCATTAGAAGGAGGAAAAAAAAAAGTCGTAAAAAAAATCCCCAGGAGCCTTTAATGCGACAGTCCTCATGGTCTGTGCGAATCTCTAACCCCACATTTTTCTGTCAGATTTATTAGGTCTTACTGGGATTCATTCTTCTCGGCACTGGGGTTTGTGGAGATGATCTTAGGGAGAAAACCGTAACTGAGGCAAAATGAACAATATTGATGAGACGAAATCAAGAGAGCAAGCTCCTGATTATCAGGCAGGGATCAACCCTGCATATGCCACTTTACAAAACTAGTGTCACGTAAACACTGCCACAGTACCAGGAGGATTTCATAGGAGTCCCGAATACTTAGGAACAATTGCTTGTAGCCAGTGTAGCAAAAATCCACAAAATCAACCTGCTGTTTTTATTGTGTAAAATGGGTCTGCTTCCTGACCAACTTCATGGTAGACAATGTATTCTTAGGGGAAAAGAAATATGGGAAGCTTGGGGAAAGTGACCACTTAAAAGCAGAGTGCATGTCTCTTCTAAAATGGACAACACCTCCATGTGTTGGTCCGGTATTTACTACAGAGCCATCTTTTTTTTTTTTTTTTTTTTTTGAGATGGAGTCTCGCTCTGTCACCCAGGCTGGAGTGCAGTGGTGCGATCTCGGCTCCCTGCAAGCTCCGCCTCCCGGGTTTACGCCGTTCTCCTGCCTCAGCCTCCCGAGTAGCTGGGACTACAGGCACCCGCCACCTCGCCCGGCTAGTTTTTTGTATTTTTTAGTAGAGACGGGGTTTTGCCATGTTAGCCAGGATGGTCTCGATCTTCTGACCTCGCGATCCACCCGTCTCGGCCTCCCAAAGTGCTGGGATTACAGGCTTGAGCCACCGCGCCCGGCCTTACAGAGCCATCTTCCAGAGAGTGTATCACAGGATACGTACGAAGAGAGAAACTGGAGTAAAAGGGTTAAGATGTGAGTCATCTCAGATGTGGGAAACTATTTCTCACCCAAGGCTGGGCATAGTTTGCTTTCATTTATCCTTTTCCAAGGTTTTTCTTCCAACAGGAGATTAAAGACAGCAGTGATCTCTGAGATTCCTTCATTCTTTATGCTGCAGTGATAATAAATCTAAACATTTTCACTGGTTATCGCTTTCAATAATAATAATTTAAAAAATTCTATCCATAGGCCATCCTCTACATAGTGAGAGGGGAGTGTTGGTTTGGATAATTTTTCTACTATAGGGAGGCAACCTGGTGCGGAGGTTTAAAGCTTGGTCTCAGCACCACACCACCCTGGTTTGAATTTTCCTAGCCAGTTCTCCCCTTTCTGGCTGGGAACTTTGTACTTAGATTTATTCTCTGCGTTTCAGTTTCATCATGAGAATAATGATGCTGTCTCTCTCTTTAGGTTGTGATAAGGACCAAATGAGATAATAGATAATAAACTCTTTCTGGTACATAGTAAACCTTCAGTAAATATTAAATGACTTCCTGAAACAAGATGCTTTAGAAAATAGATAGGGGTTAGGTCTTTTTAACTTAATTTTAAGCAGTTTTCTTGAGGAGGAGGAACATGCTGTTTAAAAACAGAACAACTAGAAAGCAAATAACATCTATTTATTGCTCCAACGAAGCTCTCGATTGAACAAATTCCCAACAGCTATTCATATATTTAGCATGTACCTAGGTGTGAGCATGCCAGTTTATTTAATGTACATCATTTATTTTTATTTTTATTTTTTTTTTTTATTTTTTTTTTGAGACTGAGTCTCCCTCTGTAGCCAGGCTGGAGTGCAGTGGCACAATCTCAGCTCACTGCAACCTCCATCTCCCGGGTTCAAGACATTCTCCTGCCTCAGCCTCCCGAGTAGCTGGGATTACAGGCACGCACCACCATGCCCAGCTAATTTTCGTATTTTTAGTAGAGACGGGGTTTCCACGTTGGCCAGCATGGTCTTGATCTCCAGACCCCATGATCTGCCTGCGACAGCCTCCTAAAGTGCTGGGATTACAGGCATGAGCCACCGTGCTCGGCCCATCATTTAATTTAATTCTCAGAATCAATACATGGAGGAGCCTGCTGTGTTGTAGCTTTGAACAGCATTGTGTGATACTGTGATCAGTTTGCAGTTTCAGAGGTAGGAAAGGTCAGGGCTTGCACTTGAACTCAGAGTTTCCTATTCTAAGTCCAATACTCAATCTATACACCATATTACTTTTCGTTTTTAGTTCCTAATAGGTCATATTCAAAATTCAGATTATAGGATGCATAGTCTTTACTAATAATAGCTTATCACATCATAAAATGAAAAGCAGAATCCTACTATAATCTATCCCTTAGAAAAATACTCACGACTTTGCCGATGAGGGAAAGTAAATTCTGTGTCTCTTCGATATCCAGAAATAAGCATGAAATTAAAGAATACTGATCATTAAAGGCTGAAATTCAGAGAGAAACTAAAAAAATAAGTGAGGGAGTTGAGATAAACGTCAGGGAGTGCTACTAAATCTCTGAGAAAACAAAGTCAATATTTGGGGGTTTATTTGGGTTTTTTGGTGATTTGAAAAGGAAATTCTCAAAAATACCTTCTCTCCTTAAAAATAACCCATCAATAATTCAAAAGTGAATTCTTTTAACTGCTGGTTAAAAGTAAGTATTATTAAAGTGCCCTGGGGCTGTTTCTTTCTCTTTTTCTTCCCTGTCCAACATTCTACAAAACAAAAGAAAGCTAATCTGCAAGTTCTTACTCTCTTCCAATACAATTTTTAAAAATAAAAGGTCCTCATGTTGGGCCATATGCATTCACAGCCCACGTTAGGCATCTCTGGGGAAAAGTCTCGAGGCCCCTCCTGGCAGCCTGGTGGAAAGTGAGCAGCTCTCATAGAATGAAGCAACGCATCCATAGACCCATCCCTCCGCTGAAGCCATGATGCCTGTATATTAGTTTTCTAGGGCTGCTGTAACAAAGTACCACAGATTGGTGGTTTAAACAAGAGAAATGTGCTGCCTTGCAGTTCTGGAGGCTAGAAGTAAGAACTTACTGTGTCCACAGGGTTGATTCCTTCTAAGGACCTTAAGGGAAGGATCTGTTCCAGGCCTCTGTCCTTAGCTTGTAGGTGGCCTTTTCTTCCTGTGTCTCTTCACATTGCCTTCCCTCTATGAATGTCTTTGTCCAGATTTCATATATATATGAAATCATGTCATATATATCTATTATAGATGTCATATATATCATATGATATCATACATACATATGATACAGATGACATATAATACGTATATGACATATATGTATATCATATCATATATATGATATATGTATGATACATATATGATATATGTATGACATCATATCTATATATGATATATACATATGTGATAGATATATGATATATAGATATATGATAGATATATATGATATATAGATATATAGGTATATAGATATCTATCATATATATGATTATATATATGATCTTGAGACAGGGCCTCACTGTTACCCAGGCTGGTCTTGGACTCTGGTTCAAGTGATCCTTCCACCTCAGCCTCCCGAGTAGCTGGGCCTACTGGTGCACACCACCACACTCAGCTAAAATTTCACCTTGCTATAAGGATAGAGGTCATATTGCATCAGGAGCCCACCCTACTCCAGTAAGACCTCAACTGTTAACACCTGCAATGACCCAAATAAAGTCACGTTTTGGGATAAGGACTGTAACATACAAAGTTAAGGAAGACACACTTTCAACCCATAGTGGTGGGTATGGCTCTGAAATGTTGCCTAGAAAAGGTTGGCTCTAGCCACTGAAAGGATGAGTTGAGTATTAGCCAAATACTCTCATGCCCATTAACATACTTTCTAAGATTCTTATACAGATAGGTAGTATTGTGTCTATAATCACCTTGCAAATTTTTCCCCTAAGCAAATAAACTCTCAAACCACTGTAGTCATGAACTACAAGATGGCACCCTGACTCTTGAGATGCTTAACCTGTTCTTAGTGGGTATCCAACTCTCTGAACTAAAAGGAGGAAGACACAGGAGTGGGGATGAGGAACCCATGAAATAACATTCAAACACATTTCTGTTTGAGTTACAATCCCTTGCTTAGTAAGACAGACAAATGTTTCCCACTGGGTACTAAGGTTTAGGGCTTATTCTGTGTCATTTTTTTTACTGTACCATCCAGAGTATTTGAGTTAGCCCTGGTGTGGTCTTCTTTGGATACTTTTGTGGGAACCCTTCCTCTGCTACCCACTACTGGAATGAATTGTCTGCCTTCACTTGAACTCCCCAACATTTTGTGTTCCTGACATGGCTCCTTCAACAGACTGAAATCCCTGACAAAAGAGACCATGCTTAATCACTATAGCCACAGTACAAAGAATAGTACAGTAAATACGTGTTAAAGGAAAGGAGTTCAGTAAGTATTTGCAGAATTAAAATTGGATAAAAATGGACCATCTTAACTCAAGAGTCGGCTGGCCAGGTGCAGTGGCTCATGCCTGTAATCCCAACAATTTGGGAGGCTGAGGTGGGAGGATCACTTGAGCCCAAGTGTTCAAGACCAGCTTGGGCATAATGGTAAGATCCTGTCTCTACAAAAAATAAAATACAAAAGGGTCTCTAACCACTAAATTGTTCCTCCTGAATAAAGAGGCACAGCCATCCTCCATTTTTTCTGAGGAGACCACAGAGGGAAGAAGCAAGAAGGGTCTTGAGTCACACTGAGACTGCTACCCGCCCTGTGGACAGGTTCTGGCTGTTTATGCGAGTCCTTTGCTGGGCACATACAAGTGACATATCAAAACGCACAGGCCACAGGTGACTCCCTTGTGAAGATGAAACACACACAAGTGACATATCAAAATGCACAGGCAACAGGTGACTCCCTTGTGAAGATGAAAAGATTAGATACTTTGAGCCTTTTTAAGCCAAAAGTATGAGAGTTTAAAATTTGTCTTCCTTTATTTTGAACTAGCTTTGCTGAATCTCTGGACAAAACTGACAGTAAAAAAAAAAAAAAAAAAAAAAAAAAAAAAGTATATCTTTTTGCAGTAGTTTTTCTCCTATGAGAATTTCTCTATGGCATTTACTGCTATTTTGTTTGGTCACATTTGGTTTCTCCTACAAGGACTCTATCAGCTGGCATTATGAAATCTTAAAAATGTGTTTACAACAAAGCACGCCTGAAATTGAATCCTCAAGACGACCCAAGTCTAAAGGGACTGTTATTTTATTAACGCAACTTTGTTTTCTCTAAATTTGCTTTTGTGAAACTGAATTCTTTCACAAGTTGGGACTGGGTAAGGAGGCAACACATAAACTTAAGTTAACTCCTTATCAACTATAAATGCTGCCAAGAGGGGAAAAGTTGCCTTTATTGGATTTCTATCTCTGAGTGGCTTAGCACATGGCCGGACTTCTGGCAGCCCTGAATTAACTGCCTTCCAAAGTGCTGTCTTCATGTGTCCTCTTGAGCCACCTTGCATTCAAATTCAAGACCTCAATAGGAGGAAGTTCAGGGAGGTATCCCAGGATCCCAGGATGATGTGATCTGTCTAAAGAGTCCAACTTAGTCCTAATTTGGTGACAGTCTTCAGAACGCAAAAGAAAGAAGAATTACTTTCTTATTTGATGGGATTTTTATCAGAAAAACTCCAAGTACTTAAGAAAACAAAATTCCCATCACCTCTCATCTGTTTTGTTCTATATATACATAACTCTGGGGCTATACGATCCAGCCTTCACCTTGGGAGAATAAAAGACAGCTGTTATTATTGAACACACCAGCCCATTGCAGTGCAGATGAACCCTCCTCCTGCTCCATGGGGGATGGTGTCAAGAGTAGATGTACAACCAAAGGATTCAGAGTGAAGCCCCTTGGCACCAGGGAGGAGATGAGCTCTTGTTTTGTTTCTCTTTCTGAAGAAAACATTTTTTGTTGGAGGGGGATCTATACAGTGGTGAGAATGCAGTATGAAACGTGCCTCTTCCGTGGGCCATGAGGAAGATGACTCATGTTCCCTTACCATTTAAATCCGGAGACGGATGAAAAGAATTTCTCTTCTCACTCTGAATAGCTGGCACATGGGATCAAGTTGTGGATGCATTAAGCCAAATGCAACGTAATGGATAAAAATTGTAAAATCTTTCAGTGGCGTTCCCTGCCTTGTAGGATATCTAAACTTCACTCTATCTTTCAGCATTCTAGAGTCCTATCCATCACAGCCTCATCCTTCACTCCCATACCACCCCATTCCCCTAAGCTTTGTGCTGTCAGGCTTCCTTCCTCCTCACACCATTCCTGCTTTCCCCACTTCTGCTGTTAATCACCATAGCTTGCCCTCTCTGTTATTGCTTTGAAGACCTGCTAAATTATGTGTCACAGTCTTGTCATAGCCACCTCCTCAAACTATGTTTTATTATTTTTTAAAGAGCCTTGCTCATGCTGAAAGACAGACTTTCATTTCTTCTCTTTTTTTTTTTTTTTTTTTTTTTGAGACGGAGCTCTTTTCTTTTCTTTTTTTTTTTTAACATTAGATGTTGGACCCAAAGACCTTACCACAATCGCTCTCAGTTCACTTGAAACACTACACCTGAAGCCAGTTGTGTTGAATGGGTTCATAGGTTTCCTCCTCTGATGTTTTTCCCTTCCTATAAAGTAACACCAGCCTGAAATTTCTTCCAAATAAGTTCTTTCCTGGAGAGCTTTTCTATCTGGCCTAACTTTTCAAAGCTTGTATGAGTGGCTGCAGATGCAATGGGTATAGTTCAGTTTTGTTAAAAGTGGTAGTATCAGCTCTTCTTGGCCTTCTAGGCCTTCCGAGTGGTGATCACAGAGGCGGTCAGAAAATCTAGAGGTGAGAGGTGGTTTGAAGAACCAGGTTCTGCACATTCCGCTGTGAACCCAGGCCCACCAGGGAAGGGGAGTTAGGAATCACATGGAGGGAAAATCTGCCTTCAAAAAATGGGCTGGGGCAAACTTAGCATCTTCTAGTTCAACACATTTTAAAATAACCCAGTTCCTACAGCTAATTCATTAATGGGTACTGATAAGGGCACAAACATCTGAAATTATTCTGGTCCCTTGACAGCAGAGGGAACACGTCTAATTCATCTTTGTATCCTTAGCACGTAGAAGAGACTTGATATAGATGCACAAAGAGTGACTAAATTAAGATAAATAACTGCAGTTGCACATCATAAGTCATCTAATTCTTGGTTTGGGGATAAACCTGATTGTTATCAATTCTCAATTAATTTCAATTAATTCTCAATTAATAAATGGGGGTGGTCCGTGTATTAGTTTCTTATGGCTGCTTTAATAAATTACTGCAAATGTAGTGGCTTAAAACAACTCAATTTATTATCTGCCAGTTCTGGAAGTCAGAAGCCCAAAATCAGCTTCAGAGGCAAAAATCAAGGTGTTAGCAGGGCTGCACTTTTTCTGGAGGTTCTAAGGGAAAGCAAGTTTCCTGGTCTTCTTCAGCTTCCAGAGGCTACTCACATTCCTGGGCTCATGGCTCCTTCCCCCATCCTCACAGCATGCTACTGCAACCTCTGCTTCTGTTCTTAAGTCTTCTCTCTCCCACTCGGACCCTCCTGCCTCCCTCTTAGGACTACACTGGATCACTTGGATAAACCAGGATAACAGCTGTGTATCAGGATCCTTGGCTTAATCACATCTGCAAAACTGCTCTCACCACGTTAAGTCACATATTCATGGGTTCTGGAGAAGATGATGTGATCATTTTTTTGAGAGGGAACATGATGCAGTCTATCACACTCTGTGTAAAACGTAAGTTTTTTCTGTCTGTCACACCTCTGCTAAAGATTTTTCCAACTCTCTTCTTACTGTACTTCAGAAGAAAGTTAGATAACACAGCACCCTTCAATAACCCACTCTTCCTACTTCTCTAGTAGTTCAAAGTTGCTGTTAAGACCACAGATTCAACGTCCAGCAGCTCTGAGTTTTTATGAGCAATGAAATCTTGGACAAGTTACTTGACCTACCTAACTTTTGTTTTCTCATCTAGAAGTGAGAGAAGTGATCATCTGTCCCACAGAGTTATTGGTGAGGATTAAACAAGATAAATCATGTAAGTATAGACCTAAACTCAGTCCCTGGTACAAAAAAAAGGTAATAAATGGCATTTAGTTATATAAATACTGTATCATATTACCATTATGGACTTAGTCAAGTCAGCACTTATTTGTTGGGCAGCTACTATGTGCCAAGCACTGTTCTAGCCACTTGGGATACACCAATAAATAAAAGAGACAAAGGTTTCCACTCTTGTAGATTTCCTATTCTGATGGGAGATATACACAGAAGAAACAAAGAAATAAATAATAGTGCAAGTTAGAGAGTGGTACACATTTTAGAAAAGTTTACAGGAGCAAGACAAGGAAGACTGTGATGCTGTAGTGGAAGGATATTGGTGCAATTTCAGATGTGGAAGAAGGAGGTCAGCATATCCCACTGAGTAGGTGACCCATGAGCCAGAGACTGAAGTGGGTGAGTGGGTAGCATTCTGGGCAGAGGGAAAAGCAAAATCCTTAGGAGGGGACGATGGTGCATTGCAGGAGCAGCAGGAAAACCTGTGTGGTTCAGTGAGCAAGGACAAGAATAGGTCAGTCTGAGTGGAAGATGCTACTTAAATCAACTTTTTGGAAAGTGATGAGGGCTCCCAGGGCCTTTTAGGACACAGAAGAGACTCTGGCTTTTACTCTGAATGAAATGGGGAACCACTGTGGGGTTTGGAGCAGATGAGCAGCATGACCTGACTTGGGTTGACTGCTGTGTTGGGAATTCACTGCAGGGAGGTGAGGTTCAAGGCAGGGAGACAGGGAGGAGGCTGTGGTTACAATGCAGAAAGATCAGTCATACCCCAAACCTCAGCATCAGGTAATGTACCCATGTGATATGGTTTGGTTGTTTCCCCACCCAAATCTTATCTTGAATTGCAGCTCCCATAACTCCCATGTGTTGTGGGAGGGACCCAGGTGGAGATAACTGAATCATGGGGGTGGTTCCCCCCATACTGTTCTCATGGTAGTGAATAAGTCTCATGAGATCCCATGATTTTATAAGGGGTTTTCCCTTTCGCTTGGTTCTCATTGTCTCTTGTCTGCTGCCATGTAAGACGTGACGTGCCTTTTACCTTCCACCATGATTGTGAGGCCCCCCTAACCATGTGAAACTGTGAGTCAAACCTCTTTTTCTTCATAAATTACCCAGTCTCGGGTATGCCTTTATCAGCAGCATGAAAACGGACCAATACACCATGTGACAAACTTGCATATGTACCCCCTGAATCTAAAATAAAAGTTGAAAATTTTAAAAAGATATGGTGATACCTCACACCAGGGTGGTCACAGCCAAGGAACTGAGAAGGGCTCAGATTCCAGATACATTTTGAAGATAGATCCAATAGAATTTCTTGTTGGATTGGATGTGAGATGTTAGAGACAGAAGTGAAAAATACTCTTGCTCTACAATATAGATGAACACTGAAAACATGATACTAAGTGAAAGAAGCCAGACACAAAAGGCCACACATTATATAATTTCTTTTATTTGAAATGTCCAAAGTAGGCAAATCTCTGGCTAGGGAAAGTAGATTAGTGCTTGCCATGCCCGGGGGATGGACAGAACACAAAATGATTGCTAACTGGTAAAGCGATTAGTTTTTGGAGTGATGAAAAAGTTCTGGAGTTAGATAGTGGTGATGCTTGCACAACATTATGAATGTACTAAAAGCCCCTGGATTGTACACTTTAATTAAAATGGTGAGTTTAATGTTCTGTGAATTTCACCTCAATAAAGAAAAGTAACTCGTAGTCTTCTGATTTGAGCAATTGGCAGAATGGACTGGCCATCAGTTGGGGCGGAAAGGCTGTTGGTAGAGCAGAACACACAGGGGTAAACTAACAGTTTAGCTTTGAGCGGTTTTGAATTATTTTAATTTGAATTTTTATTTTAAGTTCTGAGGCACATGTGCAGGATGAGTAGGTTCGTTACATAGGTAAATGTGTGCCACGGTGGTTTGCTGTACCTATCAACCCATCACCTAGGTATTAAGCCCAGTATGCATTAGCTATTTTTTCTAATGCTCTCTTTCTCCTGTTCCACCCCCCAACAGGCTCCAGTGTGCGTTGTTCCCCTCCCTGTGTCCCTGTGTTCTCATTGTTCAGCTCCCATTTATAATTGAGAATATGCAGTGTTTGTTTTTTTTTTTCTGTTTCTGTGTTAGTTTGCTGAGGATAAGGGCTTCCAGCTCCATCCATGTCCCTTGGACATTTTGAATTTGAAGTACACAAATTAGGTACACAAATAGAAATGTTGAAAAGATAGTTAGGTATGCATGTTTTGAGTTTGGAGGGGTATGTAGACTAGAATATCTAGATTTGAGAGCTGTGGGCATAGCTCTGTCTTAGTCAAATTTCTGTCTTAGTATGTTTTATGCTGCCATAACAAAACACTTGAGACTGGGTAATTTATAAAGAACAGAAATTGGCCGGGCACGGTGGCTCAAGCCTGTAATCCCAGCACTTTGGGAGGCCGAGACGGGTGGATCACGAGGTCAGGAGATCGAGACCATCCTGGCGAACACGGTGAAACCCCGTCTCTACTAAAAAATACAAAAAACTAGCTGGGCGAGGTGGCGGGCGCCTGTAGTCCCAGCTACTCCGGAGGCTGAGGCAGGAGAATGGCGTAACCTCGGGAGGCGGAGCTTGCAGTGAGCTGAGATCCGGCCACTGCACTCCAGCCCGGGCGACAGAGCGAGACTCCGTCTCAAAAAAAAAAAAAAAAAAAGAACAGAAATTTATTTCCGCACAGTCTGTTGGCTGGGAAGTTTAAGATCACAGTGCCAGGAGGTCTGGTTGTCTGGTAAGGCTGCTGTCTGCTTCCAAGATGGAATCTTGTTGCTGTGTCCTCCAGAAGGGAGGATCCCTGTGTCCTGATGCGGTAGAAGGTCTCAAGACTGAATGAAATCACTAAAGCATGACTGCAGAAAGAGGAGAGGACCAAGGATTCTACTCTTGTAAACTCTGAAGTTAAGAACTTAGGGAGAAAAATAGGAACCAACCACGGAGACTGAGAAAGGATATCCAGTGAACAGGAATACAGCCAAGAGAGATTATTATTGTCTTCTATCACTCTCCCAAACTCACCTTGATCATACATGAAGGTCCCAGACAGTGCCATGGTGTGTTGTATCTTAAGAAGGCTTCCTCTATGCTGTTTTCTCTCACTAGAATGTGCTTTTTCCTTTCTCAGCTGGTTAACCCCTTCTCATCCTTCAAGTATCACCACTCTCAAGAAGACCACCTTTCCCCTCTATCCTGATTTAGATGCTCCCGTCTTTGTGCTTCCATCACATCGCCTTATCTCAGGATCCTTGGCTTAATCACATCCACAAAACCCCTTCTACCATGTTAAGTCACATATTCATGGGTTCTGGGGATTAGGATGTGATCATGTTTTTGAGGGGGGACATAATGTAGTCTACAATACTCCATGTAAAACAGAAGTTTGTTCTGTCACACCTCTGCTGAAGACTTTTTCAACTTTCTTCTTGTACTTCAGGAGAAAGTTAGAGAATACAGTGCTTCCACAACCCTGGGCAAAATTTACCATAGCCCTTATCCTGCTGAACATGTCATCCAGCTTACATGTCAGCCTCCCCCACGAGACTAAAAGACAAAGGTATGTCATGATAGCATGCTTAGCACTTAGTCCAGGATTCTGCACGTAGAAAATACATTAAAAAATATCCACTTCATGAAAGACAAATATAGAGATGCCTTACTTCACCCAGTAGGCATGTTTTTAAGAAGTTAAGTGTACATCAAAGTGCTTAGGAATTTTTTTATATTTATAATCCTCCGTTAAACATACTGGGTGGGAATGCTGCTTAAATCAACTCTGTGGAGAGTTATTTTATAAGGCAAAGAATTCTATTATACCACCAAAAAAAATCCACCTTCAAATCAGCTGTTATTACAAGCTGTGATTTCTCTGCACATATTTGGAATTTATATGCCATTCTACTAAAATAAATTTGAAAGTTTGCTTTTATCTCACATTTTTACATATATTTTAAAGTATATAATTATATCTAGATGTTTGGAGTAAAAGAAAAATCTAAAAACAACTGCCAGAATATTTGCAAATAAAGTTCCCCATCTTTAAAATGGGGAGCTGGGACTAGCACATGCTATAATGTCTCCTATGGATGCAAACTGTCAAATGAAGAATAGTTAAAATTATATACAGTTATTGTAATGAGAATCAAAACATTGTGTTGAAGACTTTGCATTAAAAAAAAAAGACTCCTACAAAAACTTTTTATCACATGAGGGAGATTCTCTCTCAAATTTAAGAATTTTCGTAATCTTATTAAAGGAAACATAAACTCTGACCCCTCAGTCATTCTTAGAAAAAGCAATTCCATATGTTTATTACATTAGGAAAGGTAATTATGTCAGAGGCCAAACATGCAGAAAACAGACAAGCTCCAACGGAAAGCCACCTCACAATCACTTCTTTTTCCTATGCATTAATCTGTGACCGTGAGACAAGATGCCAGACAAGGCAGAGCTGGTGACTTATGTGACCAAGAAGGGATCGAAATGTTGGGTCTGCCTTTTAAAAGAAAAATAAAACTATAGCAGAGAATTGCAACAAAATCCTTTTAAGCATGGCCTAGCATTGCCTCAGTACCTGCTAGCAAGCTTTCCAGATGCCCTGGGCTTCCAGGCCCATTCTCCTGTTTCTACTTTGCTACCTTTGACGTCTGAGGAGTGTTTGGCAAGAGAAAGACAATGTCGCAACTCGCGATTTTCGTCTAGATTTGCTCCTAGCAGAGCTCAGTTACAGGCTGACTCTGGGAGTATTCTGCACTTCTTTCTGCCTCTTGAGATTTACCAAGCATCATTCAATGAGGAATCAGCCAGCTAAGCCCAAAGTGCCTGGCAAGAGTGTTAGGTTACTACCTCGGTGCTTACCGAGTGGGAGAAGGCACAATCTTTCTCAATAGAAAGCTTGTCTTTCTGACAGACGGTAAGAGAGAGGTCTAACAGGAACAAAAGGAGAACACCCTGCAGAATCAGCCTCACCGATCTCCTGCCTCCTGAACACCTCGCTCAGGCCCGGGCCGTGTGCGCCACACACAGCAACCAGGATGCCCAATTGCGCTGCCACTAGCAGAGCTATTTGTACTTGTCAATCACCAGACTAAACTGGCAGAAAACTGCTGCAGGCCAGCCCATTCACGAATATGTCTTCTCCTGAGCAAAAACATGCAATGTGATGTCACCTTCTTAGAGCAGCTATCGTTCAGGGCTTGCAAAGAATGAGAGACTTGCGCGTGTGGTGGGCTTGTGCACAGACTAAGCCCATGCACCGAAGAACACATCTGAGGAAACTTTTTCCTTAATGTTAAAGACGAACTTGCTTAACCCCTCTGACCCACATCTCTCACTAGATTTCGGGCTCCGAGTCTGTCAGTTAATTTTCCTGTCAAGCATATTTTTTTTTTCCTATACAGCATGTGTATAAACAATGGGCAAAATATACAGCTGTCAGGAAAACATATGTGAAAACATGTCCTCGGGCCGGAGCACAGCCCTGAAACTTGATAACCTGTCTGAAGCACTTCAGAGCAGCGGTCACACACTTTTGTGACATGGAAATTTAGCTGTCCTGTCATCCTGGGAGATTTCTAGATTCAAACCAATCATCAAGAGAAAAATGGGTCTAGTTTTAGAGCTTCAGCGTTATTATGCTTACCTCTCCTGCAGCCTCAGCTCTAAAACTCATGCTCTTCTAAAACTGAATATAGATGGATGGATGGATGGATGGATGGGAGGGATGGATGGATGAATGGATGGATGGATGGGAGGGATGGATGGATGAATGGATGGATGGATGGATGGATGGATGGATGGATGGATGGATGGATGGATGGATAGATGGATAGATCGATAGATCGATAGATAGATAGATAGATAGATAGGATGGATGGATGGATGGATGGATGGATGGATGGATGGATGGATAGATGGATAGATCGATAGATCGATAGATAGATAGATAGATAGATAGATAGATAGATAGATAGATAGATAGATAGATAGATAGATAGATTTTGTAGAGAAGGGATTTCGCTATCTTCCCCAGGCTTGGTTTCTAACTCCTGGGCTCCAGCGATCTGTCCACCTCAGCTTCCAAAAGGGCTAAGATTCCAGGCATGAGCCACAGCGCCCAGCTCCCAAAACTGAATTTTAATGCATGTTGCCTCATCAACAAGGAGCATAAACCACGCCTTACACAATCATTTCTTCCATCTCCTAGCACGTGAGCTCCATGAGGGCAAGAACTTAACTCAGTGCCTGGCAAGGGTCAGGGCTGTACTTTTTAGTTAGTAAGTGCATACATCATACTAACTTAAGTCAACCTTGAAATATTTCTCACGGTTTCAATATTCCAAGGGTTTATTCGTGAGAGAGCTGCAGGAATACTGCAAGCTTTTAACACGAATCTGGCAGTATCACTAAATTGCTGGGACTCCCATGAATTCTCGGCCCTCCAGCTAGACTTCCCACTCTTTACAGAAGGATCTAGGCTTCGTGTGTCATTTTTCAAACCCCTCAGAGCCTAACACTAGCTGCAACCAATTCTGGTGTTGGCCGGGAGGCAATATTTCACCTCCAAAATGTTATGAATGATGAATAAATTATGAATTCGGTCACATTTATTTTAGGTTGGGATAACCTTTATCTCCAAGCAAGAAAGTTGTGTAGAAAGAAATTAAACAATGAAAACAAGAACAACCAAAGTAAATAATAAATTTATACTTGTTTTTAACTTGTTTACATTTGTTTTTAACAAATTTATACTTGGCAAATGGGTTGTTGCTTCTCCATTTTATCCCAAAGTAATAAAATAGAATTTCCCTAAAAAATATGCAATAAAATGTGCTTTTCAGTCATTTCTATTGCTCTTTTTTCCTGTTAGTCTCAACTGGTGAATTGTTTGCTACAAGAAAAAAAGGCTTCAAGGACCATCGCTATTAGTCTTTTGATAACCTGCGTTTGACAGTGGATTTAAAGTATTTATGGGTATAGGTAAATATCATAATAGCAATTGCAACTCTTATTTGAAAAACCTGAAAATAATTTTTATGTTCATTTTTGTCCTAGGAAAATAACCACAGAATTTACTATTTCTAAAAGAAATGGAACAAATGAACTTTCTTCTCTAATTTATCCAGAAATCTTTGTTTCCATCAGCATATCACTTAAAATTTAATATCCAGTACAGATTATGTCACTGTAAATACATCTATAAAGTCATGATGCTGTATTGCAAAAAAAAAAAACAAAAAACAAAAAACAGAACTTAGATATTCCCAACAGAGTCTAGTTCTTTAGGGGAGTCAGCTTGGAAGGAAATCCTTAATTTTTTGTTCAGTCTACCCTAACAACCCAGGAACTGGTCACTATAGTGATATTATTATATCATATATAATATATATGTAATGTATATTAGTGGTATGTAATATATATGATATAATAATATATCTAACCCATAGTACTTATCATATTTTATGTGATGTGTTTCATGTATTTCTTCTGTCTCCTCCATTTTCCCCACCCAAAGTGGATTGAGAACTCATGAAAGAACAGAGCTAAATGCTGGCCGGGTGTGGTGGCTCACACCTGTAATCCTAGCACTTCGGGAGGCCAAAGCAAGTGGATTGCCTGAGCTCAGGAATTCAAGACCAGCCTGGGCAACATGGTGAAAAACCCCGTCTCTACTAAAATACAAAAAAATTATCCAGGCATGGTGGCATTCACCTGTAGTCCCAGCTATTCAGGAGGCTGAGGCAAGAGAGCTGCTAGAACTCGGGAGGCGGAGGTTGCAGCAAACTGAGATTGTGCCACTGCACTCCAGCCTGGGTGACAGAGTGAGACTGTCTCAAAAAAAAAAAAAGAACAGAGCTAACTGTGTCTTATTCACCTTCTTTATTCCAAGCACCTAATATTGCATTAGAATAATAATAATAGGCCCTCGATAAATATCTGATGACTAAATAAGCAAGTGAATAAACTAGAGTGATTCAATTAATGCTAAAAAGATATTTTCTGAAACTTCCTTCTAAACTACCTTTAGAACCATTTTTGCAAGGCATCTAAGAAAATGCTCCTCATGACTTCTTAGTGACACCTCATAGGTAAATTAAAATTATATTTCATGCTTCATTCACAAGACATGATTGGGAGTTTTCCACAGTGGAATTTACCTTTACTCTTAAAAGGATGAAATTAATTGAGAATATTCAATAAACCATGCTTCAGGATCTAAAGGCAGCCTTGGCACCAGAATCCACCTTCCCAAGAGACAACCATGAGGTAGGCACTACTGATCTTTATGATTTTCATCATCATTTTATCTCTACACCTAATAGGAAAAAATGCTTACCATTATTCTGAAATTAGCTGAACTCAGTAGTAACCAAGCCACACTATATTCTTCATGGAAAATACAAGCACAGCCAAAACACTAATGGAGCAATGTGTGTGTTTCCATGTCAGCTCACCTCTGACTCTGAGAGAGAGTACTGAAAACTTACAGGTGATTAATCCATCCTCATTCATGAACAATATAATTTTAAAAATCCATGTTAACCTCAGCAGCAGGGTTTTCATATTGAGCTAGAATTCCCTGTGTGCCTCAAATGAGAGGGTTATGTCTCAATTCCATCACAGCCCTTGGCAGGAATACCTTTTCAGGGAATTCAGGAATAGGCAAACCCAGCTCACTGCTAAGAAAAAGTCCCCTATGTGGTATCAGTCTGAGCACAAGGATTTTCATGGAACATGACAGCGGTTTATAGAGAATTATACAGAGAGTTCATAGAGAAGTACAGCAGAGTGTAACCTAATAGATCGCATTAGCATGTATTTTGTGTATATAATATATACCTGCATATTAGATTATACCCTAATCTAATATACTAATGATGGAGGTCAAACTGAAACTGCTAAGAGGAAAAAAACTGGCTTTCTAATGAAACCCAATATAAAATCAACCAAAGATGACAGAACACAAGGTCATCTACACATGTACACATATCTATGTACACACACACAGGCACACACACACACAAACACACATCCCACAGGGGCTACACCTGACTCATATGATGGATATCTCTACATCTTGACTCCTTGAATTTTTTTTTTTTTTTTTTTTTTGAGATGGAGTCTCGCTCTGTTGCCCAGGCTAGAGTGCAATGGCATGATCTCGGCTCACTGTAAACTCTGCCTCCCGGGTTCAGGTGATTCTCCTGTCTCAGTCTCCTGAGTAGCTGGGATTACAGGCGCCTGCCACCACGCCCAGCTAGTTTTTATATTTTTAGTAGAGATGGGATTTCACCATGTTGGCCAGGCTAGTCTCAAACTCCTGACCTCAAGTGATCTGCCCGCCTCAGCCTCCAAAAGTGCTGGGATTAAGGTGTGAGCCATGGCACCTGGCCCCCTTGAATTTTTAAGATCACATTTAGGGGCTGAAGGGAGGATGTGACTAATATTTCTGCAGTGTCAGAGACCTTGTTAGGCAAGTCGTTAACACAAAATCATGTTTACCTTCCAATATAAACAATGTTGACTCTGGCCTCTGTAATCTTTGCTTATACTGTCCCCATAATGTGGAATATGCTTTTCCTTCCTCTTCACTGAGGTAATGCCTGACCTTCTTTTAAGATCTGGCATTCAAGTCCCAAGCATCACCCTCTGGAGAGCATTCCCTAACATGCCACCACCCTCCAGGGTGGGGTTAGGTCCTCATCACCTATACTCCCATAATGCATCTCTCTATCCCAGCACTCACCACTCTAGACCCTAGTAATCTGCTCCTGGGCCTCCCTCCTCTGTTGAACTGTCATCAGGAATTTTTGGCCTATTCATCTTTACATCAAGTATTATGCCTGGCCCTTGAAGGGAGTTCAAGAAATGTTTATTAATATGGTTTGGCTCTGTGTCTCCACCCAAATCTCACCGTGAATTGTAATAATTCCCATGTGTCAAGGGTGGGACCAAGTGGAGATAATTGAATCGTGGGGATGGTTCCCCTCATCCATGCTGTTCTTGTGACAGTGAGTAATGGTTTTCTAAAGGGCTTCCCCCTTTGCTCAGCACTTCTTCCTTCTGCCATGTGAAGAATGTGTTTGCTTTCCTTTCTGCCATGATTATAAGTTTCCTGAGGCCTCCCCAGTCATGCTGAATTGTGAGTTAATTAAACCTCTTTTGTTTATAAATTGCCCAGTCTCAGGGATGTCTTTATTAGCGGTGTGAGAATGAACTAATACATTTGTTCAATAAATTAATGGATTAATTTCTTGATTCATTTAATATCATCAGTACCTCTGGTATTATTTTTCCTGACTGAACGGAGAGGAAACTGAGGTTCCAGAATTGTTTAACTTGCCCAAGTTCACATAGTTCATAAGGCAGAGTCAGAATTCACATTCTGAAAGAATTATACAGGAAATCATTTCCTTTTCACCAGATTAAGAGATTGGAAGCAAAGACGAAGAGAGTTAACTCTTAAAAATTATCACAAGTAGCACGAGGCACTGATCTCAAAGAGAGAGACCCACACGGTGAAAGCCTCTTTGAAGAGGAGGCTCTGTTTGCCTTATCATCAATTCTCCTCCCGGAAATACTTGGCACCTTTGGCTAACGTTTGATGTTGATGGTCTAAGGCAACTAAACTTAGAGTCAACAGTAAGCACGACTTCAAACTTCCAAGAAAAACAAACCCAATTATTGTAAAAAGGAGAAAGAAGGCCTTCTGGGTTTCTTTAATATCCAGGTGTTATTTTATTTAGCCACAGAGTACAATGTTCCATTCCTAAGATATTCTGATGTAAAAGTTAATACCAACATCTTCATGTTTCAAGACAGTAAAGACATTTCTGTCTCCTTATATTCTCCAAAATTACCCCAAACTGTAAGTAGGATGAGAAACACAAACACAAACTTCATATTGAAGCTATCTTCAATAACATTAGGAGACACTTATAACCTTATGCTGTAATATATAAATGCAGAAACAAGACGGATCAACAGGTTGCAGGAGGGTCAAAATAATGCCTCAATAGCACTATCAATGAGAAGAAAGCTAAGTCACCATGTTAAACTCTGGAAACATTCAGACACTGGAAGCACCAAGATGGCACAGGCGAGGAGAGAGGCTGAAAACAGGGATTATTTGAAGTCTGAGTTAGAGTCAGTTGTAACTCCAGTTTCCATCTTTACCCGCTGACAACCCTTCCCCCACCAGAGGTAGGTGGTATAGTCTCTCGAGAAATGGAACTCGAGAGACTCCTGAAACAAAGACACAGACACTCAGGAGGACATCAGACTAAATATTGAACAGTACTACTCCAAGCTCCTTTCCCACCCACCTCTCAACACTAGCAGCCAAGCTTAAAAGCCTTAGGCAGGAAATTGGAGGATTCTCTTCAGAGGTACCATACCATTGAAAAGATCTGTAGAAACATTTGAGTCACATATGAAAGATCAGTTAGCAACTAGATCCCATTACAGGGAAGCAACACCTATACATAATTACAACCAACTTTTTGGTAGACTACTTTTTACATATCAAAAGGCAGCCAAGAATCACTAGACATTTGAGAAAAGCTTCCAAGAGAAACAAGAGAGACACAAAACAAATAAATATAAGGGAATTTAGAGATTCTCTAAGAAGGAAATTTCAAAGAAATATTGAAACAAGAACAGGTTGCTATGTAAGGGAAATAAACAGGGGATAAAGACTTCTTGAATATTAAAAATAGCTAACTATTTTTAGTCAGCAAAAAATTAAAATGTCAGGTAAAAAACAGTTTCCCCAAGAGTAGAATAAAAAAATGAAAAATACACATAATAGAAAAGATAAGATAGAGACTTTATTCAGGAAGTCCAATTTCCAGAAAGAGAAATCCCAGAAAGACAGAATAGAGAACATGACACAAAGAAAACTACAAAGAAATAATTTAAGAAAAATGTCCCGGGGGGGCGTGCCAAAGATGGCTAAATAGGAATAGCTCCAGCCCCCAGCTCCCAGCGTGAGCGACACAGAAGACAGGTGATTTCTGCATTTTCAACTGAGGTACCAGGTTCATCTCACTGGGGCTTGTCGGACAGTTGGCGCTGGTCCGCAAGTGCAGCCTGACCAGCGAGAGCTGAAGCAGGGCGAGGCATCGCCTCGCCTGGGAAGCGCAATGGGGAAGGGAATTCCTGTTCCTAGCCAAAGGAAATTGAGACACACAACACCTGGAAAATCGGGTAACTCCCACCTTAATACTGCGCTTTACCAAGGGTCTTAGCAAACGGCACACCAGGAGATTATATCCCACACCTGGCCCAGAGGGTCCCAAGCCCACGGAGCCTCCCTCATTGCTAGCACAGCAGTCTGAGATCTAACTGCAAGGCAGCAGCGAGACTCCGGGAGGGGTGCCTGCTATTGCTGAGGCTTAAGTAGATAAACAAAGCAGCCGGGAAGCTTGAATTGGGTGGAGCCCACCACAGCTCAAGGAGGCCTGCCTGTCTCTGTAGACTCCTCCTCTGGGGACAGGGCATAGCTAAACAAAAAGCAGCAGAAACCTTGACAGAGGTAAATGCCCCTATCTGACAGCTTTGAAGAGAGCAGTGGATCTCCCAGCAGGGAGGTTGAGATCTGAGAACAGATAGACTGCCTGCTCAAGTGGGTCCCTGACCCCTGAGTAGCCTAACTGGGAGACATCTCCCACTAG
>NW_012116289.1:721481-722092 GCF_000951035.1 Colobus angolensis palliatus | reverse complement strand
CCCACACCAAAACCCCATCAGTACGTCACCAGCATCAAAGACCAAAGGCAGATAAAACCACAAAGATGGGGAAAAAGCAGTGCAGAAAAGCTGGATATTCAAAAAATCAGAGTGCATCTCCCCCTCCAAAGGAACGCAGCTCATCACCAGCAATGGAACAAAGCTGGACAGAGAATGATTTTGATGAGTTGAGAGAAGAAGGCTTCAGTTGATCTAACTTCTCAGAGCTAAAGGAGGAACTACGTAATCAGCGCAAAGAAACTAAAAACCTTGAAAAAAGAATGGATGAATGGATAACTAGAATAATCAATGCAGAGAAGACCTCAAAAGAACTGATAGAGATGAAAACCATAACATGAGAACCACGTGACAAATGCGTAAGCTTCAGTAACTGACTTGATCAATTGGAAGAAAGAGTATCAGCGATTGAAGATCAAATGAATGAAATGAAGTGAGAAGAGAAGTGTAGAGAAAAGAAAGTAAAAAGAAATGAACAAAGCCTCCAAGAAATATGGAATTATGTGAAAAGACCAAATCTACGTCTGATTGGTGTGCCTGAAAGTGACAGGGAAAATGGAACCAAGTTGGAAAACACTCTGCAGGATATCATC